>NW_028139070.1:0-401859 GCF_964270905.1 Leucopleurus acutus | reverse complement strand
AAATAAATTTCAAAAACAAAGACAGTGAAGGAGAGAAAGTTCTTAAATAATTCGTTCAGGGCTTGTGATGAAACTTGGATTTACCACATCCACACCCACAGCTGGGTGAGACATAAGGCAGGACATTTGGGGCTGAGAGGATTGGTGAGGTTCGGTGAGCAAATGGAGACCCTTTGAAGTAATACTGTATGCTACCCATTCCATGGGTCCCAACTCTCCTGGTTTAAGGGATTCTTCCTACAGCTAAAACATGCATGGGAAACCCAGAGGATTGTACACCATGTGATCGGGCAACGTTTCTAAACCGCATCTCATTTTTTGTCCCTTGGTACATGGGTTCGCCATTCTAGATGCTTTACTAAAAATCTCCCCAAGTGGAGAGTCTGTGCCTTAAAACTCCTGTTTAGCACAGTTAGCAGTTTCTGCAGAGGTTGAACAGGAATAGGGAGAACCAATGAGAGACTAGCTGTAGGTGTTTGGACGGTCACATTTCACTCTAATTTCCCACCAGGAAGAGGAATTAACAAAAGGCTCAGCGTGCCATGATGAAACCAGATTAGGGCCTGAAGCAATCCTGTGGTTTTCCTGCCAGCTCACAAGAAAGCGAGTTGAAGAAAGGACCTTAGGGGCACTGTAATTCATAAACCTGCAGAGTTATAAATGACAGCTATCATCCAAAAATATACTGAAGTAAGGCTGCAAAGAGGACTTGAAAGCACGGCACAATTGCAGGAAATATATTTCAGGAGGTAGATGGAAACTGCATTAAAACATATGAAAAGCGGCAGAACTTCGACAATGATGCACTTGGCCAAAAAATGCACATGCGTTTTTTCCTGAATATATCCAGGAAAAAACGCATACGGCCTTTTTAGCCAACCAAGGAAGCGTGCAATGGAAATCCACACTACAATGAAGTCTCACTTCCCACCGGTCAAATGGGCCATCTGAAAAAAGTGTAAAAACCAGAAAGGCAGGACAGGCCATGGAGAACAGGGAGCCTTGTTGTGCTGATGGGCGGGATGTAAATGGCCAACAGCCACTCTGGAGAAGTGTATGGTGTTTCCTGAAACCTCTAAAAAACAAAGCTACAGAGACTCGGGCACTTCCACCTATGACCCTATAGCTTAGGAAAATTAAAATCAACAAGACTCAGCCACCCCAAAGTTTAGGGCTGCTGTGTTTACAAGAACCTCGACAACGGAACAACTTAAGTATCCCAGAAAGAGAAAAATGGATAAAGAAGTTGTGGTACTTACATAGAATGGAATATCACTCTGCAATGAAATCAATGTCATCAGGCCCATAGCAGCATAATGAGTGGATTTAGGTAAGATGATTCTGAGTGAAATAAGTCACACAGAAAAAGAAACTAGTCATAAGATATCACTTACAGAGGGAATGTAAACTTGGCTACACATGAACTGAATTACAAAACAGAACAGAGTCTCACATTTAGAAAACCAACTTATGCTTGCTTAAGGGGAAAGGTGAGTTGGGGTGCTGCATAAAACCAGAGATTGAAATGAGCACAGATACCGTTCCATAAGCCAGTAATAGACAAGATATACTCCTTGTTCAATGAAGTGGACTCAACACCCCCTATTCACTGCAGAGGAATATATCTGACTAGTAAGAATCTTAAAACCTATGTGTTTATATGTCTCCATAAGAGGATCAAGTGTGCATCGAGCGGCATAAACACAGCAGTGAAAATCAGCTAAACCCCATTATAAAAATAAATTTCAAAATCAAAACACAAAGACAGTGAAAGAGAGATAAATTCTTAAATAATTCGTTCAGGGCTTGTGACGAAACCTGGATTTACCACATCTACACCCACAGCTGGGAGAGACATAAGGCTGGACACTTGGGGCTGTGAGGATTGGTGAGGTTCGGTGAGCAAATGCAAACCCTTTGAAGTAGTACTGCGTGCTACCCATTCCATGGGTCCCAACTCTCCAGGTTTAAGGGATTCTTCCTACAGCTAAAACATGTGTGGGAAACCCAGAGGATGGTCCACAGTGTGATCGGGCAAGGTTTCTAAAACGCATCTCATTATTCGTCCGCTGGTACTCGGGTTCGCCATTCCAGGCGCTTTACTAACAATCTCCCCACTTGGAGAGTCAGTGCTTGTAACCTCCTGTTTGGCACACTCTGCAATTTCTGCGGAGGATGAACGGGAATAGGGAGAACCAATGAGAGACTAGCTGTAGGTGTTTGGACGGGCACATTTCACTCTAATTTCCCACCAGGATGTAGAATTAACCAAAGACTCAGCATGCCGTGCCGGAACCAGAATAGGGCCTGAAGCAATCCTGTTGATTTGTGGCCAGCTCACAGAAAGCGAGTTGAAAAAACGAGCTCAGGGGCACTGCAATTCACAAACCTGCAGAGTTATAAAGGACAACTATTGTCCAAAAATGTATTGAGGTATGGCTGTGAAGAGGACTTGAAACAAGGCACAATTGCAGGAAACAGATTTCAGGAGGTAGATTGGAATTGCATTTAAAGCATATGAAAAGCGGCAGATCTTCGGCAACGATGCACTTGGCCAAAAAGGGCGTATGCGTTTTTTCCTGAATATATTCAGGATAAAACGCATACGCCCTTTTTGGCCAACCAAGCAAGCGGGAAATTCAAATCTACACTACAAAGAAGTCTCATCCTAACACGTACCCTAACCCTATCCCGCTACCGTACCCTAACCTGTACCTGAGACCGTACCCGTTCCCTAACCCTAACCCTTACCGTAAGCTGTACACAAACACTAACCCGTACGCTAACATGTACCCTAACAGTAACACATAGCCATACACTAAACTTTATCCTTACCCTACCCCATATCCTAACCCTTTCCCTAAACCGTACCATAACCCGTACCCTAATCCTAACCCATCCCCTAACATTAACCCATAACCTAACCCGTACCCTAATCCTAACCCATACACTAACACGTACCCTAACCCTAACCCGTTGTCATACCCTAACCTGTAACCTAATCTGTACCCATTCCCTAACCCTAACCCTAACCCTTACACTATGCCGTACCATAATCCTAACCTGTACACTAACACTAAACTATACCTTAACACTTACCCTACTCCTAACCCGTGGTCATACCCTAAACTGTACCCCAAACCATACCCGTTCCCTAACCCTAACCCTAAACCTTACCCTAAACCATACCTTAATCCTAACCCGTACACTAACACTAAACTGTACCCTAACACGTACCCTAACCCTAACCCTTTGTTGTTCCCTATACTGTACCCTAAACTGTACCCCTTCCTTAACACTAAACCTAATCCTAACCCTTACCCTAACCCATACCTAACACTAACCCATACACTAAACCTAACCATAACCCTGAATGTAAACCATACCCTAATCCTAACCCATACCCTAACACTAACCCATACCTTAACCCGTACCCTAACACTAAACCATAGCCATACCCTAAACTGTACCCTAACACTAACCCATACCACAACCATAACCCTAAACCATACTCTAAGCCGTACAATAATCCTAACCCGTATCCTAACCCTAAACCTTACCCTAAACCCTAATCCTTACCCTTAGCTTAATTTAGTTTTTTTGTATTTAAAAAAATATTTTCTTGGGTTAAAACAAACTAGCAGAACAACAAAATAGGGGGCTTCGCTGGTGGTGCGGTGGTTAGAATCTGCCTGCTAATGCAGGGGACACAGGTTCGAGCCCTGGTCTGGGAGGATCCCACATGCCATGGAGCAACTAGGCCCATAAGCCACAACCAGTGAGCCCTCGCATCTGGAGCCTGTGCTCTGCAACAAGAGAGGCCGCAATAGTGAGAGGCCCGCGCACCGAGATCAAGAGTGGCCCCCCACTTGCCACAACTAGAGAAAGCCCTCACACGGAAACTCAGACCCAACACAACAAAAATAAATAAATAAATAATAAACTCCTACCCCCCCCCAGAAAAAGAACAACAAAATAAAACAGAAAGTAACCTGAGTGTCCCTCAAAAAGCTAAGTCTGAAATAGTTGGTACTTCTGTTCTATGGACTGTTATGTAGCCTATAAAAAGTGTGAGAGCTAAATCTGTTTTTCTACAGTGAGAAGCATGATATTCCAGATGTATAGAACACCTGAATAAAATGAGAACTCTACACATTATGCTGGTCGTTTCAGTAAATGGGAAAGGATGGCAAGTGGTAAAATATTATCTTTTCCTTTAATTTTTTAAATTTCACTTGTTACAAAGAACTTCAATTATAATTGTACTTTAAAAAAGTAACAATGGAAATTTAAAAGAAAAAATATATATTGTGTGTTCAGTTATGTTTCATAGAATTATGAAATGCTCCACCCTCTGGCCATTACCTGCAAAAGCAGCTTTAAAACCTATGCTAATTTTCACTTCATATGAACAAGTCCTGCAGGGCTGTAAAGGAAACCTGCTTTCATCATGTTTTGCAGGAGGTAAAGGTCAAAGTATTTCAAAATGTGGCACATATTTCAAGAAAACCATTTGAAGAACTAAGCTGTAATAACCGTTTGAAAAATAAAAGGACATGCCTGAAAGCTCAATTTCAAAGGATTATGAGACACATGCAAATCCAACCACACAGAGGTATCAGCTCACACCATTCAGAATAACCATCAGGAAAGAAACTACAAATGATCAATGCTGAAAAGGTTGTGGAGAAATGCATACCCTTAATTTGAAGTGGGACGTAACCTGGTAAGAGTCACTAATGGGAACAGGGTGGAGGTGCCTTTAAAAGGTAAACATTGAGCTACTATATGATCCAGCAGGCCCACTCCTGGGCCTATAACATAAGAAGACATAATTGGAAAGACACAGGCAGGCAAATCTGCACTGCAGCAGTATTACAATAGCCAAGACATGGAAGCAACCAAAAGTCCATCAACAGATGAGTGGACAAAGAGGAACTGTTACATATAGAGATGGAATATTAGCTCGGGAAAAAAATGAAACAATGCCATTTGCAGCACCATAGATGAGTCTAGAGGTAACCATGCAACTTGTAGTAAGTGAGAAAGCGAAAGACACCTAACGTATATCACTTATAGGTGTTACCTGAAAATTGATAACAATGAAGATATTTCCACAGAGAAAGGCAATCACAGATTCATTGAACAAACTTATGGTTCCCCAAATCGAAAGGTGTGAGGATTGGATACATTACGATATTGGGGTTAACATAGATATAGAAACACATGTGAAATATATAATCACCAAAGACCTATGGAATACCAAGAGAAGACTACTCAACATTGTGTCATAACCTACCTGGGAAAAGGTTCCAAAGAAGAATAGATATATGTATGTGTGTGAAAGAACCACATCTTGCACACCTAGAACAAAAAAAAAACCATTGTAATCAAATTTGCTGCGATAAAAAATAAAAATTAAATTAAAAATATGAACAAGAAATAATGAGACATAAACTGAAAGGAATTTTTCCTGGCACATCCCATTCTAATTTTCAACCTAGAACAGGACTTCCATTAAGGCTCTGTTGCCCTGGTAACCAGATTTGGTAAAGGAGAAATGCTGCCGCCTTGTGGCTGTTTCACACAACAGCAGCTTTAAACCAAGAGGTAATGTTCACTTAATATTCAAAATATGTGCAGCACTGTAAAGGACACCGGGCCTCAAAAAATATTCAAAATATGTGCAGCACTGTAAAGGACACCGGGCCTCAAAAAATGTCCTGGGGTCGTAATCGACCAGAAAATTCAAAAGACGTCAACATTTCAAGAAGACAATGTCAAGAGGCATATTTTACGCACATTTTGTCTTTTCTTTTTTTTCTCTTTAAAATAAAAGGAAATTGAAAAATGCGCAACATCAGCAATGAATAAAGCCATGCAAATCCAATTACAGAAATGTTCACCTCACAGCCGTCAGAATGTTCTTCAGCAAAAAGTCTACAAAGAATAAATGCTGAAGGGGTTTCAGAGAACTGTGTACCCTCCAGCTGCTGGGGGGATGTAAACTGGTAACAGCCAGTAGCGAGAACATAATGGAGGTGCGTTTAAGGGTAAAAATTGAGCTACCATGTGATCTGGTAGGTCCTTTGATGTGCCTATCACCTGAGCAGAGCAGAATGGAAAAGACACAGGCTGGCAATCCTGTACTGCAGGAATATTTAACATAGCCAAGACTTGGAAGAAACCAAAATGTCCATCAACAGAAAAATGCACAAAGAGGAAGTGGTCCATATAAACAATGGAATATTAGCCATGGAAAACAATGAAACAGTGCCGTTTGCACCACCATATAAGGACCTAGAGATAATCACTCAAATTAAAGAAAGAAAGTGAAAGACAGATATCCTATGACATCACTTCTAGGTGTTACCTAAAAGTTGATACTCACGAACTTATTTCCAAGAGAAGGAAAAGCATGGATTAAGAAAAAAAAAATTATGTTTAACCAAATGGAAAAGTGTAAGGAATGTGTGAATTAGGATATGAGGGTTAACAGACATGTACTAATACATATGAAATATATAATCACAAAATACCTATGGAATACCAAGAGAGGTCTAGGCAACACTCTGTAATAACCTACACAGTAAAGAATGCAAAGATAAATGACAGATACATTGATATAATGAACCAGATTCTGTACACCTAGGAGAAACAAAATATTTTTATCAAGTTTGCTCTGATAATTAATAAAAATTAAATTTATAAAACAAACAAGAAGTAAGGAGATATAAGCTCTTGGGGATGTGCTCTGGCACATTCCACTCTAATTTGCAGCCTACTAACACGATTTCCAGGAAGGCTCTGCTGCCCAAAAACCCAGAGTTGGCAATGTAGAAATTCTGCTGCCTTGTGGCCGTTTTCCGCAAGAGTGGCGTTAAGCCCACAGCTAATGTTCTCTTAACATTCACAAGGACTCAGGGCTGCAAAGGACACCTGCCCTAAACAACTGTGCTGAGGTAGGGAATGGACAATAAAATTCAAAACTGACAAATTTTTCAAGACGATAGTATGAAGAGGTAAGTTTGACTCACTCTCTTGTTTAAAAAAAGGAAAATGGGTGAAAGCTCAACCTCAGGAATTATTAGACTCATGCAAATCTAATGTACAAAAAGGTTTCAACTCACACCAGTCGACTGACCATCAGCAAAAGATCTACAAACAATAAATTCTGAAGGGGTTTTAGAGAAC
This sequence comes from Leucopleurus acutus, assembly GCF_964270905.1. Lineage (NCBI taxonomy): Eukaryota > Metazoa > Chordata > Mammalia > Artiodactyla > Delphinidae > Leucopleurus > Leucopleurus acutus. The sequence goes on along the minus strand of NW_028139070.1, from coordinate 394,665 downwards.
TGTGTACCCTCTAGCTGCTGGTGAGATGTAACGTGGTAAGAGCCAATAATGAGAACAGAAAGGAGCTACGATTAAAAGTAAAAGTTGAGATACCATTCGATGCAGCAGTCACACCACTGGGCCTCTCACCTGAGAAGACCAGAATCGAGAAGACTCGGGCTGCAAAAGCTACACTGCAGCCTTATTCACAATAGCCAAGACAGTGAAGCCACCAAAATGTCCATCAACAGATGTATGGATGAAGAAGAAGTGGTCCACGTTCACAATAGAATATTAGCCATAGAAAACAATGAAACACTGCTATTTGAGGTGCCATAGATGAGCTTGGAGATAATCACAGAATATGAGGTAAGTCAGAAAGCAAAAGACCTATATCCTATGATATCACTTATAGGCGTTATCTAATAACTAACACAAATGAACATATTTCCACAGAGAAAGACACTCACAGACTTAGAAATTAAGTATGCTTATCTAAAAGGAAAGGTGGGCAGAATGGATAAATTAAGATTAACGTTACCATACGTATACAAATACATATAATAAACATATATCGAAAAGACGGACCATATAGCAAGGGAGGTCTACGGAACACTGTAATATTTTACATGGGAAGAGGATCTGAACATGAATAGACATATATATTGTACAAATGAACCAGATTGTGTACATCTGGACAAACAATATCTAATCATTACCCCGATTAAATAAATTTTAAAAACCAAGATGTAATGAGACATAAACTTATGGGCGTTCCTCCTGGCACATTCCATTCTAACTTAAAACCTAGGACCACGACTTCCAGAAAGGCTCTGCTGCCCTAGTACTCAGATTTGGGAAAGGACAAATGCTGCCTCCTTGTGGCCGTTTCCCACAACAGCAGCTTTAAACCCAGTGCTAATGGTCACTAAATATTCACCAAACTTGCAGTTCTGTAATGACATCTGCCCTCCAAAAAAATCCTGGGGTCGAATATCCACCAAAAATTCAAAAGAGGGCAACCTTCCAAGAAGAGAGCTTCAAGAGATATATTGTACTCACACTTGATTTTTAACAGAAAGGAAAAAGGCGTGGAAAATGATGAATTTTAGGAATTTTTAAAGTCATGCAAACCCAAATTACAAAAACCTATCAGGTCACAGCAGTCAGACTGGCCATTAGCAAAAATGCTGCAAACTATAAATGCTGAAGGGATTGTGGAGAAGTTCGTACCCTCGGTTCTAAGGGAGACATGGTAAGAGCCACTAATGAAAACACAATGGAGGTGCTTTGAAAAGGTAAACATTGAGCTACTAGTCAATCAGTCACACCCACTGCTGGGCCTATCACCTGAGAAAATGAGAATCAAAAAGTCACAGGCTGGCAATCTTGCACTCCAGCAATATTTAATATAGCCAACACTTGGAAGCAGCGAAAATGTCCCTCAACAGAGCTATGCACCAAGAAGTGGTCCATATACACAATGGAATATTACTCCGATAAAAATATAAATTAAATTTAAAAAAGAAACAAAAATAAGGAGACATCAGCCTTTGGGGGTTTATCCGGGCACATTCCACTCTAATTTATAACCGAGGAAGACCACTGGCCGGAAGCTCTGTTTCCCTAGTACCAGCATGGGGAACAAAGAAAGGCTGCCGCAATCTGGCCGTTACCTGCAAAAGCAGCTTTAAAGCCTGTGCTAATGGTCACTTCATGTGAACAAGTACTGCAGGGCTGTAAATGAAACCTGCCCTCAAAATGTTTTGAGGGAGGTAATGGCCAATAAATTTCAAAATGTAACACATACTTTAGAAAACACTTTGAAGGGCTAAGCTGTAATCACAGTTTGAAAAATAAAAAGGACATGTCTTAAAGCTCAATTTCAAAGGATTATGAGTCATATGCAAATTCAACCACAAAGAGGTATCAGCTCATACCAGTCAGAATATCCATCAGCAAGAAAACTACAAACAATAAATGCTGAAGCCATAAAAAGAAACAAAATTGAGCTATTTGTAATGAGGTGGATAGACCTAGAGTCTGTCATACACAGTGAAGTAAGTCAGAAAGAGAGAGACAAATACCGTATGCTAACACATATACCTGGAATTTAAGAAAAAAAAATGTCATGAAGAACCTAGGGGTAAAACAGGAGTAAAGACAGAGACCTACTAGAGAATGGACTTGAGGATATGGGGAGGGGGAAGGGTAAGCTGTGACAAAGGGAGAGAGAGGCATGGACATATATACACTACCAAACGTAAGGTAGATAGCTAGTGGGAAGCAGCAGCATGGCACAGGGAGATCAGCTCGGTGCTTTGTGACCGCCTGGAGGGGAGGGAGGGTGGGAGGGAGGGAGACGCAAGAGGGAAGTGATATGGGAACATATGTATATGTATAACTGATTCATTTTGTTGTAAAGCACAAGCTAGCACACCATTGTAAAGCAATTATACTTCAATAAAGATGTTAAAAATAAATAAATAAACAAATGCTGAAGGTGTTGTGGAGAAATGCATACCCTCAACTTTAAGTGAGATGTAACCTGGAAAGAGCCACTAATGAGCACAGAATCATGGTGCATTTAAACGGTAAACCCTGAGATACTATATGATACAGGAGGCCCACTCTTGGGCCTATAACATAAGAAGACAGAATTGGAAAGACACAGGCAGGCAAATGTGCAGTGCAGCAGTATTACAATAGCCAAGACATGGAGGCAACCAGAAAGTCCATCAAGAGGTGAGTGGACAAAGAAGAACTGGTACATGTACAGATGGAATATTATCTAGGGAAAAAAATGAAACAATGCCATTTGCAGCACCGTAGATGATTCTAGAGGTAATCAGGCAAATTGTACTAAGTCAGACAGCAAAAGACACATACCCTATAATATCACTTATAGGTGTTAGCTAAAAATTGATACCAATGAAGATATTTCCACAGAGAAAGGCAATCACAGATTCATTAAACAAAGTTAAGGTTCACCAAATGGAAAGGTGTGAGGACTGGATATATTAGGATATTGGGGTTAACATAGGTATAGAAACACATGTGAAATATATAATCATCAAAGACCTACGGAATACCAAGAGAAGACTACTCAACATTGTGTCACAAGGTACATGAGAAAACGATCTGAAGAAGTATAGATACATGTATATGTGTAAAAGAACCACATCTTACACACCTAGAACAAACAAAACATTTTAATCAAATTTGCTCTGATAAAAAATAAAAATTAAAAAAAGAACAAGAAAAAAAAGAGAGAAAAAAGGAAAAAAAAGAACAAGAAGTAATGAGACATACACTTAAGGGACTTTTTGCTGGCACATTGCATTCTAGTTTACAACCAGAACACGACTTCCATTAAAGCTCTGTCATCACTAATAAAGCAGCTTTATAAGCAATGTTGAAGGTAGCTTAAAAGAATTCTCACTAATTATTGACAGTAACAAGAAAACAAACAAAAGTAAAAATCTCACGGCAAAAAGTATACATAGAGTAAGGGTAGTAGATCAAACACTTATTAAACTTCTGTAAAGAATAAAAGATAACAGTAGTACTTTTTTTTAAAAGAGAGGGCCCAAATAAATCAGAACTGAAAGAGATGATGTTACAAGAGCCACCACAGAAATACAAAGTATCCTAAGATACACACAGGGTAACTCAGGGCTCAGACTGGACAGAGCCCACTCTCCATTCCCCTGTACATGACTTACAGGAGACTCAGGAACTGAGGAGGGGGTCCTTGAGGAGAGGCACAAGATAGAAGATGTTAGGCATTAACATGACTGCATTCATTTTAAACATGCCTGAACTACATTCACATGAGATGATTTTGTCCTGTTTGTACATCAGCACCTCTAGTCGGAACTGCAGATCTTTGGTTTCACCACCTCTATGACAGCATTAGCTTCACCTGCTGTGGACCGTCTCCTATAGGATTTCTAGAACCACAAAACATCGAAGCTCCACAGGACCCAGAGTCTGTGCGACTCCACTCAGAGTCTCAACTGCACTCAGAGACTCAGAGTCTCAACAGAGACTCCCCTCTTGGAGGACACACACAAAGTAGTGTGCACATCAGGACCCAGGGGAAGGAGCAGTCACCCCATAGGTGAATGATCATACCTAGCTGCTAGTTTTAGAGGGTCTCCTGCAGAGGTGGGGTGTGGCTGCAGCTCACCATGGGGACAATGACACTGACAGCAGAAGTTCTGGGAAATACTCCTTGGCATGAACTCTCCCAGAGTCCACCATTAGCCTCACCAAGAGCAAGGTAGGCTCCAGTGCTGGGTCGCCTCAGTCCAAACAACCAACAGGGAGAGAACCCAGCCCCATGCCTCAGCAGACAAGCGGATTAAACTTTTTATTAAACTTTTATTTAATCCACAGACAAGCAGATTAAAGCTCTGCCCACCAGAGCAACACCCAGCTCTACCCACCACCAGTCCCTCGCATAAGGAAGCTTGCACAAGCCTCTCAGATAGACTCAATCACTGGAGAGCAGACAGCAGAAGCAAGAAGAACTACAATTCTGCAGCCTGTGGAAGGAAAACCACATTCACAGAAAGATAGAGAAAATGAAAAGGCAGAGGACTTTATACCAGATCAAGGAACAAGATAAATCCTCAGAAAAACAATGAAATGAAGTGGGGATAGGTAACCTTCCAGTAAAAGAATTCAGAATAATGATAGTGAAGATGATCCAAGACCTTAGAAAAATAATGGAGGCAAAGATCGAGAAGATGCGAGAAATGCTTAACAAAGACCTAGAAGAATTAAGGAACAAACACCTAGAAGAATTAAAGAACAAACAAACAGAGATGAACAATACAATAACTGAAATGAAAAATACACTAGAAGGAATCAGTAGCAGAATAACTGTGACAGAAGAACGGATAAGTGACCTGGAAGACAGAAAGGTGGAAATCACTGCCATGGAACAGAATAAAGAAAAAGAATGAAAATAAATGAAGACAACCTAAGAGACTTCTGGGACAACATTAAATGCAACAACATTCGCATTATAGGGGTCTCAGATGGAGAACAGAGAGAGAAAGGACTCGAGAAAATATCTGAAGAGATTATAGTTGAAAACTTCCCTAGCATGGGAAAAGAAATAGCCACCGAAGTCCACGAAGCGCAGAGAGTCCCAGGCAGGATAAACCAAAGGAGAAAAATGCCGAGACACACAGTAATCAAATTGAAAAAATTAAAGACAAAGAAAAATTATTGAAAGCAACAAGGGAAAAATGACAACATACAACGGAACTCCCATAAGGTTAACAGCTGATTTCTCAGCAGAAAATCTACAAGCCAGAAGGGAGTGGCATGATAAATTTAACGTGATGAAAAGGAAGAACCTACCACCAAGAGTACTCCACCCAGCAAGTATCTCATTCAGATTTGATGGAGAAATCAAAAGCTTTACAGACAAGCAAAAGCTAAGAGAATTCAGCACCATGAAACCAGCTCTACAACAAATGCTAAAGGAACTTCTCTAAGTGGGAAACACAAGAGAAGAAAAGGACCCACTAAGACAAACCCATAACAATTAAGAAAATAGTAATAGGAACATACATATTGATAATTACCTTAAACATGAATGGATTAAATGCTCCAACCAAATGACACAGGCTTACTGAATGGATAGAAAAACAAGATCCATATATATGCTGTCTACAAGAGACCCATTTCAAACCTAGGGACACATACAGACTGAAAGTGAGGGGATGGAAAATATATTCCATGCAAATGAAAATCAAAAGAAAGCTGGAGTAGCAATACTCATATCAGATAAAATAGATTTTAAAATAAAGAATGTTACAAGAGACAAGGAAGGACACTACATAATGATCAAGGGATCAATCCAAGATATAACAATTATAAATATATATGTACCCAACACAGGAACACCTCAATATATAAGGCAACTGCTAACAGCTATAAAAGAGGAAATCAACAGTAACATAATAATAGCAAGGGACTTTAACACCTCACTTACACCAATGGAGATCATCCAGACAGAAAATTAATAAGGAAACACAAGCTTTAAATGACACAATAGACCAGATAGATTTAATGGATATTTATAGGACATTCCATCCAAAAACAGCAGACTACAAGTTCTTCTCAATGGTACACGGAACATTCTCCGGGATAGATCACATCTTGGGTCACAAATAAAGCCTCAGTAAATTTAACAAAACTGAAATCATATCAAGCAGCTGTTCCGACCACAATGCTATGAGATTAGAACTCAATTACAGGGAAAATAACGTAAAAAACAAACACATGGAGGCTAAACAATACGTTTCTAAATAACCAAGAGATCACTGAAGAAATAAAAGAGGAAATCAAAAACTACCTAGAGACAAATGACAACAAAAACACGATGATTGAAAACCTATGGGATGCAGCAAAAACAGTTCTAAGAGGGAAGTTTATAGCAATAAAAGCCTACCTCAAGAAACCAGAAAAATCTCAAATAAACAATCTAACCCTACACCTAAAGGAACTAGAGAACGAAGAACAAAACCCAAAGTTAATAGAAGGAAAGAAATCATAAAGATCAGAGCAGAAATAAATGAAATAAAAACAATAGCAAAGATCAATAAAACTAAAAGCTGGTTCTTTGAGAAGATAAACAAAAACGATAAACCTGTAGCCAGACTCAAGTAAAAGAGGGAGAGGACTCAAATCAATAAAATTAGAAATGAAAAAGGAGAAGTTGTAACAGACACCACAGAAATACAAAGCATCCTAAGAGACCTCTACAAACAACTCTATGCCAATAAAATGGACAACCTGGAAGAAATGGACAAATTCTTAGAAAGGTATAACCTTCCAAGACTGAACCGGGAAGAAATAGAAAATATGAACAGACCTATCACAAGTAATGAAATTGAAAGTGTGATTAAAAATCTTCCAACAAACAAAAGTCCAGAACTAGATGGCATCAGAGGTGAATTCTATCAAACATTTAGACAAGAGCTAACACCCAATCTTCTCAAACTCTTCAGAACTTTTCAGGGGAAGGAACAGTCCCAAACTCATTATATGAGGCCACCATCACCCTGATACCAAAACCAGACAAAGATACTACAGAAAAAGAAAATTAGAGACCAATATCACTGATTAATATAGATGTAAAAATCCTCAACAAAATACTAGGAAACAGAATTGAACAACACATTAAAAGGATCATGCACCATGATCAGGTGGGGTTTATCCCAGGGATGCAAGAATTCTTCAATATACACAAATCAATCAATGTGATACACCACATTAACAAATTGTAGAATAAAAATATGATCATCCCAATAGATGCAGGAAAAGCTTTCGACAAAATTCAACACCAATTTATGATTAAAAGTCTCCAAAAAGTGGGCATAGAGGGAATCTACCTCAACATAATAAAGGCAGTATATGACAAACCCACAGCAAACATCATTCTCAATAGTGAAAAACTAAAAGCATTTCCTCTAAGATCAGGAACAAGACAAGGATGTCCACTCTCACCACTATTACTCAACATAGTTTTGGAAGTCCTAGACACAGTAATCAGAGAAGAAAAAGAAATAAAAGGAATACAAATTGGAAAAGAAGAAGTAAAATTGTCACTGTTTGCAAATGACACGATACTACACATAGTGAATCCTAAAGATGCCACCAGAAAACTACTAGAGCTAATCAATGAATTTGGTAAAGTTGCAGGATACAAAATTAATGCACAGAAATCTCTTGCATTCCTATACACTAATAATGAAAGATCAGAAAGAGAAATTAAGGAAACAATCTCATTCACCATTGCAACAAAAAGAATAAAATACGGAGGAATGAACCTACATAAGGAGGTAAAAGACCTGTACTCAGAAAACTATAAGACACTGCTGAAAGAAATCAAAGATGATATAAACATATGGAGGTATAAACCATGTTCTTGGATTAGAAGAATCAATATTGTGTAAATGACTATAGTACCCAAAGCAAGCTACAGATTCAATGCAATCCCTATCAAATACCACTGGCATTTTCTACAGAACTAGAACAAAAAAATCTTAAAATTTGTATGGAGACACAAAAGACCCCGAATAGCCAAAGCAATCTTGAGGGAAATTAAAAGAGCTGGAGGAATCAGACTTCCTAACTTCAGACTATACTACAAGGCTACATTAATCAAGACTATATGGTACTGGCACAAAAACAGAAATATAGATCAATTGAACAAGATAGAAAGCCCAGAGATAAACCTACGTACCTATGGCTAACTCATCTATGACAAAGGAGGCAAAGATATACAATGAAGAAAAGACAGTCTCTTCAGTAAGTGGTGCTGGGAAAACTGGACAACCACACGTGAAAGAATGAAATTAGAATGCTCCATAACACCATACACAAAAATAAACTCAAAATTAATTAGAGATCTAAATGTTAGACCAGACACTATAAAATTATTAGAGGAAAACATAGGCAGAACACTCTATGACATAAATCACAGCAAGATCCTTTTTGACCCACCTCCTAGAGAAGTGGAAATAAAAACAAAAATAAACAAATGGGACCTAATGAAACTTCAAAGCTTTTGCACAGCAAAGGAAAACATAAACAAGACGAAAATACAACCCTCAGAATGGGAGAAAATGTTTTCAAATGAAGCAAATGACAAAAGATTAATCTCCAAAATTTACAAGCAGCTCGTGTAGCTCAATATCACAAAAACAAACAACACAATCCAAAAATGGGCAGAAGACCTAAATAGACATTTCTCCAAAGGAGATATACAGATTGCCAATAAACACATGAAAGGATGCTGAACATCACTAATCATTAGAGAAATGCAAATCAAAACTACAGTGAGTTATCACCTCCCAGCAGTCAGAATGGCAATCATCAAAAAATCTACAAACAATAAATGCTGGAGAGGCATTTACTGGAGAAAAGGGAACGTTCTTGCACTGTTGCTGGGAATGTAAATTGCTATACCCACTAGGGATAACAGTATAGAGGTTCCTTAAAAAACTAAAAATAGAAGTACCATACGACCCAGCAATCCAACTACTGGGCATTTGCCCTGAGAAAACCATAATTCAAAAAGAGTTATATACAACAATGTTCGTTGCAGTTCTACTTACAATAGCCAGGACATGGAAGCAACCTAAGTGTCCATCGACAGATGAATGGATAAAGAATATCTGGCACATATATAAATGGAATATTACTCAGCCATAAAAAGAAACAAAACTGAGTTATTTGTAGTGAGGGGGATGGACTTAGAGTCTGTCCTACACAGTGAAGTGAGTCAGAAAGAGAAAAATAAATACCGTGTGCTAACAGAGATATATGGAATCTAAAGAAAAAAGTTTATGAAGAACCTAGGGGCAGGACAGGATTAAGGACACAGACATAGAGAAAGGACTTGAGGACACAGGGAGGGGGAAGGGTAAGCTGGGACGAAGTGAGAGAGTGCCATGGACATATATACATTACCAAATGTAACATCGATAGCTACTGGGAAGCAGCCACATAGCACAGGGAGATCAACTCGGTGCTTTGCGACCACCTAAAGGGGTGGGATGTGGAGGGTGGGAGGGGATATGGTGATATATGTATATGTATAATTGATTCACTTTGTTATACAGCAGAAACTGACACTCCATTGTAAAGCAATTATACTCCAATAAAGGTGTAAAAGGAAAATAAAAAAGAAAGAAGCCCAGAGATAAACCTACACACCTATGGTCAACTAATCTATGACAAAGTAGGCAAGACTATACAATGGAGAAAAGACAGTGTCTTCAATCAGTGGTGCTGGGAAAAATGGACAGCTACATGTAAAAGAATGAAATTAGAACACCCCCTAACACCATACACAAAAATAAATTCAAAATGGATTAGAGACCTTAATGTAAGACCGGACAGTATAAAACTCTTAGAGGAAAACATAGGAAGAATACTCTAACATAAATCACAGCAAGATCTTTTTTGATCCACCTCCTAGAGTAATGACATAAAAAAGAAAACTAAACAAATGGGACCTAATGAAACGTAAAAGCTTTTGCAAAGCAATGGAAACTACAAACACAAAAAGACAACCCTCAGAATGGGAGAATATATTTGCAACTGAATCAATGGACAAAGGATTAATCTCCAATATATATAAACAGCTGATGCAGCTCAATATTAAAAAAACAAACAACCCAATACAAAAATGGGCAGAAGATCTAAATAGACATTTCTTCCAAAAAGACGTAGAGATGGCCAAGGAGCACATGAAAAGCTGCTCTACATCACTAATTATTAGAGAAATGCAAATCAAAACTACAATGTGGTATCACCTCACACCTGTTAGAATGGGCATCATCAGAAAATCTACAAACAACAAATGCTGGAGAGGGTGTGGAGAAAAGGAACCCTCTTCCACGATTGGTGGGAATGTAAATTGATAGTCACTATGGAGAACAGTATGGAGGTTCCTTAAAAAACTAAAAATAGAATTACCATATGATCCAGCAACCCACTACTGGGCATATACCCAGAGAAAACCATAAATCAAAAAGACACATTCACCACAATGTTCATTGCAGCACTATTTACAATAGCCAGGTAAGGGAAGCAACCTAAATGCCCACAGACAGACAAATGGATAAAGATGTGGTACATATATAAAATGGACTATTAGCCATAAAAAGGAATGAAATTGGGTCATTTGTAGAGACGTCGATGGATCTAGAGACTGTCATACAGAGTGAAGTAAGTCAGAAAGAGAAAAACAAATATTGTATATTAACGCATATATGTGGAACCTAGAAAAACTGTACAGATTAACCGGTTTGAAGGGAAGAAATAGAGACACAGATGTAGAGAACAAATGTATGGACACAAAGAGGGGAAAGCCATGGGGGGGTGGCGGTGGGAGGAGTTGGGAGATTGGGATTGACATGTATACATTTATATGTATAAAATAGATAACCAATAAGAACCTGCTGTATAAAAAATAAATAAAATAAAATGAAAAATAAAATTTTTAAAAAAACGGAAAAATGTTATTCCCTTCACATACATGTATTTATATGAATGAATTATTTCCATGCTTACATCCATAAGTACAAAAAAGAGGAATAAAACCTACCTTGAAACAAAAAAGAAAAAAACAAAACAGAACCCACCAGTTATACAGATGAAAACCCAATCAGGGCACTTGCTCCAGTGATAGACAATTCTGAAGTTGGTCAGAGGTGGGGATTCCGCTCGCATGCAGCCAGCAGCCACCCCACAAGGAGTGTCCTCATTACAAGCCTGGGGGACCGTGCCGAAGCATCTGTGAGTAAACGTGAGATGAGCCCCAGGCCAGTTGCTGCTGAACTGTTCCCACCCGTCCCAGGTAAAACACCTGAATATATACAAGGACTTGAAAGCCTAGAGGAAGGGCCATAGAGCCACACGAGTGACAGCATGCCGGCCGACTTGGTGCCTGCAGGCCAGCCAGGATGGTCCTGGCCCTGGGTGCTCTTCTGGAAGATTTCCATTTCCCTGCCTGAGATACCCGTCCTGTCCCTGCCCCCACTGCTTTTTTCCTTCCTCACCTCTGCCCAGGGAGAAATTCCAGCAGCAGGTATGGGTGACACATCCTCTTCTTTAGCAGGTGGCAGCCTGGCAACTGCTGCAGAAAGTCCAGCAGAGCCCCACTCACACTGGGCCACCCACAAAGCCGTGGCCTCTCACTCCCTCCCACCAGCCCAGCCCCGAGACTGCTGACAGGGCAGAGAAAATGGCATCAGGCACGGCTGCAGGGGCTCTTGCTGCCTGGAGTGGTATTTATATTGATCTCAACCCAGGCACACCTGGGGAGGGCTGGCCAGCACGGTTAGGCTGCCCAGCTCAGCCAATCATCACCCCTCAGGGGCTCACAGTTGCAGAAAATGGAACTTGCTGAACCGGCCAGGTCCAAGGAACAGGTGTGGGCTCCTGAGAGTCAGGATAGACAAGGGGCTGCAGCTTTGGCTTGTTTTCTAATCATTTTATCTGGCCCATGAGTGGGAGACAACTTCAAGAAAACCCTCTCCTAATGAGAGGAACCCAGGAGTCAGGGAGAGGAGGGGTGGGTGGTGGTTGGAGACAGAGGCCTGGTGCCCCGGGTGCAGTGGAAGTCTCTGGAAGACCAGGTGGAGGGAGGCCGCACAGAGTGATGCCCAGGGTCACAGACCTGTCGCAGCTGCTGTTTGTTAGTTCAAGTCCTGCTCTGAGGTGCTCTGTGTCAGCTCTGAGCGACAGGTGAGCTGGGGGTGCTCTGCAATGAGGGCTATGTGCACGGTTCCTGTGTGCCCAGCCCTGCCACGGTACCTGCAAGGGTAGCTCTGTATCCTGGGAGGGGCCTGACCACGAGAGCCCCGTGGGCTGGGGTGGGGGTGGGGTACCTGCCCAGGTGAGCTCCATATTCTGGGATTGGTGTGACCACGAGAGCCCCATGGGCTGCTGGGGACCTGGTAAAGGATGTCAGGACAGTCAGTGAAGCCACCGAGGATATACCTCCAGTTGCTCCTAATTCCTACACCCTGCTGGTCATTCTACCAACCACCAGGACATGGTATTCTGTATTAGTCTTCAATGATGCCTTCTTTTGTATTCCATTAGTCCCAGAGTCACAAGAAATTTTGGCTTGTGGGTGGCAGGACTCAACATACAACTAAAACAATACTTCCGGGCCGTCTTGCCCCAAGGGTGCAAAAATTCCCACACCATCTTTGGGGAAAGCTTAGCTAAAGACCTAAAAGTTCTACCTCTGGAAAAGGAAACCCTCCTTCAGTACACAGACGACATTCTGATCACCAGCCCTACTAAGGAGGCCTCTGAACTACCAAGCCAATAAAGGATAGAAGTTGTCCAAGAAAAAGCTCAAATATCACAGACTGCGGTGACCTGCCTGGGCTTCATTCTCACAGAAGGTCGGAGAAGCCCATCCCAGGAAAGGGAAGAAACCATTTTCAGCCTTACCCCTTTCTAAAACTAGAAGACAGCTTAGGGGTTCCTGGGGAGGCCAGGGTTTGCTGCTTCTGGATCCCTAACTACAGTCTACTAGCTGGGCCTCTATATGAAACACTGAAAGGAAAAGATGATGATCCTTTTGAATAGAATCCAGAAGTGGCCTTTCAAGAATGGAAAGAGCAGTCAATTCAGACCCTTGCCCTGGAACTCCCTAATTTAGCTAAACCCTTTGATCTTTACATTCCTGGTGAAAGGTGAATCGCCATTGGAGAATTAGTGCAAAAACTGGGACCACTTGAAATGGAACAATGCAAGAATGCCATCCAGGTAGGATAAACTACGGTCACCAAGGGGCTTGGCCTACTGCCACATCTGGCCAAGATACTGGCGGTATCTAAAAACCTGGAAATCAGCAGCCCAAAAGGCCACCTCCCTCCTAAGGGAAAAGGACCCCACGTGGTGATCCTAACCACCAACCATACCCTGAAGTTGCAGGGTTCGTTCCGTGGGCACACCAACCTCGAGTGAGGAGGCCCTCCAACTCCAACATCCAGAGAGATAACCGGGGGCAACAGGGCACCATGACGACTCGTGTGAACATCACTTGACCTGGAGTTTCTCTCATAAAACAACAAGAGTGTGTCCCAAAAGAGTAGACTACTGCTTGCAGGACTTACTGCACCCAGAGGGGAGCTAATAATCTTGGTGGGGGAACCGTATATCACACTGTCACCATAGAAAAGCCTACAGACACCATGCTGATGGTGGCCAATAAGACTGGCTGGACTCCTGTTTACTTCAAAAGGCTGTTGACTCAGTGGCCATCATGGTCCTTGATCACCACTGACCCTGGACTGTCTGGGAGTTGAGCGGGCAGGGCTCTGACACCTGGTGCTGTTTGTACGTTAATTCAGGGGCCTAATTGAAGAAAGCGCAGACTACTGGTCAGAGCATCTAGGCTGGCAGAAACGGTCAGCCTAAGGTGGCCGAACAAATGTGGGGCGGGGTGAAACCGGCCCCCACAGCGTCTCTGCACATCTCTTTCCTGGACCCTTAAAGGTCATTAGAATCTATAACACTTCCAATGCTGGTGCTCAGGCGGACGAGCAAGGAGGCAGGGGGCCTGGGGACAATCAACGTCACCTGGAGGCTGCTGGGGAGAAGCTCTGACCCTCGCCCCTTGGTATGAGGGCTCCCAACTCAGCACTCAGCAGTTACAGAAGAAGGGTCTGCACCCTCAGCACTCCAAGAATGAGGAACGGGACAAAAGGCAGAGGAGGGGTTTGTCCCCAGCAAAGCCCATTAAAAATCCCTGGGAGATAAAAATGGAATCTGGGCAATAAAGTCAAGTCTGACCTTTTTTATCCTTTGTGCTTTGTCTAATTTCACATACTCCTAGGGTCTCGCATGCAGAGGTTCCACACCCGGCACTTCAGACCAGATTTCCTAGTGCAGAATGGCTGGGACGACACCTCAGCTCCTGGGGCCCAGTGCAGACTCCGCGATATAGAGCCTGAGCTGCAGCCAACCCGGCCCTCGAGAGCTCCGCCCCCTCCCTCCCACTGACTCTGACAGGATCTCTACACAGCAGCCCAGCCCACAGCCCACGGGGTAGTGCTTGCTCTCACCTCTCCATTCTCTGATCAAAATATAAAGTTTCCTTTGCTTGTGAACCAAACTCAGCCTCGATCTGTTGGCCCCAATGACACTGGGCAGGGGGACACTTGTTGGGGTCCACTCTGGAGGATCAGTAACAGAAATTGAGACTATTGTAACCTCAATGAACAGATGTGTGAGCCAAACTGTAGTTAACATAGAACAGTGTATAAGGCTCGGGTAAAATAAGATGTTTCTAACGCTTCCATTGGATATTTCCATCACTTTATTATAAGCAAGTTCAGTGAAAAGGTTTGTCTTATTTGTCAGGTCAATATTAGAGAAACGAAGTGATTTCTTTCCAAAGATGTACATCTAATAATCTTGGTTAAAGCTTCAATCTTGTTTTAAATGCTTTTCCATTGAAAATGATACCTCTCTTTCAGCTCTCCCATTTCTGAGAAGTATAAAATCTTATAATTTATTATTACCAAAGGGGAAAGGTGGGAGGAGGGATAAACTAACAGTTTGGGATTAACACATACACACTGCTATGTATAAAATAGATCATCAACAAGGAACTACTGTATAGCACAGGGAACTACACTCAACATTTTGCAATAACCTATAAGGGGAAATAATCTGAAAAAGAATAGATATTTTTATTGACATCATCTATCAATGACAGTTAAAGTGTAACCTAAGGGAAGCTGGTGGTGAGTGCTTCTGACCCTGAAGACTTCAATCATCTAAAGTTTGAACTCTGCCTACTTCCCAAGGCCCTTAATGAACATATGTGTAGCCGTAGCTTAAAAAATTCCCCAGTTTGGGTTTCGGGGAGACACTGATTTTGAAAAAGCCCTGGTGTTCTCCTTACATGAATGGGACTCTTCCTACTGCTAAAACATGTCTGTCACACCCAGAGGATGGTATACCGTCTGATCGGGAAGAGTTTGGAAAAGGCATCTCATCTCCTCATCTCCTGGTGCTCGGGTTCGCCCCTCCAGCGTCTTTACTAACAGTCTCCCCACTTGGAGATGGCAGCACTGTCAACATCCTGTTGCGTACAGTTTGGAATTTGTCCAGAGGATGAAGCGGAAGGATGAGGAACAATGAGAGACAAGTCCTAGGTGTTCAGACAGGCACATGTCACTCTAATTTCCAATCAGGAAGACGAATTGACCAAAGGCTAGGGTTGCCCATGGAAACAGTATAGGGCTTGAGGAAATCCCGCTGCTTTGTGGCCAGTTCCCATAAACACAAGTTGAACAATGGAACTCAGGGACAGTAAAATTCACGAAACTGCAGAGTTGAAAATATCTATCACTGAAAAATGTCTTGAGGAAAGTCAGAGAAAAGGACTTGTAAGCAAGGGAGAATGGCAGGAAAGGGATTTGAGGAGGTAGAAAGGACTCACCATTAAGCACAAGAAAAGGGGCTGAACATTGCCAACATTGCAGTTGGCCAAAAAGGGTGTATGCGTTTTATTCTGTATATATTCAAGAAAAGGGCATACACTTTTTTAGCCAACCAAACAGGTGGGCACTGGAAATCAATACTACAAAAGATATCACTTCAGATCAGTCAGAAGAGCCATCCTCATAAAGCGTAAACAACAGAAATGCAGGACAGGGCAAGGAGAAGAGGGAGCCCTGTGAGACTTATAGTGGAAATGTATATTGCCAACGGCCATTCTGGAGAAGTGTATTGTGTTTACTAAAGCATCTAAAAAATGAGCTACAGAGCATAGGGCACTTGCACTCATGGGCGTATATCTTGGGAAAAACAAAAATCGAGAGGACACAGGCACCCCAATATTTACCGCCTCTCTGTTTAAAAGATCCTCGACTAGGATATAACTTAAATGTCTCTGGAGGGAAAACATGGATAGAGATGTGGTACTTATGTAGAGTGGAATATTACTCAGCCTGGAAATCAATGAAATATGGCCAGTTGTAACAACTCCAGAGGAGTTACGTATGATCATTCTAAGTGACATAATTCAAAAAGAAAAAGACACATATCATAAGATATCACTTAAAGGTGGAATCCAAAATAGCTACACATGAAATAACTTACAAAACAAAAACATAGTCAAATATGTAGAAAACACGCATAAGGCTGCTAAACGGGAAAGGTGGGGAGGGGTGAGGCATCATCCAAGAGGTTGAAATTAGCAAAGATACCATTCCAAATACCAAACTGATAATCAACAAGGCCTACACGGTAGCTAAAAGAACTGCACTCAGCACACTCAAGTCACCGGAAAAGAATATATACGACTGGTAAGAATCTGAAAAAGAATTTACTGATGTCTCTCTGTACGTGAATCAAGTGGATGTACAGCAGCAAGAAACAGAGCTTTGAAAATAAGCTGTAACCAATATAGTAATAAATTGAAAAAAATAAACGACAGAGAGACAGAGAAAACCTCTTACAACTTTTCCTCAGGGACGGTGATGCAACATGGATTGAACACGTCTAGACCCACAGCAGGATGAGACATAAGGCTGGAAACTGTTTGCACTAAGAGAAATGTGAGGTTGGATGAGGAAATGCACACCCTTTAAAGTAACACTACCTGGTACCCATTCAATGGGTCCCAAATCTGCAGGTTCAAGGGATCTTCCTACAGCTAAAACATGCATGGAAAACCCAGAGGACTGTACACCATGTGATCGGGAGATGTGTCTAAAATGCAGCTCATTTATCCTCTCCTGGTGCTCCTGTTCACCATTCCAGCCACGTTACTTAGAATCTCCCCACTTGGAGAATCAGCACATTTCAACTTCTGTTTCACACATTTTGCAAATTGTGAGGAGGATGAACGGGAAGAGGGGGAACCAATGAGAGAATAGTTGTAGGGGTTTGGACGGGCACATATCACTCTAATTTCCCATTAAGAATAAGAATTGAAAAAAGGCTCAGCCCGCCTCGCCCGAGCCAAAATAGGGCCGGAAGCAATCCTGCGGATTTGAGGCCAGCTCACAAAAGAGCAACTTAAAACATGGAGCTCAGGGTCACTGCAATTCACAAACCTGCAGAGTTATAAATGAAAACTAACGTCCAAAAATATGTTGAGGTAAGGCAAAGAAGAGGATCTGAATGCAAGACAGAATTGCAAGAAACAGATTTCAAGAGATAGATTGGACTCGTCTTTAAAGCACATGAAAAGCGGCAGAATTTCGACAATGATGCAGTTGGCCCAAAAGGGCGTATGCGTTTTTTCCTGATTATATCCAGGAAAAAACGCATACACACTTTATGGGCAACGAAGCAAGCAAGCAATGCAAATGTGCACAACAAAGAAGTCTCATTACCCACTGGTCAAAAGGGCCATCCTAAAAAATTGTAAAAACCAGAAATGCAGGACAGGCCATGGAGAACAGGGAGCCTTTATACGCTGATGGGCAGTGTGTGAACTGCCGAGAGCCACTCTGGAGAAGTGTATGGTGGTTCCTAAATCATCTAAAAAACAGAGCTACAGAGCATAGGACACTTCCAATCATGGGAGTATATCTAGGGAAGTCTAAAAATCAACAAGACACAAGCACACCACAGTTTAGGGCTACTCTGTTTACAAGAACCTCAACTTCAGTACACCTTAAATATCCCAGGAAAGAGAACAATGGATAAAGAAGATGTGGCACTTATGTACAATGGAATATCTCTTCACCATGAAATCAATGTAATAAGGCTAGTAGAAGGATAAAGAGTGGATTTAGGTCCGATAATACTACTTGAAATTAGTCAAACAGAAAAAGAAACATATCATAAGATATCACTTATAGAGGGAGGGTAAATATGGCTGCACAAAAAATGAATTACATAACAGAACAGTGTCTCACATTTAGAAAACACACTTATGTCAACTTAAGGGGAAAGGAGAGGTGGGGTGATGCATAAAACCAGAGTTTGAAATTAGCACAGATACCGTTCAATAAACCAAATAAGTATTAGACAAGATCTACACCTTGCTCAATGAACTGGCCTCAACACACCCAATACACTGCACAGAAATAAATCTGAGTAATAAGAATCTTAAGACCCATGTATTGACATATCTTCATAAGGGAATCAAGTGTGTGCAGAGCAGCACAAACACAGCAGTGAAAATGAGCTAAACCCCATTATAGAAATAAATTTTAAAAACAAAACGCAGAAACAATGAAAGAGAGAAAAATTCTTACAATATTCGCTCAGGGGCTGTGATGCAACCTGGATTGACCACATATAAACCCACAGCTGGATAAGACATAAGGCTGGACACTTGGGGCTGAGAGGATTGGTGAGCTTTGGTGAGCAACTGCCAAAAGTTTAATGCAATACTTCATGCTACTCATTCCAAGGGTCCCAACACTCCAGGTTGAAGGGAATCTTCCTACAGCTAAACCATGCTTGGGAAACCCAGCGACAGGTATACCATATGATCGGGAAAGGTTTCTAAAACGCACCTCATTGTTCCTCTCCTGGGGCTCCGGATCGACATTCATGCCGCTTTACTAACAAAAACCCCACATGGAGAGTCAATGCCTTTAAGTTCTGGTATCGCACAGTCTGCAGTTAGTGTGGAGGATGAATGGGAATAGGGGGAACCAGTGAGAATCTAGCTGTAGCGGTTTCAATGGGCACATGTCACTCTAATTTAACATCAGTAAGCAGAATTAAACAAATGCACAGCAAGGCGTACCAGAAGAAGAATATGGCCTGAAGGAATCCTGTGGTTATGAGGGAATATCACAAAAATAAGAGCTGAAAAATGGAGCTAAGGGCAACTGCAATTCAAAAACGTGCAGAATTATAAAGGCCAACTATTTTCAAAAAGTATATTGAGGAAAGGCTATGAACAGGCATTGAAAGCACGGCAGAATTGCAGGAAACCGATTTCAGGAGGTAGACTGGAATTGCATTTAAAACATAGGAAAAGAGGCAGAACGTCCACAATGATGCACTTGGCCAAAAAGGGCGTATGCGTTTTTTCCTGAATATATTCAGGAAAAAATACATACGCCCTATTTGGAAAACCAAGCAAGCTTGCAAAGGAAATCTGCACTACAATGAAGTCTCACTTGTCCCCGGTCAGAAGGGCCATCTGTAAAAAGTGTAAAATCCAGAAAGGCAGGACAGGCCATGGAGAACTGGGAGCCTTGTTATGCTCATGGGCGGGATGTAAATTGCCAATAGCCACTTGGGAGAAGTGTATGGTGTTTCCTGAAACATCTAAAAACAAAGCAACAGAGCCTAGGGCACTTCCACTTATGGTCCTATAGCTTAGGGAAATTAAAATATAAAAGACACAGCCACCCCACAGTTTGGGATGGCTCTGTTTACAAGAACCTCGTTTACGGGATAAGTTCAATATCGCAGAAAGTGAAAAATGGATAAAGATGTTGTGGTACTTACGTACAATGCAATATCACTCAGCAATGAAATCTATGTCATCAGGCCCGTAGCAGCATAATGAGTGGATTCAGGTATGATGATTCTAACTGAAATAAGTCACACAGAAAAAGAAACATCATAAGATATCACTAATACACGGAATGTAAACTTGGCTACACAGGAACTGAATTACAAAACAGAACAGGGTCTCAAATTTAGAAAACCAACTTATGCTTGCTTAAGGGGAAAGGTGAGTTGGGGTGCTGCATAAAACCAGAGATTGGAATGAGCACAGATAAAGTTCCTTAAGCCAAATATGGAATAGACAAGAACTACTCCTTGCTCAACGAAATGGACTCAACAGCCCATATTAAACGCCTAAGAATGTACCTGACTAGTAAGTATCTTAAAACCTATGGATTGCTATGTCTCTGAAAGAAAATCAAGCGTGTGTACAGGGGCATAAACGCAGCAATGATAGGATTGGAGAGGTTCGGTGAGCAAATGAAGACCCTTTGAAGTCATATTGCATGGTACCCATTCCACGGGTCTCAACTCTCCAGGTTTAAGGGATTCTTCCTTCAGCTAAAACATGCACGTGGAACCCAGAGTATGATCAACCATGTGATCGGAAGACGTGTTCCAATATGTCTCAGTTCTCGTCCCCTGGTACTCGGGTGCATCATTCCAGACACTTTACTAACACTCTCCCGACTTGGAGAGTCAGTGCCTTTAACCTCCTGTTTGGCCCAGTTTGCAATTTCTGCGGAAGATGAACAGGAATAGGGAGAACCAATGAGAGACTAGCTGGAGGTGTCTGGACGGGCAAATTTAACTCTCATTTCCCACCAGGAAGAGGAATTAACCAAAGGCTCAGCGTGCCGTGCCGGAACCAGAGTAGGGCCTGAAGCAATGCTGCGGTGTTCCGGCCAGCTCCCAAGAAAGCGAGTTGAAGAAAGGAGCTCAGGGGCACTGTAATTCACAAACCTGCAGAGTTATAAATGACAGCTATCGTCAAAAAATATACTGAAGTAAGGCTGTCAAGAGGACTTGAAAGCGGGGCATAATTGCAGGAAACCGATTTCAGGAGGTAGACTGGAATTGCATTTAAAGCATAGGAAAAGAGGCAGAACGTCCACAATGATGCACTTGGCCAAAAAGGGCGTATGCGTTTTTTCCTGAATATATTCAGGAAAAAACGCATACGCCCTTTTTGGCCAACCAAGCAAGCTTGCAAAGGAAATCTGCACTACAATGAAGTCTCACTTCCCCCCGGTCAAAAGGGCCATCTGAAAAAAGTGTAAAATCCAGAAAGGCAGGACAGGCCATGGAGAACTGGGAGCCTTGTTATTCTGATGGGCGGGATGTAAATTGCCAACAGCCACTCGGGAGAGGTGTATGGTGTTTCCTGAAACATCTAAAAAACAAAGCAACAGAGCCTAGGGCACTTCCACTTATGGTCCTATAGCTTAGGGAAATTAAAATCAAAAAGACACAGCCACCCCAAAGTTTGGGACGGCTCTGTTTACAAGAACCTCGTTTACGGTACAAGTTCAATAACGCAGAAAGTGAAAAATGGATAAAGAAGTTGTGGTACTTACGTACAATGCAATATCACTCAGCAATGAAATCTATGTCATCAGGCCCGTAGCAGCATAATGAGTGGATTCAGGTATGATGATTCTAACTGAAATAAGTCACACAGAAAAAGAAACATCATAAGATATCACTAATACACAGAATGTAAACTTGGCTACACAGGAACTGGATTACAAAACAGAACAGGGTCTCAAATTTAGAAAACCTACTTATGCTTGCTTAAGGGGAAAGGTGAGTTGGGGTGCTGCATAAAAACTGAGATTGAAATGAGCACAGATAAAGTTCCTTAAGCCAAATATGGAATAGACAAGAGCTACTCCTTGCTCAACGAAATGGACTCAACAGCCCATATTAAACGCCTAAGAATGTACCTGACTAGTAAGTATCTTAAAACCTATGGATTGCTATGTCTCTGAAAGAAAATCAAGCGTGTGTACAGGGGCATAAACGCAGCAATGACAGGACTGGAGAGGTTCGGTGAGCAAATGAAGACCCTTTGAAGTCATATTGCATGGTACCCATTCCACGGGTCTCAACTCTCCAGGTTTAAGGGATTCTTCCTTCAGCTAAAACATGCACGTGGAACCCAGAGTATGATCAACCGTGTGATCGGGAGACGTGTTCCAATATGTCTCAGTTCTCGTCCCCTGGTACTCGGGTGCATCATTCCAGACGCTTTACTAACACTCTCCCGACTTGGAGAGTCAGTGCCTTTAACCTCCTCTTTGGCCCAGTTTTCAATTTCTGCGGAAGATGAACAGGAATAGGGAGAACCAATGAGAGACTAGGTGGAGGTGTCTGGACCGGCAAATTTAACTCTAATTTCCCACCAGGAAGAGGAATTAACCAAAGGCTCAGCGTGCCGTGCCGGAACCAGATTAGGGCCTGAAGAAATGCTGCGGTGTTCCGGCCAGCTCCCAAGAAAGCGAGTTGAAGAAAGGAGCTCAGGGGCACTGTAATTCACAAACCTGCAGAGTTATAAATGACAGCTCTCGTCCAAAAATATACTGAAGTAAGGCTGCCAAGAGGACTTGAATGTGGGGCAGAATTGCAGGAAACCGATTTCAGGAGGTAGACTGGAATTGCATTTAAAGCATAGGAAAAGAGGCAGAACGTCCACAATGATGCACTTGGCCAAAAAGGGCGTATGCGTTTTTTCCTGAATATATTCAGGAAAAAACGCATACGCCCTTTTTGGCCAACCAAGCAAGCTTGCAAAGGAAATCTGAACTACAATGAAGTCTCACTTCCCCCCGGTCAAAAGGGCCATCTGAAAAAAGTGTAAAATCCAAAAAAGCAGGACAGGCCATGGAGAACTGGGAGCCTTGTTATGCTGATGGGCGGGATGTAAATTGCCAAGAGCCACTCGGAAGAAGTGTATGGTGCTTCCTGAAACACCTAAAAAACATAGCAGCGGAGCCTAGGGCACTTCCACTTATGGTCCTATAGCTTAGGGAAATTAAAATCAAAAAGACACAGCCACCCCAAAGTTTGGGACGGCTCTGTTTACAAGAACCTCGTTTACGGTACAAGTTCAATAGCGCAGAAAGTGAAAAATGGATAAAGAAGTTGTGGTACTTACGTACAATGCAATATCACTCAGCAATGAAATCTATGTCATCAGGCCCGTAGAAGCATAATGAGTGGATTCAGGTATGATGATTCTAACTGAAATAAGTCACACAGAAAAAGAAACATCATAAGATATCACTAATACACAGAATGTAAACTTGGCTACACAGGAACTGGATTACAAAACAGAACAGGGTCTCAAATTTAGAAAACCTACTTATGCTTCCTTAAGGGGAAAGGTGAGTTGGGGTGCTGCATAAAAACTGAGATTGAAATGAGCACAGATAAAGTTCCTTAAGCCAAATATGGAATAGACAAGAGCTACTCCTTGCTCAACGAAATGGACTCAACAGCCCATATTAAACGCCTAAGAATGTACCTGACTAGTAAGTATCTTAAAACCTATGGATTGCTATGTCTCTGAAAGAAAATCAAGCGTGTGTACAGGGGCATAAACGCAGCAATGATAGGACTGGAGAGGTTCGGTGAGCAAATGAAGACCCTTTGAAGTCATATTGCATGGTACCCATTCCACGGGTCTCAACTCTCCAGGTTTAAGGGATTCTTCCTTCAGCTAAAACATGCACGTGGAACCCAGAGTATGATCAACCGTGTGATCGGGAGACGTGTTCCAATATGTCTCAGTTCTCGTCCCCTGGTACTCGGGTGCAACATTCCAGACGCTTTACTAACACTCTCCCGACTTGGAGAGTCAGTGCCTTTAACCTCCTGTTTGGCCCAGTTTGCAATTTCTATGGAAGATGAACAGGAATAGGGAGAACCAAAGAGAGACTAGCTGGAGGTGTCTGGACGGGCAAATTTAACTCTCATTTCCCACCAGGAAGAGGAATTAACCAAAGGCTCAGCGTGCCGTGCCGGAACCAGATTAGGGCCTGAAGCAATCCTGCGGTGTTGCGGCCAGCTCCCAAGAGAGCGAGTTGAAGAAAGGAGCTCAGGGGCACTGTAATTCACAAACCTGCAGAGTTATAAATGACAGCTATCGTCCAAAAATATACTGAAGTAAGGCTGCCAAGAGGACTTGAAAGCGGGGCAGAATTGCAGGAAACCGATTTCAGGAGGTAGACTGGAATTGCATTTAAAGCATAGGAAAAGAGGCAGAACGTCCACAATGATGCACTTGGCCAAAAAGGGCGTATGCGTTTTTTCCTGAATATATTCTGGAAAAAACGCATACGCCCTTTTTGGCCAACCAAGCAAGCTTGCAAAGGAAATCTGCACTACAATGAAGTCTCACTTCCCCCCGGTCAAAAGGGCCATCTGAAAAAAGTGTAAAATCCAGAAAGGCAGGACAGGCCATGGAGAACTGGGAGCCTTGTTATGCTGATGGGCGGGATGTAAATTGCCAAGAGCCACTTGGGAGAGGTGTATGGTGTTTCCTGAAACATCTAAAAAACAAAGCAACAGAGCCTAGGGCACTTCCACTTATGGTCCTATAGCTTAGGGAAATTAAAATCAAAAAGACACAGCCACCCCAAAGTTTGGGACGGCTCTGTTTACAAGAACGTCATTTACGGTACAAGTTCAATATCACAGAAAGTGAAAAATGGATAAAGAAGTTGTGGTACTTACGTACAATGCAATATCACTCAGCAATGAAATCTATGTCATCAGGCCCGTAGCAGCATAATGAGTGGATTCAGGTATGATGATTCTAACTGAAATAAGTCACACAGAAAAAGAAACATCATAAGATATCACTAATACACGGAATGTAAACTTGGCTACACAGGAACTGGATTACAAAACAGAACAGGGTCTCAAATTTAGAAAACCAACATATGCTTGCTTAAGGGGAAAGGTGAGTTGGGGTGCTGCATAAAACCAGAGATTGAAATGAGCACAGATAAAGTTCCTTAAGCCAAATATGGAATAGACAAGAACTACTCCTTGCTCAACGAAATGGACTCAACAGCCCATATTAAACGCCTAAGAATGTACCTGACTAGTAAGTATCTTAAAACCTATGGATTGCTATGTCTCTGAAAGAAAATCAAGCGTGTGTACAGGGGCATAAATGCAGCATTGATAGGATTGGAGAGGTTCGGAGAGCAAATGAAGACCCTTTGATGTCATATTGCATGGTACCCATTCCACGGGTCTCAACTCTCCAGGTTTAAGGGATTCTGCCTTCAGCTAAAACATGCACGTGGAACCCAGAGTATGATCAACCGTGTGATCGGGAGACGTGTTCCAATATGTCTCAGTTCTCGTCCCCTGGTACTCGGGTGCAACATTCCAGACGCTTTACTAACACACTCCCGACTTGGAGAGTCAGTGCCTTTAACCTCCTGTTTGGCCCAGTTTACAATTTCTGAGGAAGATGAACAGGAATAGGGAGAACCAATGAGAGACTAGCTGGAGGTGTCTGGACGGGCAAATTTAACTCTCATTTCCCACCAGGAAGAGGAATTAACCAAAGGCTCAGCGTGCCGTGCCGGAACCAGATTAGGGCCTGAAGCAATCCTGCGGTGTTGCGGCCAGCTCACAAGAAAGCGAGTTGAGGAAAGGAGATCAGGGGCACTGTAATTCACAAACCTGCAGAGTTATAAATGACAGCTATCGTCCAAAAATATACTGAAGTAAGGCTGTCAAGAGGACTTGAAAGCGGGGAGAATTGCAGGAAACCGATTTCAGGAGGTAGACTGGAATTGCATTTAAAGCATAGGAAAAGAGGCAGAACGTCCACAATGATGCACTTGGCCAAAAAGGGCGTATGCGTTTTTTCCTGAATATATTCAGGAAAAAACTCATACGCCCTTTTTGGCCAACCAAGCAAGCTTGCAAAGGAAATCTGCACTACAATGAAGTCTCACTTCCCCCCGGTCAAAAGGGCCATCTGAAAAAAGTGTAAAATCCAGAAAGGCAGGACAGGCCATGGAGAACTGGGAGCCTTGTTATGCTCATGGGCGGGATGTAAATTGCCAACAGCCACTCGGTAGAAGTGTATGGTGATTCCTGAAACATCTAAAAAACAAAGCAACAGAGCCTAGGGCACTTCCTCTTATGGTCCTATAGCTTAGGGGAATTAAAATCAAAAAGACACAGCCACCCCAAAGTTTGGGAAGGCTCTGTTTACAAGAACCTCGTTTACGGTACAAGTTCAACAGCGCAGAAAGTGAAAAATGGATAAAGAAGTTGTGGTACTAACGTACAATGCAATATCACTCAGCAATGAAATCTATGTCATCAGGCCCGTAGCAGCATAATGAGTGGATTCAGGTATGATGATTCTAACTGAAATAAGTCACACAGAAAAAGAAACATCATAAGATATCACTAATACACGGAATGTAAACTTGGCTACACAGGAACTGGATTACAAAACAGAAAAGGGTCTCAAATTTAGAAAACCAACTTATGCTTGCTTAAGGGGAAAGGTGAGTTGGGGTGCTGCATAAAACCAGAGATTGAAATGAGCACAGATAAAGTTCCTTAAGCCAAATATGGAATAGACAAGAACTACTCCTTGCTCAACGAAATGGACTCAACAGCCCATATTAAATGCCTAAGAATGTACCTGACTAGTAAGTATCTTAAAACCTATGGATTGCTATGTCTCTGAAAGAAAATCAAGCGTGTGTACAGGGGCATAAACACAGCAGTGATAGGAATGGAGAGGTTCGGTGAGCAAATGAAGACCCTTTGATGTCATATTGCATGGTACCCATTCCACGGGTCTCAACTCTGCGGGTTTAAGGGATTCTTCCTTCAGCTAAAACATGCACGTGGAACCCAGAGTATGATCAACCATGTGATCGGGAGACATGTTCCAATATGTCTCAGTTCTCGTCCCCTGGTACTCGGGTGCAACATTCCAGACGCTTTACTAACACTCTCCCGACTTGGAGAGTCAGTGCCTTTAACCTCCTGTTTGGCCCATTTGCAATTTCTGCGGAAGATGAACAGGAATAGGGAGAACCAATGAGAGACTAGGTGGAGGTGTCTGGACGGGCAAATTTAACTCTCATTTCCCACGAGGAAGAGGAATTAACCAAAGGCTCAGCGTGCCGTGCCGGAACCAGATTAGGGCTTGAAGCAATCCTGCAGTGTTGCGGCCAGCTCACAAGAAAGCGAGTTGAAGAAAGGAGCTCATGGGCACTGTAATTCGCAAACCTGCAGAGTTATAAATGACAGCTATCGTCCAAAAATATACTGAAGTAAGGCTGCCAAGAGGACTTGAAAGCGGGGCAGAATTGCAGGAAACCGATTTCAGGAGGTAGACTGGAATTGCATTTAAAGCATAGGAAAAGAGGCAGAACGTCCACAATGATGCACTTGGCCAAAAAGGGCGTATGCGTTTTTTCCTGAATATATTCAGGAAAAAACGCATACGCCCTTTTTGGCCAACCAAGCAAGCTTGCAAAGGAAATCTGCACTACAATGAAGTCTCACTTCCCCCCGGTCAAAAGGGCCATCTGAAAAAAGTGTAAAATCCAGAAAGGCAGGACAGGCCATGGAGAACTGGGAGCCTTGTTATGCTGATGGGCGGGATGTAAATTGCCAACAGCCACTCGGGAGAGGTGTATGGTGTTTCCTGAAACATCTAAAAAACAAAGCAACAGAGCCTAGGGCACGTCCACTTATGGTCCTATAGCTTAGGGAAATTAAAATCAAAAAGACACAGCCACCCCAAAGTTTGGGACGGCTCTGTTTACAAGAACCTCGTTTACGGTACAAGTTCAACATCGCAGAAAGTGAAAAATGGATAAAGAAGTTGTGGTACTTACGTACAATGCAATATCACTCAGCAATGAAATCTATGTCATCAGGCCCGTAGCAGCATAATGAGTGGATTCAGGTATGATGATTCTAACTGAAATAAGTCACACAGAAAAAGAAACATCATAAGATATCACTAATACACGGGATGTAAACTTGTCTACACAGGAACTGGATTACAAAACAGAACAGGGTCTCAAATTTAGAAAACCAACTTATGCTTGCTTAAGGGGAAAGGTGAGTTGGGGTGCTGCATAAAATCAGAGATTGAAATGAGCACAGACAAAGTTCCTTAAGCCAAATATAGAATAGACAAAAACTACTCCTTGCTCAACGAAATGGACTCAACACCTCATATTAAACGCCTAAGAATGTACCTGACTAGTAAGTATCTTAAAACCTATGGATTGCTATGTCTCTGAAAGACAATCAAGCGTGTGTACAGGGGCATAAACGCAGCAGTGATAGGATTGGAGAGGTTCGGAGAGCAAATGAAGACCCTTTGAAGTCATATTGCATGGTACCCATTCCACGGGGCTCAACTCTCCAGGTTTAAGGGATTCTTCCTTCAGCTAAAACATGCACGTGGAACCCAGAGTATGATCAACCGTGTGATCGGGAGACGTGTTCCAATATATCTCAGTTCTCGTCCCCTGGTACTCGGGTGTAACATTCCAGACGCTTTACTAACACTCTCCCGACTTGGAGAGTCAGTGCCTTTAACCTCCTGTTTGGCCCATTTGCAATTTCTGAGGAAGATGAACAGGAATAGGGAGAACCAATGAGAGACTAGGTGGAGGTGTCTGGACGGGCAAATTTAACTCTCATTTCCCACCAGGAAGAGGAATTAACCAAAGGCTCAGCGTGCCGTGCCGGAACCAGATTAGGGCCTGAAGCAATCCTGCGGTGTTGCGACCAGCTCACAAGAAAGCGAGTTGAAGAAAGGAGCTCAGGGGCACTGTAATTCACAAACCTGCAGAGTTATAAATGACAGCTATCGTCCAAAAATATACTGAAGTAAGGCTGCCAAGAGGACTTGAAAGCGGGGCAGAATTGCAGGAAACCGATTTCAGGAGGTAGACTGGAATTGCATTTAAAGCATAGGAAAAGAGGCAGAACGTCCACAATGATGCACTTGGCCAAAAAGGGCGTATGCGTTTTTTCCTGAATATATTCAGGAAAAAACTCATACGCCCTTTTTGGCCAACCAAGCAAGCTTGCAAAGGAAATCTGCACTACAATGAAGTCTCACTCTCCCCCGGTCAAAAGGGCCATCTGAAAAAAGTGTAAAATCCAGAAAGGCAGGACAGGCCATGGAGAACTGGGAGCCTTGTTATGCTGATGGACGGGATGTAAATTGCCAACAGCCACTCGGGAGAGGTGTATGGTGTTTCCTGAAACATCTAAAAAACAAAGCAACAGAGCCTAGGGCACTTCCACTTATGGTCCTGTAGCTTGGGAAATTAAAATCAGAAAGACACAGCCACCCCAAAGTTTGGGACGGCTCTGTTTACAAGAACCTTGTTTACGGTACAAGTTCAATAACGCAGAAAGTGAAAAATGGATAAAGAAGTTGTGGTACTTACGTACAATGAAATATCACTCAGCAATGAAATCTATGTCATCAGGCCCATAGCAGCATAATGAGTGCATTCAGGTATGATGATTCTAACTGAAATAAGTCACACAGAAAAAGAAACATCATAAGATATCACTAATACACGGAATGTAAACTTGGCTACACAGGAACTGGATTACAAAACAGAACAGGGTCTCAAATTTAGAAAACCAACTTATGCTTGCTTAAGGGGAAAGGTGAGTTGGGTGCTGCATAAAACCAGAGATTGAAATGAGCACAGATAAAGTTCCTTAAGCCTAATATGGAATAGACAAGAACTACTCCTTGCTCAACGAAATGGACTCAACACCCCATATTAAACGCCTAAGAATGTACCTGACTAGTAAGTATCTTAAAACCTATGGATTGCTATGTCTCTGAAAGAGAATCAAGCGTGTGTACAGGGGCATAAACGCAGCAGTGATAGGATTGGAGAGGTTCGGTGAGCAAATGAAGACCCTTTGAATTCATATTGCTTGGTACCCATTCCACGGGTCTCAATTCTCCAGGTTTAAGGGATTCTTCCTTCAGCTAAAACATGCACGTGGAACCCAGAGTATGATCAACCGTGTGATCGGGAGACGTGTTCCAATATGTCTCAATTCTCGTCCCCTGGTACTCGGGTGTAACATTCCAGACGCTTTACTAACACTCTCCCGACTTGGAGAGTCAGTGCCTTTAACCTCCTGTTTGGCCCATTTGCAATTTCTGAGGAAGATGAACAGGAATAGGAAGAACCAATGAGAGACTAGGTGGAGGTGTCTGGACGGGCAAATTTAACTCTCATTTCCCACCAGGAAGAGGAATTAACCAAAGGCTCAGCGTGCTGTGCCGGAACCAGATTAGGGCCTGAAGCAATCCTGCGGTGTTGCGGCCAGCTCACAAGAAAGCGAGTTGAAGAAAGGAGCTCAGGGGCACTGTAATTCACAAACCTGCAGAGTTATAAATGACAGCTATCATCCAAAAATATACTGAAGTAAGGCTGCCAAGAGGACTTGAAAACGGGGCAGAATTGCAGGAAACCGATTTCAGGAGGTAGACTGGAATTGCATTTAAAGCATAGGAAAAGAGGCAGAACGTCCACAATGATGCACTTGGCCAAAAAGGGCGTATGCATTTTTTCCTGAATATATTCAGGAAAAAACGCATACGCCCTTTTTGGCCAACCAAGCAAGCTTGTAAAGGAAATCTGCACTACAATGAAGTCTCACTTCCCCCCGGTCAAAAGGGCCATCTGAAAAAAGTGTAAAATCCAGAAAGGCAGGACAGGCCATGGAGAACTGGGAGCCTTGTTATGCTGATGGGCGGGATGTAAATTGCCAACAGCCACTCGGGAGAGGTGTATGGTGTTTCCTGAAACATCTAAAAAACAAAGCAACAGAGCCTAGGGCACTTCCACTTATGATCCTATAGCTTAGGGAAATTAAAATCAAAAAGACACAGCCACCCCAAAGTTTGGGACGGCTCTGTTTACAAGAACCTCGTTTACGGTACAAGTTCAATGGCGCAGAAAGTGAAAAATGGATAAAGAAGTTGTGGTACTTACGTACAATGCAATATCACTCAGCAATGAAATCTATGTCATCAGGCCCGTAGCAGCATAATGAGTGGA
The DNA here is from genome assembly GCF_964270905.1 of Leucopleurus acutus. Lineage (NCBI taxonomy): Eukaryota > Metazoa > Chordata > Mammalia > Artiodactyla > Delphinidae > Leucopleurus > Leucopleurus acutus. The sequence goes on along the minus strand of NW_028139070.1, from coordinate 363,574 downwards.
TTCAGGTATGATGATTCTAACTGAAATAAGTCACACAGAAAAAGAAACATCATAAGATATCACTAATACACCGAATGTAAATTTGGCTACACAGGAACTGGATTACAAAACAGAACAGGGTCTCAAATTTAGAAAACCAACTTATGCTTGCTTAAGGGGAAAGGTGAGTTGGGGTGCTGCATAAAACCAGAGATTGAAATGAGCACAGATAAAGTTCCTTAAGCCAAATATGGAATAGACAAGAACTACTCCTTGCTCAACGAAATGGACTCAACACCCCATATTAAACGCCTAAGAATGTACCTGACTAGTAAGTATCTTAAAACCTATGGATTGCTATGTCTCTGAAAGAAAATCAAGCGTGTGTACAGGGGCATAAACGCAGCAGTGATAGGATTGGAGAGGTTCGGTGAGCAAATAAAGACCCTTTGAAGTCATATTGCATGGTACCCATTCCACGGGTCTCAACTCTCCAGGTTTAAGGGATTCTTCCTTCAGCTAAAACATGCACGTGGAACCCAGAGTATGATCAACCGTGTGATCGGGAGACGTGTTCCAATATGTCTCAATTCTCGTCCCCTGGTACTCGGGTGTAACATTGCAGACGCTTAACTAACACTCTCCCGACTTGGAGAGTCAGTGCCTTTAACCTCCTGTTTGGCCCATTTGCAATTTCTGAGGAAGATGAACAGGAATAGGAAGAACCAATGAGAGACTAGGTGGAGGTGTCTGGACGGGCAAATTTAACTCTCATTTCCCACCAGGAAGAGGAATTAACCAAAGGCTCAGCGTGCTGTGCCGGAACCAGATTAGGGCCTGAAGCAATCCTGCGGTGTTGCAGCCAGCTCACAAGAAAGCGAGTTGAAGAAAGGAGCTCAGGGGCACTGTAATTCACAAACCTGCAGAGTTATAAATGACAGCTATCGTCCAAAAATATACTGAAGTAAGGCTGTCAAGAGGACTTGAAAGCGGGGCAGAATTGCAGGAAACCGATTTCAGGAGGTAGACTGGAATTGCATTTAAAGCATAGGAAAAGAGGCAGAACGTCCACAATGATGCACTTGGCCAAAAAGGGCGTATGCGTTTTTTCCTGAATATATTCAGGAAAAAACGCATACGCCCTTTTTGGCCAACCAAGCAAGCTTGTAAAGGAAATCTGCACTACAATGAAGTCTCACTTCCCCCCGGTCAAAAGGGCCATCTGAAAAAAGTGTAAAATCCAGAAAGGCAGGACAGGCCATGGAGAACTGGGAGCCTTGTTATGCTGATGGGCGGGATGTAAATTGCCAACAGCCACTCGGGAGAGGTGTATGGTGTTTCCTGAAACATCTAAAAAACAAAGCAACAGAGCCTAGGGCACTTCCACTTATGATCCTATAGCTTAGGGAAATTAAAATCAAAAAGACACAGCCACCCCAAAGTTTGGGACGGCTCTGTTTACAAGAACCTCGTTTACGGTACAAGTTCAATGGCGCAGAAAGTGAAAAATGGATAAAGAAGTTGTGGTACTTACGTACAATGCAATATCACTCAGCAATGAAATCTATGTCATCAGGCCCGTAGCAGCATAATGAGTGGATTCAGGTATGATGATTCTAACTGAAATAAGTCACACAGAAAAAGAAACATCATAAGATATCACTAATACACCGAATGTAAATTTGGCTACACAGGAACTGGATTACAAAACAGAACAGGGTCTCAAATTTAGAAAACCAACTTATGCTTGCTTAAGGGGAAAGGTGAGTTGGGGTGCTGCATAAAACCAGAGATTGAAATGAGCACAGATAAAGTTCCTTAAGCCAAATATGGAATAGACAAGAACTACTCCTTGCTCAACGAAATGGACTCAACACCCCATATTAAACGCCTAAGAATGTACCTGACTAGTAAGTATCTTAAAACCTATGGATTGCTATGTCTCTGAAAGAAAATCAAGCGTGTGTACAGGGGCATAAACGCAGCAGTGATAGGATTGGAGAGGTTCGGTGAGCAAATAAAGACCCTTTGAAGTCATATTGCATGGTACCCATTCCACGGGTCTCAACTCTCCAGGTTTAAGGGATTCTTCCTTCAGCTAAAACATGCACGTGGAACCCAGAGTATGATCAACCGTGTGATCGGGAGACGTGTTCCAATATGTCTCAATTCTCGTCCCCTGGTACTCGGGTGTAACATTCCAGACGCTTAACTAACACTCTCCCGACTTGGAGAGTCAGTGCCTTTAACCTCCTGTTTGGCCCATTTGCAATTTCTGAGGAAGATGAACAGGAATAGGAAGAACCAATGAGAGACTAGGTGGAGGTGTCTGGACGGGCAAATTTAACTCTCATTTCCCACCAGGAAGAGGAATTAACCAAAGGCTCAGCGTGCTGTGCCGGAACCAGATTAGGGCCTGAAGCAATCCTGCGGTGTTGCAGCCAGCTCACAAGAAAGCGAGTTGAAGAAAGGAGCTCAGGGGCACTGTAATTCACAAACCTGCAGAGTTATAAATGACAGCTATCGTCCAAAAATATACTGAAGTAAGGCTGTCAAGAGGACTTGAAAGCGGGGCAGAATTGCAGGAAACCGATTTCAGGAGGTAGACTGGAATTGCATTTAAAGCATAGGAAAAGAGGCAGAACGTCCACAATGATGCACTTGGCCAAAAAGGGCGTATGCGTTTTTTCCTGAATATATTCAGGAAAAAACGCATACGCCCTTTTTGGCCAACCAAGCAAGCTTGTAAAGGAAATCTGCACTACAATGAAGTCTCACTTCCCCCTGGTCAAAAGGGCCATCTGAAAAAAGTGTAAAATCCAGAAATGCAGGACAGGCCATGGAGAACTGGGAGCCTTGTTATGCTGATGGGCGGGATGTAAATTGCCAACAGCCACTCTGGAGAGGTGTATGGTGTTTCCTGAAACATCTAAAAAACAAAGCAACAGAGCCTAGGGCACTTCCACTTATGGTCCTATAGCTTAGGGAAATTAAAATCAAAAAGACACAGCCACCCCAAAGTTTGGGACGGCTCTGTTTACAAGAACATCGTTTACGGTACAAGTTCAATATCACAGAAAGTGAAAAATGGATAAAGAAGTTGTGGTACTTACGTACAATGCAATATCACTCAGCAATGAAATCTATGTCATCAGGCCCATAGCAGCATAATGAGTGGATTCAGGTATGATGATTCTAACTGAAATAAGTCACACAGAAAAAGAAACATCATAAGATATCACTAATACACGGAATGTAAACTTGGCTACACAGGAACTGGATTACAAAACAGAACAGGGTCTCAAATTTAGAAAACCAACTTATGCTTGCTTAAGGGGAAAGCTGAGTTGGGGTGCTGCATAAAACCAGAGATTGAAATGAGCACAGATAAAGTTCCTTAAGCCAAATATGGAATAGACAAGAACTACTCCTTGCTCAACGAAATGGACTCAACAGCCCATATTAAATGCCTAAGTATGTACCTGACTAGTAAGTATCTTAAAACCTATGGATTGCTATGTCTCTGAAAGAGAATCAAGCGTGTGTACAGGGGCATAAACGCAGCAGTGATAGGATTGGAGAGGTTCGGTGAGCAAATGAAGACCCTTTGAAGTCATATTGCTTGGTACCCATTCCACGGGTCTCAACTCTCCAGGTTTAAGGGATTATTCCTTCAGGTAAAACATGCACGTGGAACCCAGAGTATGATCAACCATGTGATCGGGAGACGTGTTCCAATATGTCTCAATTCTCGTCCCCTGGTACTCGGGTGTAACATTCCAGACGCTTTACTAACACTCTCCCGACTTGGAGAGTCAGTGCCTTTAACCTCCTGTTTGGCCCATTTGCAATTTCTGCGGAAGATGAACAGGAATAGGGAGAACCAATGAGAGACTAGCTGGAGGTGTCTGGACGGGCAAATTTAACTCTCATTTCCCACCAGGAAGAGGAATTAACCAAAGGCTCAGCGTGCCGTGCCGGAACCAGATTAGGGCCTGAAGCAATCCTGCGGTGTTGCGGCCAGCTCACAAGAAAGCGAGTTGAAGAAAGGAGCTCAGGGGCACTGTAATTCACAAACCTGCAGAGTTATAAATGACAGCTATCGTCCAAAAATATACTGAAGTAAGGCTGCCAAGAGGACTTGAAAGCGGGGCAGAATTGCAGGAAACCGATTTCAGGAGGTAGACTGGAATTGCATTTAAAGCATAGGAAAAGAGGCAGAACGTCCACAATGATGCACTTGGCCAAAAAGGGCGTATGCGTTTTTTCCTGAATATATTCAGGAAAAAACGTATACGCCCTTTTTGGCCAACCAAGCAAGCTTGCAAAGGAAATCTGCACTACAATGAAGTCTCACTTCCCCCCGGTCAAAAGGGCCATCTGAAAAAAGTGTAAAATCCAGAAAGGCAGGACAGGCCATGGAGAACTGGGAGCCTTGTTATGCTGATGGGCGGGATGTAAATTGCCAACAGCCACTCGGGAGAGGTGTATGGTGTTTCCTGAAACATCTAAAAAACAAAGCAACAGAGCCTAGGGCACTTCCACTTATGGTCCTATAGCTTAGGGAAATTAAAATCAAAAAGACACAGCCACCCCAAAGTTTGGGACGGCTCTGTTTACAAGAACCTCGTTTACGGTACAAGTTCAATATCGCAGAAAGTGAAAAATGGATAAAGAAGTTGTGGTACTTACGTACAATGCAATATCACTCAGCAATGAAATCTATGTCATCAGGCCCGTAGCAGCATAATGAGTGGATTCAGGTATGATGATTCTAACTGAAATAAGTCACACAGAAAAAGAAACATCATAAGATATCACTAATACACGGAATGTAAACCTGGCTACACAGGAACTGGATTACAAAACAGAACAGGGTCTCAAATTTAGAAAACCAACTTATGCTTGCTTAAGGGGAAAGGTGAGTTGGGGTGCTGCATAAAACCAGAGATTGAAATGAGCACAGATAAAGTTCCTTAAGCCAAATATGGAATAGACAAGAACTACTCCTTGCTCAACGAAAAGGACTCAACACCACATATTAAACGCCTAAGAATGTACCTGACTAGTAAGTATCTTAAAACCTATGGATTGCTATGTCTCTGAAAGAAAATCAAGCGTGTGTACAGGGGCATAAACGCAGCAGTGATAGGATTGGAGAGGTTCGGTGAGCAAATGAAGACCCTTTGAAGTCATATTGCATGGTACCCATTCCACGGGTCTCAACTCTCCAGGTTTAAGGGATTCTTTCTTCAGCTAAAACATGCACGTGGAACCCAGAGTATGATCAACCGTGTGATCGGGAGACGTGTTCCAATATGTCTCAATTCTCGTCCCCTGGTACTCGGGTGTAACATTCCAGACGCTTTACTAACACTCTCCCGACTTGGAGAGTCAGTGCCTTTAACCTCCTGTTTGGCCCATTTGCAATTTCTGAGGAAGATAAACAGGAATAGGGAGAACCAATGAGAGACTAGCTGGAGGTGTCTGGACGGGCAAATTTAACTCTCATTTCCCACCAGGAAGAGGAATTAACCAAAGGCTCAGTGTGCCGTGCCGGAACCAGATTAGGGCCTGAAGCAATCCTGCGGTGTTGCGGCCAGCTCACAAGAAAGCGAGTTGAAGAAAGGAGCTCAGGGGCACTGTAATTCACAAACCTGCAGAGTTATAAATGACAGCTATCGTCCAAAAATATACTGAAGTAAGGCTGCCAAGAGGATTTGAAAGCGGGGCAGAATTGCAGGAAACCGATTTCAGGAGGTAGACTGGAATTGCATTTAAAGCATAGGAAAAGAGGCAGAACGTCCACAATGATGCACTTGGCCAAAAAGGGCGTATGCGTTTTTTCCTGAATATATTCAGGAAAAAACGCATACGCCCTTTTTGGCCAACCAAGCAAGCTTGCAAAGGAAATCTGCACTACAATGAAGTCTCACTTCCCCCCGGTCAAAAGGGCCATCTGAAAAAAGTGTAAAATCCAGAAAGGCAGGACAGGCCATGGAGAACTGGGAGCCTTGTTATGCTGATGGGCGGGATGTAAATTGCCAACAGCCACTCGGGAGAGGTGTATGGTGTTTCCTGAAACATCTAAAAAACAAAGCAACAGAGCCTAGGGCACTTCCACTTATGGTCCTGTAGCTTGGGAAATTAAAATCAGAAAGACACAGCCACCCCAAAGTTTGGGACGGCTCTGTTTACAAGAACCTCGTTTACGGTACAAGTTCAATATCGCAGAAAGTGAAAAATGGATAAAGAAGTTGTGGTACTTACGTACAATGCAATATCACTCAGCAATGAAATCTATGTCATCAGGCCCGTAGCAGCATAATGAGTGGATTCAGGTATGATGATTCTAACTGAAATAAGTCACACAGAAAAAGAAACATCATAAGATATCACTAATACACCGAATGTAAACTTGGCTACACAGGAACTGGATTACAAAACAGAACAGGGTCTCAAATTTAGAAAACCAACTTATGCTTGCTTAAGGGGAAAGGTGAGTTGGGGTGCTGCATATAACCAGAGATTGAAATGAGCACAGATAAAGTTCCTTAAGCCAAATATGGAATAGAAAAGAACTACTCCTTGCTCAACGAAATGGACTCAACACCCCATATTAAACGCCTAAGAATGTACCTGACTAGTAAGTATCTTAAAACCTATGGATTGCTATGTCTCTGAAAGAAAATCAAGCGTGTGTACAGGGGCATAAACGCAGCAGTGATAGGATTGGAGAGGTTCGGTGAGCAAATGAAGACCCTTTGAAGTCATATTGCATGGTACCCATTCCACGGGTCTCAACTCTCCAGGTTTAAGGGATTCTTCCTTCAGGTAAAACATGCACGTGGAACCCAGAGTATGATCAACCGTGTGATCGGGAGACGTGTTCCAATATGTCTCAATTCTCGTCCCCTGGTACTCGGGTGTAACATTCCAGACGCTTAACTAACACTCTCCCGACTTGGAGAGTCAGTGCCTTTAACCTCCTGTTTGGCCCATTTGCAATTTCTGAGGAAGATGAACAGGAATAGGAAGAACCAATGAGAGACTAGGTGGAGGTGTCTGGACGGGCAAATTTAACTCTCATTTCCCACCAGGAAGAGGAATTAACCAAAGGCTCAGCGTGCTGTGCCGGAACCAGATTAGGGCCTGAAGCAATCCTGCGGTGCTGCAGCCAGCTCACAAGAAAGCGAGTTGAAGAAAGGAGCTCAGGGGCACTGTAATTCACAAACCTGCAGAGTTATAAATGACAGCTATCGTCCAAAAATATACTGAAGTAAGGCTGTCAAGAGGACTTGAAAGCGGGGCAGAATTGCAGGAAACCGATTTCAGGAGGTAGACTGGAATTGCATTTAAAGCATAGGAAAAGAGGCAGAACGTCCACAATGATGCACTTGGCCAAAAAGGGCGTATGCGTTTTTTCCTGAATATATTCAGGAAAAAACGCATACGCCCTTTTTGGCCAACCAAGCAAGCTTGCAAAGGAAATCTGCACTACAATGAAGTCTCACTTCCCCACGGTCAAAAGGGCCATCTGAAAAAAGTGTAAAATCCAGAAAGGCAGGACAGGCCATGGAGAACTGGGAGCCTTGTTATGCTGATGGGCGGGATGTAAATTGCCAAGAGCCACTCGGGAGAGGTGTATGGTGTTTCCTGAAACATCTAAAAAACAAAGCAACAGAGCCTAGGGCACTTCCACTTATGGTCCTGTAGCTTGGGAAATTAAAATCAGAAAGACACAGCCACCCCAAAGTTTGGGACGGCTCTGTTTACAAGAACATCGTTTACGGTACAAGTTCAATATCGCAGAAAGTGAAAAATGGATAAAGAAGTTGTGGTACTTACGTACAATGCAATATCACTCAGCAATGAAATCTATGTCATCAGGCCCATAGCAGCATAATGAGTGGATTCAGGTATGATGATTCTAACTGAAATAAGTCACACAGAAAAAGAAATATCATAAGATATCACTAATACACAGAATGTAAACTTGGCTACACAGGAACTGGATTACAAAACAGAACAGGGTCTCAAATTTAGAAAACCAACTTATGCTTGCTTAAGGGGAAAGGTGAGTTGGGGTGCTGCATAAAACCAGAGATTGAAATGAGCACAGATAAAGTTCCTTAAGCCAAATATGGAAAATACAAGAACTACTCCTTGCTCAACGAAATGGACTCAACACCCCATATTAAACGCCTAAGAATGTACCTGACTAGTAAGTATCTTAAAACCTATGGATTGCTATGTCTCTGAAAGAAAATCAAGCGTGTGTACAGGGGCATAAACGCAGCAGTGATAGGATTGGAGAGGTTCGGTGAGCAAATGAAGACCCTTTGAAGTCATATTGCTTGGTACCCATTCCACGGGTCTCAACTCTCCAGGTTTAAGGGATTCTTCCTTCAGCTAAAACATGCACGTGGAACCCAGAGTATGATCAACCGTGTGATCGGGAGACGTGTTCCAATATGTCTCAATTCTCGTCCCCTGGTACGCGGGTGTAACATTCCAGACGCTTAAGTAACACTCTCCCGACTTGGAGAGTCAGTGCCTTTAACCTCCTGTTTGGCCCATTTGCAATTTCTGAGGAAGATGAACAGGAATAGGAAGAACCAATGAGAGACTAGGTGGAGGTGTCTGGACGGGCAAATTTAACTCTCATTTCCCACCAGGAAGAGGAATTAACCAAAGGCTCAGCGTGCTGCGCCGGAACCAGATTAGGGCCTGAAGCAATCCTGCGGTGTTGCGGCCAGCTCACAAGAAAGCGAGTTGAAGAAAGGAGCTCAGGGGCACTGTAATTCACAAACCTGCAGAGTTATAAATGACAGCTATCATCCAAAAATATACTGAAGTAAGGCTGCCAAGAGGACTTGAAAACGGGGCAGAATTGCAGGAAACCGATTTCAGGAGGTAGATTGGAATTGCATTTAAAGCATAGGAAAAGAGGTAGAACGTCCACAATGATGCACTTGGCCAAAAAAGGCGTATGCGTTTTTTCCTGAATATATTCAGGAAAAAACGCATACGCCCTTTTTGGCCAACCAAGCAAGCTTGTAAAGGAAATCTGCACTACAATGAAGTCTCACTTCCCCCCAGTCAAAAGGGCCATCTGAAAAAAGTGTAAAATCCAGAAAGGCAGGACAGGCCATGGAGAACTGGGAGCCTTGTTATGCTGATGGGCGGGATGTAAATTGCCAACAGCCACTCGGGAGAGGTGTATGGTGTTTCCTGAAACATCTAAAAAACAAAGCAACAGAGCCTAGGGCACTTCCACTTATGGTCCTATAGCTTAGGGAAATTAAAATCAAAAAGACACAGCCACCCCAAAGTTGGGGACGGCTCTGTTTACAAGAACCTCGTTTACGGTACAAGTTCAATATCGCAGAAAGTGAAAAGTGGATAAAGAAGTTGTGGTACTTACGTACAATGCAATATCACTCAGCAATGAAATCTATGTCATCAGGCCCGTAGCAGCATAATGAGTGGATTCAGGTATGAAGATTCTAACTGAAATATGTCACACAGAAAAAGAAACATCATAAGATATCATTAATACACGGGATGTAAACTTGGCTACACAGGAACTGGATTACAAAACAGAACAGGGTCTCAAATTTAGAAAACCAACTTATGCTTGCTTAAGGGGAAAGGTGAGTTGGGGTGCTGCATAAAACCAGAGATTGAAATGAGCACAGATAAAGTTCCTTAAGCCAAATATAGAATAGACAAGAACTACTCCTTGCTCAACGAAATGGAGTCAACACCCCATATTAAACGCCTAAGAATGTACCTGACTAGTAAGAATTTTCAAACCTATGGATTGCTATGTCTCCGAAAGAAAATCAAGCGTGTGTACAGGGGCATAAACGCAGCAGTGATAGGATTGGAGAGGTTCGGTGAGCAAATGAAGACCCTTTGAAGTCATATTGCATGGTACCCATTCCACGGGTCTCAACTCTCCAGGTTTAAGGGATTCTTCCTTCAGCTAAAACATGCACGTGGAACCCAGAGTATGATCAACCGTGTGATCGGGAGACGTGTTCCAATATGTTTCAATTCTCGTCCCCTGGTACTCGGGTGTAACATTCCAGACGCTTTACTAACACTCTCCCGACTTGGAGAGTCAGTGCCTTTAACCTCCTGTTTGGCCCATTTGCAATTTCTGCGGAAGATGAACAGGAATAGGGAGAACCAATGAGAGACTAGCTGGAGGTGTCTGGACGGGCAAATTTAACTCTCATTTCCCACCAGGAAGAGGAATTAACCAAAGGCTCAGCGTGCCGTGCCGGAACCAGATTAGGGCCTGAAGCAATCCTGCGGTGTTGCGGCCAGCTCACAAGAAAGCGAGTTGAAGAAAGGAGCTCAGGGGCACTGTAATTCACAAACCTGCAGAGTTATAAATGACAGCTATCGTCCAAAAATATACTGAAGTAAGGCTGCCAAGAGGACTTGAAAGCGGGGCAGAATTGCAGGAAACCGATTTCAGGAGGTAGACTGGAATTGCATTTAAAGCATAGGAAAAGAGGCAGAACGTCCACAATGATGCACTTGGCCAAAAAGGGCGTATGCGTTTTTTCCTGAATATATTCAGGAAAAAACGCATACGCCCTTTATGGCCAACCAAGCAAGCTTGCAAAGGAAATCTGCACTACAATGAAGTCTCACTTCCCCCCGGTCAAAAGGGCCATCTGAAAAAAGTGTAAAATCCAGAAAGGCAGGACAGGCCATGGAGAACTGGGAGCCTTGTTATGCTGATGGGCGGGATGTAAATTGCCAACAGCCACTCGGGAGAGGTGTATGGTGTTTCCTGAAACATCTAAAAAACAAAGCAACAGAGCCTAGGGCACTTCCACTTATGGTCCTATAGCTTAGGGAAATTAAAATCAGAAAGACACAGCCACCCCAAAGTTTGGGACGGCTCTGTTTACAAGAAACTCGTTTACGGTACAAGTTCAATATCCCAGAAAGTGAAAAATGGATAAAGAAGTTGTGGTACTTACGTACAATGCAATATCACTCAGCAATGAAATCTATGTCATCAGGCCCGTAGCAGCATAATGAGTGGATTCAGGTATGATGATTCTAACTGAAATAAGTCACACAGAAAAAGAAACATCATAAGATATCATTAATACACGGGTTGTAAACTTGGCTACACAGGAACTGGATTACAAAACAGAACAGGGTCTCAAATTTAGAAAACCAACTTATGCTTGCTTAAGGGGAAAGGTGAGTTGGGGTGCTGCATAAAACCAGAGATTGAAATGAGCACAGATAAAGTTCCTTAAGCCAAATATAGAATAGACAAGAACTACTCCTTGCTCAACGAAATGGACTCAACACCCCATATTAAACGCCTAAGAATGTACCTGACTAGTAAGAATTTTCAAACCTATGGATTGCTATGTCTCCGAAAGAAAATCAAGCGTGTGTACAGGGGCATAAACGCAGCAGTGATAGGATTGGAGAGGTTCGGTGAGCAAATGAAGACCCTTTGAAGTCATATTGCATGGTACCCATTCCACGGGTCTCAACTCTCCAGGTTTAAGGGATTCTTCCTTCAGCTAAAACATGCACATGGAACCCAGAGTATGATCAACCGTGTGATCGGGAGACGTGTTCCAATATGTCTCAGTTCTCGTCCCCTGGTACTCGGGTGCAACATTCCAGACGCTTTACTAACACTCTCCGGAATTGGAGAGTCAGTGCCTTTAACCTCCTGTTTGGCCCATTTGCAATTTCTGCGGAAGATGAACAGGAATAGGGAGAACCAATGAGAGACTAGCTGGAGGTGTCTGGACGGGCAAATTTAACTCTCATTTCCCACCAGGAAGAGGAATTAACCAAAGGCTCAGCGTGCCGTGCCGGAACCAGATTAGGGCCTGAAGCAATCCTGCGGTGTTGCGGCCAGCTCCCAAGAAAGCGAGTTGAAGAAAGGAGCTCAGGGGCACTATAATTCACAAACCTGCAGAGTTATAAATGACAGCTATCGTCCAAAAATATACTGAAGTAAGGCTGCCAAGAGGACTTGAAAGCGGGGCAGAATTGCAGGAAACCGATTTCAGGAGGTAGACTGGAATTGCATTTAAAGCATAGGAAAAGAGGCAGAACGTCCACAATGATGCACTTGGCCAAAAAGGGCGTATGCGTTTTTTCCTGAATATATTCAGGAAAAAACACATACGCCCTTTTTGGCCAACCAAGCAAGCTTGCAAAGGAAATCTGCACTACAATGAAGTCTCACTTCCCCCCGGTCAAAAGGGCCATCTGAAAAAAGTGTAAAATCCAGAAAGGCAGGACAGGCCATGGAGAACTGGGAGCCTTGTTATGCTGATGGGCGGGATGTAAATTGCCAAGAGCCACTCGGGAGAGGTGTATGGTGTTTCCTGAAACATCTAAAAAACAAAGCAACAGAGCCTAGGGCACTTCCACTTATGGTCCTGTAGCTTGGGAAATTAAAATCAGAAAGACACAGCCACCCCAAAGTTTGGGACGGCTCTGTTTACAAGAACCTCGTTTACGGTACAAGTTCAATATCGCAGAAAGTGAAAAATGGATAAAGAAGTTGTGGTACTTACGTACAATGCAATATCACTCAGCAATGAAATCTATGTCATCAGGCCCGTAGCAGCATAATGAGTGGATTCAGGTATGATGATTCTAACTGAAATAAGTCACACAGAAAAAGAAACATCATAAGATATCACTAATACACCGAATGTAAACTTGGCTACACAGGAACTGGATTACAAAACAGAACAGGGTCTCAAATTTAGGAAACCAACTTATGCTTGCTTAAGGGGAAAGGTGAGTTGGGGTGCTGCATAAAACCAGAGATTGAAATGAGCACAGATAAAGTTCCTTAAGCCAAATATAGAATAGACAAGAACTACTCCTTGCTCAACGAAATGGACTCAACAGCCCATATTAAACGCCTAAGAATGTACCTGACTAGTAAGTATCTTAAAACCTATGGATTGCTATGTCTCTGAAAGAGAATCAAGCGTGTGTACAGGGGCATAAACGCAGCAGTGATAGGATTGGAGAGGTTCGGTGAGCAAATGAAGACCCTTTGAAGTCATATTGCTTGGTACCCATTCCACGGGTCTCAACTCTCCAGGTTTAAGGGATTCTTCCTTCAGCTAAAACATGCACGTGGAACCCAGAGTATGATCAACCGTGTGATCGGGAGACGTGTTCCAATATGTCTCAGTTCTCGTCCCCTGGTACTCGGGTGTAACATTCCAGACGCTTTACTAACACTCTCCCGACTTGGAGAGTCAGTGCCTTTAACCTCCTGTTTGGCCCATTTGCAATTTCTGAGGAAGATGAACAGGAATAGGGAGAACCAATGAGAGACTAGCTGGAGGTGTCTGGACGGGCAAATTTAACTCTCATTTCCCACCAGGAAGAGGAATTAACCAAAGGCTCAGCGTGCCGTGCCGGAACCAGATTAGGGCCTGAAGCAATCCTGCGGTGTTGCGGCCAGCTCACAAGAAAGCGAGTTGAAGAAAGGAGCTCAGGGGCACTGTAATTCACAAACCTGCAGAGTTATAAATGACAGCTATCGTCCAAAAATATACTGAAGTAAGGCTGCCAAGAGGACTTGAAAGCGGGGCAGAATTGCAGGAAACCGATTTCAGGAGGTAGACTGGAATTGCATTTAAAGCATAGGAAAAGAGGCAGAACGTCCACAATGATGCACTTGGCCAAAAAGGGCGTATGCGTTTTTTCCTGAATATATTCAGGAAAAAACGCATACGCCCTTTTTGGCCAACCAAGCAAGCTTGCAAAGGAAATCTGCACTACAATGAAGTCTCACTTCCCCCCGGTCAAAAGGGCCATCTGAAAAAAGTGTAAAATCCAGAAAGGCAGGACAGGCCATGGAGAACTGGGAGCCTTGTTATGCTGATGGGCGGGATGTAAATTGCCAACAGCCACTCGGGAGAGGTGTATGGTGTTTCCTGAAACATCTAAAAAACAAAGCAACAGAGCCTAGGGCACTTCCACTTATGGTCCTGTAGCTTGGGAAATTAAAGTCAGAAAGACACAGCCACCCCAAAGTTTGGGACGGCTCTGTTTACAAGAACCTCGTTTACGGTACAAGTTCAATATCGCAGAAAGTGAAAAATGGATAAAGAAGTTGTGGTACTTACGTACAATGCAATATCACTCAGCAATGAAATCTATGTCATCAGGCCCATAGCAGCATAATGAGTGGATTCAGGTATGATGATTCTAACTGAAATAAGTCACACAGAAAAAGAAACATCATAAGATATCACTAATACACGGAATGTAAACTTGGCTACACAGGAACTGGATTACAAAACAGAACAGGGTCTCAAATTTAGAAAACCAACTTATGCTTGCTTAAGGGGAAAGGTGAGTTGGGGTGCTGCATAAAACCAGAGATTGAAATGAGCACAGATAAAGTTCCTTAAGCCAAATATGGAATAGACAAGAACTACTCCTTGCTCAACGAAATGGACTCAACAGCCCATATTAAACGCCTAAGAATGTACCTGACTAGTAAGTATCTTAAAACCTATGGATTGCTATGTCTCTGAAAGAGAATCAAGCGTGTGTACAGGGGCATAAACGCAGCAGTGATAGGATTGGAGAGGTTCGGTGAGCAAATGAAGACCCTTTGAAGTCATATTGCATGGTACCCATTCCACGGGTCTCAACTCTCCAGGTTTAAGGGATTCTTCCTTCAGCTAAAACATGCACGTGGAACCCAGAGTATGATCAACCGTGTGATCGGGAGACGTGTTCCAATATGTTTCAATTCTCGTCCCCTGGTACTCGGGTGTAACATTCCAGACGCTTTACTAACACTGTCCCGACTTGGAGAGTCAGTGCCTTTAACCTCCTGTTTGGCCCATTTGCAATTTCTGCGGAAGATGAACAGGAATAGGGAGAACCAATGAGAGACTAGCTGGAGGTGTCTGGACGGGCAAATTTAACTCTCATTTCCCACCAGGAAGAGGAATTAACCAAAGGCTCAGCGTGCCGTGCCGGAACCAGATTAGGGCCTGAAGCAATCCTGCGGTGTTGCGGCCAGCTCCCAAGAAAGCGAGTTGAAGAAAGGAGCTCAGGGGCACTGTAATTCACAAACCTGCAGAGTTATAAATGACAGCTATCGTCCAAAAATATACTGAAGTAAGGCTGCCAAGAGGACTTGAAAGCGGGGCAGAATTGCAGGAAACCGATTTCAGGAGGTAGACTGGAATTGCATTTAAAGCATAGGAAAAGAGGCAGAACGTCCACAATGATGCACTTGGCCAAAAAGGGCGTATGCGTTTTTTCCTGAATATATTCAGGAAAAAACGCATACGCCCTTTTTGGCCAACCAAGCAAGCTTGCAAAGGAAATCTGCACTACAATGAAGTCTCACTTCCCCCCGGTCAAAAGGGCCATCTGAAAAAAGTGTAAAATCCAGAAAGGCAGGACAGGCCATGGAGAACTGGGAGCCTTGTTATGCTGATGGGCGGGATGTAAATTGCCAACAGCCACTCTGGAGAGGTGTATAGTGTTTCCTGAAACATCTAAAAAACAAAGCAACACAGCCTAGGGCACTTCCACTTATGGTCCTATAGCTTAGGGAAATTAAAATCAAAAAGACACAGCCACCCCAAAGTTTGGGACGGCTCTGTTTACAAGAACCTCGTTTACGGTACAAGTTCAATATCGCAGAAAGTGAAAAATGGATAAAGAAGTTGTGGTACTTACGTACAATGCAATATCACTCAGCAATGAAATCTATGTCATCAGGCCCGTAGCAGCATAATGAGTGGATTCAGGTATGATGATTCTAACTGAAATAAGTCACACAGAAAAAGAAACATCATAAGATATCATTAATACACGGAATGTAAACTTGGCTACACAGGAACTGGATTACAAAACAGAACAGGGTCTCAAATTTAGGAAACCAACTTATGCTTGCTTAAGGGGAAAGGTGAGTTGGGGTGCTGCATAAAACCAGAGATTGAAATGAGCACAGATAAAGTTCCTTAAGCCAAATATGGAATAGACAAGAACTACTCCTTGCTCAATGAAATGGACTCAACACCCCATATTAAACACCTAAGAATGTACTTGACTAGTAAGTATCTTAAAACCTATGGATTGCTATGTCTCTGAAATAGAATCAAGCGTGTGTACAGGGGCATAAACGCAGCAGTGATAGGATTGGCGAGGTTCGGTGAGCAAATGAAGACCCTTTGAAGTCATATTGCATGGTACCCATTCCACGGGTCTCAACTCTCCAGGTTTAAGGGATTCTTCCTTCAGCTAAAACATGCACGTGGAACCCAGAGTATGATCAACCGTGTGATCGGGAGACGTGTTCCAATATGTCTCAATTCTCGTCCCCTGGTACTCGGGTGTAACATTCCAGACGCTTAACTAACACTCTCCCGACTTGGAGAGTCAGTGCCTTTAACCTCCTGTTTGGCCCATTTGCAATTTCTGAGGAAGATGAACAGGAATAGGAAGAACCCATGAGAGACTAGGTGGAGGTGTCTGGACGGGCAAATTTAACTCTCATTTCCCACCAGGAAGAGGAATTAACCAAAGGCTCAGCGTGCTGTGCCGGAACCAGATTAGGCCCTGAAGCAATCCTGCGGTGTTGCGGCCAGCTCACAAGAAAGCGAGTTGAAGAAAGGAGCTCAGGGGCACTGTAATTCACAAACCTGCAGAGTTATAAATGACAGCTATCATCCAAAAATATACTGAAGTAAGGCTGCCAAGAGGACTTGAAAACGGGGCAGAATTGCAGGAAACCGATTTCAGGAGGTAGACTGGAATTGCATTTAAAGCATAGGAAAAGAGGCAGAACGTCCACAATGATGCACTTGGCCAAAAAGTGCGTATGCGTTTTTTCCTGAATATATTCAGGAAAAAACGCATACGCCCTTTTTGGCCAACCAAGCAAGCTTGTAAAGGAAATCTGCACTACAATGAAGTCTCACTTCCCCCCGGTCAAAAGGGCCATCAGAAAAAAGTGTAAAATCCAGAAAGGCAGGACAGGCCATGGAGAACTGGGAGCCTTGTTATGCTGATGGGCGGGATGTAAATTGCCAACAGCCACTCAGGAGAGGTGTATGGTGTTTCCTGAAACATCTAAAAAACAAAGCAACAGAGCCTAGGGCACTTCCACTTATGGTCCTATAGCTTAGGGAAATTAAAATCAAAAAGACACAGCCACCCCAAAGTTTGGGACGGCTCTGTTTACAAGAACCTCGTTTACGGTTAAGTTCAATAGCGCAGAAAGTGAAAAATGGATAAAGAAGTTGTGGTACTTACGTACAATGCAATATCACTCAGCAATGAAATCTATGTCATCAGGCCCGTAGCAGCATAATGAGTGGATTCAGGTATGATGATTCTAACTGAAATAAGTCACACAGAAAAAGAAACATCATAAGATATCATTAATACACGGGATGTAAACTTGGCTACACAGGAACTGGATTACAAAACAGAACAGGGTCTCAAATTTAGAAAACCAACTTATGCTTGCTTAAGGGGAAAGGTGAGTTGGGGTGCTGCATAAAACCAGAGATTGAAATGAGCACAGATAAAGTTCCTTAAGCCAAATATGGAATAGACAAGAACTACTCCTTGCTCAACGAAATGGACTCAACAGCCCATATTAAATGCCTAAGAATGTACCTGACTAGTAAGAATTTTCAAACCTATGGATTGCTATGTCTCCGAAAGAAAATCAAGCGTGTGTACAGGGGCATAAACGCAGCAGTGATAGGATTGGAGAGGTTCGGTGAGCAAATGAAGACCCTTTGAAGTCATATTGCATGGTACCCATTCCACGGGTCTCAACTCTCCAGGTTTAAGGGATTCTTCCTTCAGCTAAAACATGCACGTGGAACCCAGAGTATGATCAACCGTGTGATCAGGAGACGTGTTCCAATATGTCTCAATTCTCGTCCCCTGGTACTCGGGTGTAACATTCCAGACGCTTAACTAACACTCTCCCGACTTGGAGAGTCAGTGCCTTTAACCTCCTGTTTGGCCCATTTGCAATTTCTGAGGAAGATGAACAGGAATAGGAAGAACCAATGAGAGACTAGGTGGAGGTGTCTGGACGGGCAAATTTAACTCTCATTTCCCACCAGGAAGAGGAATTAACCAAAGGCTCAGCGTGCTGTGCCGGAACAAGATTAGGGCCTGAAGCAATCCTGCGGTGTTGCGGCCAGCTCACAAGAAAGCGAGTTGAAGAAAGGAGCTCAGGGGCACTGTAATTCACAAACCTGCAGAGTTATAAATGACAGCTATCATCCATAAATATACTGAAGTAAGGCTGTCAAGAGGACTTGAAAGCGGAGCAGAATTGCAGGAAACCGATTTCAGGAGGTAGACTGGAATTGCATTTAAAGCATAGGAAAAGAGGCAGAACGTCCACAATGATGCACTTGGCCAAAAAGGGCGTATGCGTTTTTTCCTGAATATATTCAGGAAAAAACGCATACGCCCTTTTTGGCCAACCAAGCAAGCTTGTAAAGGAAATCTGCACTACAATGAAGTCTCACTTCCCCCTGGTCAAAAGGGCCATCTGAAAAAAGTGTAAAATCCAGAAAGGCAGGACAGGCCATGGAGAACTGGGAGCCTTGTTATGCTGATGGGCGGGATGTAAATTGCCAACAACCACTCGGGAGAGGTGTATGGTGTTTCCTGAAACATCTAAAAAACAAAGCAACAGAGCCTAGGGCACTTCCACTTATGGTCCTATAGCTTAGGGAAATTAAAATCAAAAAGACACAGCCTCCCCAAAGTTTGGGACGGCTCTGTTTACAAGAACCTCGTTTATGGTACAAGTTCAATATCGCAGAAAGTGAAAAATGGATAAAGAAGTTGTGGTACTTACGTACAATGCAATATAACTCAGCAATGAAATCTATGTCATCAGGCCCGTAGCAGCATAATGAGTGGATTCAGGTATGATGATTCTAACTGAAATAAGTCACACAGAAAAAGAAACATCATAAGATATCACTAATACACGGGATGTAAACTTGGCTACACAGGAACTGGATTACAAAACAGAACAGGGTCTCAAATTTAGAAAACCAACTTATGCTTGCTTAAGGGGAAAGGTGAGTTGGGGTGCTGCATCAAACCAGAGATTGAAATGAGCACAGATAAAGTTCCTTAAGCCAAATATAGAATAGACAAGAACTACTCCTTGCTCAATGAAATGGACTCAACACCCCATATTAAACGCCTAAGAATGTACCTGACAATAAATATCTTAAAACCTATGGATTGCTAAGTCTCTGAAAGAAAATCAAGCGTGTGTACAGGGGCATAAACGCAGCAGTGATAGGATTGGAGAGGTTCGGTGAGCAAATGAAGACCCTTTGAAGTCATATTGCATGGTACCCATTCCACGGGTCTCAACTCTCCAGGTTTAAGGGACTCTGCCTTCAGGTAAAACATGCACGTGGAACCCAGAGTATGATCAACCGTGTGATCGGGAGACGTGTTCCAATATGTCTCAGTTCTCGTCCCCTGGTACTCGGGTGCAACATTCCAGACGCTTTACTAACACTCTCCCGACTTGGAGAGTCAGTGCCTTTAACCTACTGTTTGGCCCATTTCCAATTTCTGCGGAAGATGAACAGGAATAGGGAGAACCAATGAGAGACTAGCTGGAGGTGTCTGGACGGGCAAATTTAACTCTCATTTCCCACCAGGAAGAGGAATTAACCAAAGGCTCAGCGTGCCGTGCCGGAACCAGATTAGGGCCTGAAGCAATCCTGCGGTGTTGCGGCCAGCTCACAAGAAAGCGAGTTGAAGAAAGGAGCTCAGGGGCACTGTAATTCACAAACCTGCAGAGTTATAAATGACAGCTATCGTCCAAAAATATACTGAAGTAAGGCTGCCAAGAGGACTTGAAAGCGGGGCAGAATTGCAGGAAACCGATTTCAGGAGGTAGACTGGAATTGCATTTAAAGCATAGGAAAAGAGGCAGAACGTCCACAATGATGCACTTGGCCAAAAAGGGCGTATGCGTTTTTTCCTGAATATATTCAGGAAAAAACGCATACGCCCTTTTTGGCCAACCAAGCAAGCTTGCAAAGGAAATCTGCACTACAATGAAGTCTCACTTCCCCCCGCTCAAAAGGGCCATCTGAAAAAAGTGTAAAATCCAGAAAGGCAGGACAGGCCATGGAGAACTGGGAGCCTTGTTATGCTGATGGGCGGGATGTAAATTGCCAACAGCCTCTCTGGAGAGGTGTATAGTGTTTCCTGAAACATCTAAAAAACAAAGCAACAGAGCCTAGGGCACTTCCACTTATGGTCCTATAGCTTAGGGAAATTAAAATCAAAAAGACACAGCCACCCCAATGTTTGGGACGGCTCTGTTTACAAGAACTTCGTTTACGGTACAAGTTCAATATCGCAGAAAGTGAAAAATGGATAAAGAAGTTGTGGTACTTACGTACAATGCAATATCACTCAGCAATTAAATCTATGTCATCAGGCCCGTAGCAGCATAATGAGTGGATTCAGGTATGATGATTCTAACTGAAATAAGTCACACAGAAAAAGAAACATCATAAGATATCACTAATACACGGAATGTAAACTTGGCTACACAGGAACTGGATTACAAAACAGAACAGGGTCTCAAATTTAGAAAACCAACTTATGCTTGCTTAAGGGGAAAGGTGAGTTGGGGTGCTGCATAAAACCAGAGATTGAAATGAGCACAGATAAAGTTCCTTAAGCCAAATATGGAATAGACAAGAACTACTCCTTGCTCAACGAAATGGACTCAACAGCCCATATTAAACGCCTAAGAATGTACCTGACTAGTAAGTATCTTAAAACCTATGGATTGCTATGTCTCTGAAAGAGAATCAAGCGTGTGTACAGGAGCATAAACGCAGCAGTGATAGGATTGGAGAGGTTCGGTGAGCAAATGAAGACCCTTTGATGTCATATTGTTTGGTACCCATTCCACGGGTCTCAACTCTCCAGGTTTAAGGGATTCTTCCTTCAGGTAAAACATGCACGTGGAACCCAGAGTATGATCAACCGTGTGATCGGGAGACGTGTTCCAATATGTCTCAATTCTCGTCCCCTGGTACTCGGGTGTAACATTCCAGACGCTTTACTAACACTCTCCCGACTTGGAGAGTCAGTGCCTTTAACCTCCTGTTTGGCCCATTTGCAATTTCTGAGGAAGATGAACAGGAATAGGGAGAACCAATGAGAGACTAGCTGGAGGTGTCTGGACGGGCAAATTTAACTCTCATTTCCCACCAGGAAGAGGAATTAACCAAAGGCTCAGCGTGTCGTGCCGGAACCAGATTAGGGCCTGAAGCAATCCTGCGGTGTTGCGGCCAGCTCACAAGAAAGCGAGTTGAAGAAAGGAGCTCAGGGGCACTGTAATTCACAAACCTGCAGAGTTATAAATGACAGCTATCGTCCAAAAATATACTGAAGTAAGGCTGCCAAGAGGACTTGAAAGCGGGGCAGAATTGCAGGAAACCTATTTCAGGAGGTAGACTGGAATTGCATTTAAAGCATAGGAAAAGAGGCAGAACGTCCACAATGATGCACTTGGCCAAAAAGGGCGTATGCGTTTTTTCCTGAATATATTCAGGAAAAAACGCATACGCCCTTTTTGGCCAACCAAGCAAGCTTGCAAAGGAAATCTGCACTACAATGAAGTCTCACTTCCCCCCGGTCAAAAGGGCCATCTGAAAAAAGTGTAAAATCCAGAAAGGCAGGACAGGCCATGGAGAACTGGGAGCCTTGTTATGCTGATGGGCGGGATGTAAATTGCCAACAGCCACTCAGGAGAGGTGTATGGTGTTTCCTGAAACAACTAAAAAACAAAGCAACAGAGCCTAGGGCACTTCCACTTATGGTCCTATAGCTTAGGGAAATTAAAATCAAAAAGACACAGCCACCCCAATGTTTGGGACGGCTCTGTTTACAAGAAACTCGTTTACGGTACAAGTTCAATATCGCAGAAAGTGAAAAATGGATAAAGAAGTTGTGGTACTTACGTACAATGCAATATCACTCAGCAATGAAATCTATGTCATCAGGCCCGTAGCAGCATAATGAGTTGATTCAGGTATGATGATTCTAACTGAAATAAGTCACACAGAAAAAGAAACATCATAAGATATCACTAATACACGGGATGTAAACTTGGCTACACAGGAACTGGATTACAAAACAGAACAGGGTCTCAAATTTAGAAAACCAACTTATGCTTGCTTAAGGGGAAAGGTGAGTTGGGGTGCTGCATAAAACCAGAGATTGAAATGAGCACAGATAAAGTTCCTTAAGCCAAATATAGAATAGACAAGAACTACTCCTTGCTCAACGAAATGGACTCAACACCCCATATTAAACGCCTAAGAATGTACCTGACTAGTAAGAATTTTAAAACCTATGGATTGCTATGTCTCCGAAAGAAAATCAAGCGTGTGTACAGGGGCATAAACGCAGCAGTGATAGGATTGGAGAGGTTCGGTGAGCAAATGAAGACCCTTTGAAGTCATATTGCATGGTACCCATTCCACGGGTCTCAACTCTCCAGGTTTAAGGGATTCTGTCTTCAGGTAAAACATGCACGTGGAACCCAGAGTATGATCAACAGTGTGATCGGGAGACATGTTCCAATATGTCTCAGTTCTCGTCCCCTGGTACTCAGGTGCAACATTCCAGATGCTTTACTAACACTCTCCCGACTTGGAGAGTCAGTGCCTTTAACCTCCTGTTTGGCCCATTTGCAATTTCTGAGGAAGATGAACAGGAATAGGGAGAACCAATGAGAGACTAGCTGGAGGTGTCTGGACGGGCAAATTTAACTCTCATTTCCCACCAGGAAGAGGAATTAACCAAAGGCTCAGCGTGCCGTGCCGGAACCAGATTAGGGCCTGAAGCAATCCTGCAGTGTTGCGGCCAGCTCACAAGAAAGCGAGTTGAAGAAAGGAGCTCATGGGCACTGTAATTCACAAACCTGCAGAGTTATAAATGACAGCTATCGTCCAAAAATATACTGAAGTAAGGCTGCCAAGAGGACTTGAAAGCGGGGCAGAATTGCAGGAAACCGATTTCAGGAGGTAGACTGGAATTGCATTTAAAGCATAGGAAAAGAGGCAGAACGTCCACAATGATGCACTTGGCCAAAAAGGGCGTATGCGTTTTTTCCTGAATATATTCAGGAAAAAACGCATACGCCCTTTTTGGCCAACCAAGCAAGCTTGCAAAGGAAATCTGCACTACAATGAAGTCTCACTTCCCCCCGCTCAAAAGGTCCATCTGAAAAAAGTGTAAAATCCAGAAAGGCAGGACAGGCCATGGAGAACTGGGAGCCTTGTTATGCTGATGGGCGGGATGTAAATTGCCAACAGCCACTCTGGAGAGGTGTATAGTGTTTCCTGAAACATCTAAAAAACAAAGCAACAGAGCCTAGGGCACTTCCACTTATGGTCCTATAGCTTAGGGAAATTAAAATCAAAAAGACACAGCCACCCCAATGTTTGGGACGGCTCTGTTTACAAGAACCTCGTTTACGGTACAAGTTCAATATCGCAGAAAGTGAAAAATGGATAAAGAAGTTGTGGTACTTACGTACAATGCAATATCACTCAGCAATTAAATCTATGTCATCAGGCCCGTAGCAGCATAATGAGTGGATTCAGGTATGATGATTCTAACTGAAATAAGTCACACAGAAAAAGAAACATCATAAGATATCACTAATACACGGAATGTAAACTTGGCTACACAGGAACTGGATTACAAAACAGAACAGGGTCTCAAATTTAGAAAACCAACTTATGCTTGCTTAAGGGGAAAGGTGAGTTGGGGTGCTGCATAAAACCAGAGATTGAAATGAGCACAGATAAAGTTCCTTAAGCCAAATATGGAATAGACAAGAACTACTCCTTGCTCAACGAAATGGACTCAACAGCCCATATTAAACGCCTAAGAATGTACCTGACTAGTAAGTATCTTAAAACCTATGGATTGCTATGTCTCTGAAAGAGAATCAAGCGTGTGTACAGGGGCATAAACGCAGCAGTGATAGGATTGGAGAGGTTCGGTGAGCAAATGAAGACCCTTTGATGTCATATTGTTTGGTACCCATTCCACGGGTCTCAACTCTCCAGGTTTAAGGGATTCTTCCTTCAGGTAAAACATGCACGTGGAACCCAGAGTATGATCAACCGTGTGATCGGGAGACGTGTTCCAATATGTCTCAATTCTCGTCCCCTGGTACTCGGGTGTAACATTCCAGACGCTTTACTAACACTCTCCCGACTTGGAGAGTCAGTGCCTTTAACCTCCTGTTTGGCCCATTTGCAATTTCTGAGGAAGATGAACAGGAATAGGGAGAACCAATGAGAGACTAGCTGGAGGTGTCTGGACGGGCAAATTTAACTCTCATTTCCCACCAGGAAGAGGAATTAACCAAAGGCTCAGCGTGTCGTGCCGGAACCAGATTAGGGCCTGAAGCAATCCTGCGGTGTTGCGGCCAGCTCACAAGAAAGCGAGTTGAAGAAAGGAGCTCAGGGGCACTGTAATTCACAAACCTGCAGAGTTATAAATGACAGCTATCGTCCAAAAATATACTGAAGTAAGGCTGCCAAGAGGACTTGAAAGCGGGGCAGAATTGCAGGAAACCTATTTCAGGAGGTAGACTGGAATTGCATTTAAAGCATAGGAAAAGAGGCAGAACGTCCACAATGATGCACTTGGCCAAAAAGGGCGTATGCGTTTTTTCCTGAATATATTCAGGAAAAAACGCATACGCCCTTTTTGGCCAACCAAGCAAGCTTGCAAAGGAAATCTGCACTACAATGAAGTCTCACTTCCCCCCGGTCAAAAGGGCCATCTGAAAAAAGTGTAAAATCCAGAAAGGCAGGACAGGCCATGGAGAACTGGGAGCCTTGTTATGCTGATGGGCGGGATGTAAATTGCCAACAGCCACTCAGGAGAGGTGTATGGTGTTTCCTGAAACAACTAAAAAACAAAGCAACAGAGCCTAGGGCACTTCCACTTATGGTCCTATAGCTTAGGGAAATTAAAATCAAAAAGACACAGCCACCCCAATGTTTGGGACGGCTCTGTTTACAAGAAACTCGTTTACGGTACAAGTTCAATATCGCAGAAAGTGAAAAATGGATAAAGAAGTTGTGGTACTTACGTACAATGCAATATCACTCAGCAATGAAATCTATGTCATCAGGCCCGTAGCAGCATAATGAGTTGATTCAGGTATGATGATTCTAACTGAAATAAGTCACACAGAAAAAGAAACATCATAAGATATCACTAATACACGGGATGTAAACTTGGCTACACAGGAACTGGATTACAAAACAGAACAGGGTCTCAAATTTAGAAAACCAACTTATGCTTGCTTAAGGGGAAAGGTGAGTTGGGGTGCTGCATAAAACCAGAGATTGAAATGAGCACAGATAAAGTTCCTTAAGCCAAATATAGAATAGACAAGAACTACTCCTTGCTCAACGAAATGGACTGAACACCCCATATTAAACGCCTAAGAATGTACCTGACTAGTAAGAATTTTAAAACCTATGGATTGCTATGTCTCCGAAAGAAAATCAAGCGTGTGTACAGGGGCATAAACGCAGCAGTGATAGGATTGGAGAGGTTCGGTGAGCAAATGAAGACCCTTTGAAGTCATATTGCATGGTACCCATTCCACGGGTCTCAACTCTCCAGGTTTAAGGGATTCTGTTTTCAGGTAAAACATGCACGTGGAACCCAGAGTATGATCAACAGTGTGATCGGGAGACATGTTCCAATATGTCTCAGTTCTCGTCCCCTGGTACTCAGGTGCAACATTCCAGATGCTTTACTAACACTCTCCCGACTTGGAGAGTCAGTGCCTTTAACCTCCTGTTTGGCCCATTTGCAATTTCTGAGGAAGATGAACAGGAATAGGGAGAACCAATGAGAGACTAGCTGGAGGTGTCTGGACGGGCAAATTTAACTCTCATTTCCCACCAGGAAGAGGAATTAACCAAAGGCTCAGCGTGCCGTGCCGGAACCAGATTAGGGCCTGAAGCAATCCTGCGGTGTTGCGGCCAGCTCACAAGAAAGCGAGTTGAAGAAAGGAGCTCAGGGGCACTGTAATTCACAAACCTGCAGACTTATAAATGACAGCTATCGTCCAAAAATATACTGAAGTAAGGCTGCCAAGAGTTCTTGAAAGCGGGGCAGAATTGCAGGAAACCGATTTCAGGAGGTAGACTGGAATTGCATTTAAAGCATAGGAAAAGAGGCAGAACGTCCACAATGATGCACTTGGCCAAAAAGGGCGTATGCGTTTTTTCCTGAATATATTCAGGAAAAAACGCATACGCCCTTTTTGGCCAACCAAGCAAGCTTGCAAAGGAAATCTGCACTACAATGAAGTCTCACTTCCCCCCCGGTCAAAAGGGAAATCTGAAAAAAGTGTAAAATCCAGAAAGGCAGGACAGGCCATGGAGAACTGGGAGCCTTGTTATGCTGATGGGCGGGATGTAAATTGCCAACAGCCACTCGGGAGAGGTGTATGGTGTTTCCTGAAACATCTAAAAAACAAAGCAACAGAGCCTAGGGCACTTCCACTTATGGTCCTGTAGCTTGGGAAATTAAAATCAGAAAGACACAGCCACCCGAAAGTTTGGGACAGCTCTGTTTACAAGTACCTCGTTTACGGTACAAGTTCAATATCGCAGAAAGTGAAAAATGGATAAAGAAGTTGTGGTACTTACGTACAATGCAATATCACTCAGCAATGAAATCTATGTCATCTGGCTCATAGCAGCATAATTAGTGGATTCAGGTATGATGATTCTAACTGAAATAAGTCACACAGAAAAAGAAACATCATAAGATATCACTAATACACGGAATGTAAACTTGGCTACACAGGAACTGGATTACAAAACAGAACAGGGTCTCAAATTTAGAAAACCAACTTATGCTTGCTTAAGGGGAAAGGTGAGTTGGGGTGCTGCATAAAACCAGAGATTGAAATGAGCACAGATAAAGTTCCTTAAGCCAAATATGGAATAGACAAGAACTACTCCTTGCTCAACGAAATGGACTCAACAGCCCATATTAAACGCCTAAGAATGTACCTGACTAGTAAGTATCTTAAAACCTATGGATTGCTATGTCTCTGAAAGAGAATCAAGCGTGTGTACAGGGGCATAAACGCAGCAGTGATAGGATTGGAGAGGTTCGGTGAGCAAATGAAGACCCTTTGATGTCATATTGTTTGGTACCCATTCCACGGGTCTCAACTCTCCAGGTTTAAGGGATTCTTCCTTCAGGTAAAACATGCACGTGGAACCCAGAGTATGATCAACCGTGTGATCGGGAGACGTGTTCCAATATGTCTCAATTCTCGTCCCCTGGTACTCGGGTGTAACATTCCAGACGCTTTACTAACACTCTCCCGACTTGGAGAGTCAGTGCCTTTAACCTCCTGTTTGGCCCATTTGCAATTTCTGAGGAAGATGAACAGGAATAGGGAGAACCAATGAGAGACTAGCTGGAGGTGTCTGGACGGGCAAATTTAACTCTCATTTCCCACCAGGAAGAGGAATTAACCAAAGGCTCAGCGTGTCGTGCCGGAACCAGATTAGGGCCTGAAGCAATCCTGCGGTGTTGCGGCCAGCTCACAAGAAAGCGAGTTGAAGAAAGGAGCTCAGGGGCACTGTAATTCACAAACCTGCAGAGTTATAAATGACAGCTATCGTCCAAAAATATACTGAAGTAAGGCTGCCAAGAGGACTTGAAAGCGGGGCAGAATTGCAGGAAACCTATTTCAGGAGGTAGACTGGAATTGCATTTAAAGCATAGGAAAAGAGGCAGAACGTCCACAATGATGCACTTGGCCAAAAAGGGCGTATGCGTTTTTTCCTGAATATATTCAGGAAAAAACGCATACGCCCTTTTTGGCCAACCAAGCAAGCTTGCAAAGGAAATCTGCACTACAATGAAGTCTCACTTCCCCCCGGTCAAAAGGGCCATCTGAAAAAAGTGTAAAATCCAGAAAGGCAGGACAGGCCATGGAGAACTGGGAGCCTTGTTATGCTGATGGGCGGGATGTAAATTGCCAACAGCCACTCAGGAGAGGTGTATGGTGTTTCCTGAAACAACTAAAAAACAAAGCAACAGAGCCTAGGGCACTTCCACTTATGGTCCTATAGCTTAGGGAAATTAAAATCAAAAAGACACAGCCACCCCAATGTTTGGGACGGCTCTGTTTACAAGAAACTCGTTTACGGTACAAGTTCAATATCACAGAAAGTGAAAAATGGATAAAGAAGTTGTGGTACTTACGTACAATGCAATATCACTCAGCAATGAAATCTATGTCATCAGGCCCGTAGCAGCATAATGAGTTGATTCAGGTATGATGATTCTAACTGAAATAAGTCACACAGAAAAAGAAACATCATAAGATATCACTAATACACGGGATGTAAACTTGGCTACACAGGAACTGGATTACAAAACAGAACAGGGTCTCAAATTTAGAAAACCAACTTATGCTTGCTTAAGGGGAAAGGTGAGTTGGGGTGCTGCATAAAACCAGAGATTGAAATGAGCACAGATAAAGTTCCTTAAGCCAAATATAGAATAGACAAGAACTACTCCTTGCTCAACGAAATGGACTCAACACCCCATATTAAACGCCTAAGAATGTACCTGACTAGTAAGAATTTTAAAACCTATGGATTGCTATGTCTCCGAAAGAAAATCAAGCGTGTGTACAGGGGCATAAACGCAGCAGTGATAGGATTGGAGAGGTTCGGTGAGCAAATGAAGACCCTTTGAAGTCATATTGCATGGTACCCATTCCACGGGTCTCAACTCTCCAGGTTTAAGGGATTCTGTCTTCAGGTAAAACATGCACGTGGAACCCAGAGTATGATCAACAGTGTGATCGGGAGACATGTTCCAATATGTCTCAGTTCTCGTCCCCTGGTACTCAGGTGCAACATTCCAGATGCTTTACTAACACTCTCCCGACTTGGAGAGTCAGTGCCTTTAACCTCCTGTTTGGCCCATTTGCAATTTCTGAGGAAGATGAACAGGAATAGGGAGAACCAATGAGAGACTAGCTGGAGGTGTCTGGACGGGCAAATTTAACTCTCATTTCCCACCAGGAAGAGGAATTAACCAAAGGCTCAGCGTGCCGTGCCGGAACCAGATTAGGGCCTGAAGCAATCCTGCAGTGTTGCGGCCAGCTCACAAGAAAGCGAGTTGAAGAAAGGAGCTCATGGGCACTGTAATTCACAAACCTGCAGAGTTATAAATGACAGCTATCGTCCAAAAATATACTGAAGTAAGGCTGCCAAGAGGACTTGAAAGCGGGGCAGAATTGCAGGAAACCGATTTCAGGAGGTAGACTGGAATTGCATTTAAAGCATAGGAAAAGAGGCAGAACGTCCACAATGATGCACTTGGCCAAAAAGTGCGTATGCGTTTTTTCCTGAATATATTCAGGAAAAAACGCATACGCCCTTTTTGGCCAACCAAGCAAGCTTGCAAAGGAAATCTGCACTACAATGAAGTCTCACTTCCCCCCGCTCAAAAGGGCCATCTGAAAAAAGTGTAAAATCCAGAAAGGCAGGACAGGCCATGGAGAACTGGGAGCCTTGTTATGCTGATGGGCGGGATGTAAATTGCCAACAGCCACTCGGGAGAGGTGTATGGTGTTTCCTGAAACATCTAAAAAACAAAGCAACAGAGCCTAGGGCACTTCCACTTATGGTCCTATAGCTTAGGGAAATTAAAATCAAAAAGACACAGCCACCCCAAAGTTTGCGACGGCTCTGTTTACAAGAACCTCATTTACGGTACAAGTTCAATAGCGCAGAAAGTGAAAAATGGATAAAGAAGTTGTGGTACTTACGTACAATGCAATATCACTCAGCAATGAAATCTATGTCATCAGGCCCGTAGCAGCATAATGAGTGGATTCAGGTATGATGATTCTAACTGAAATAAGTCACACAGAAAAAGAAACATCATAAGATATCACTAATACACGGAATGTAAACTTGGCTACACAGGAACTGGATTACAAAACAGAACAGGGTCTCAAATTTAGAAAACCAACTTATGCTTGCTTAAGGGGAAAGGTGAGTTGGGGTGCTGCATAAAACCAGAGATTGAAATGAGCACAGATAAAGTTTCTTAAGCCAAATATGGAATAGACAAGAACTATTCCTTGCTCAGCGAAATGGACTCAACACCCCATATTAAACGCCTAACAATGTACCTGACTAGTAAGTATCTTAAAACCTATGGATTGCTACGTCTCTGAAAGAAAATCAAGCGTGTGTACAGTGGCATAAACGCAGCAGTGATAGGATTGGAGAGGTTCGGTGAGCAAATGAAGACCCTTTGAAGTCATATTGCATGGTACCCATTCCACGGGTCTCAACTCTCCAGGTTTAAGGGATTCTTCCTTCAGCTAAAACATGCACGTGGAACCCAGAGTATGATCAACCGTGTGATCGGGAGACGTGTTCCAATATGTCTCAGTTCTCGTCCCCTGGTACTCGGGTGCAACATTCCAGACGCTTTACTAACACTCTCCCGACTTGGAGAGTCAGTGCCTTTAACCTCCTGTTTGGCCCATTTGCAATTTCTGAGGAAGATGAACAGGAATAGGGAGAACCAATGAGAGACTAGCTGGAGGTGTCTGGACGGGCAAATTTAACTCTCATTTCCCACCAGGAAGAGGAATTAACCAAAGGCTCAGCGTGCCGTGCCGGAACCAGATTAGGGCCTGAAGCAATCCTGCGGTGTTGCGGCCAGCTCACAAGAAAGCGAGTTGAAGAAAGGAGCTCAGGGGCACTGTAATTCACAAACCTGCAGAGTTATAAATGACAGCTATCGTCCAAAAATATACTGAAGTAAGGCTGCCAAGAGGACTTGAAAGCGGGGCAGAATTGCAGGAAACCGATTTCAGGAGGTAGACTGGAATTGCATTTAAAGCATAGGAAAAGAGGCAGAACGTCCACAATGATGCACTTGGCCAAAAAGGGCGTATGCGTTTTTTCCTGAATATATTCAGGAAAAAACGCATACGCCCTTTTTGGCCAACCAAGCAAGCTTGCAAAGGAAATCTGCACTACAATGAAGTCTCACTTCCCCCCAGTCAAAAGGGCCATCTGAAAAAAGTGTAAAATCCAGAAAGGCAAGACAGGCCATGGAGAACTGGGAGCCTTGTTATGCTGATGGGCGGGATGTAAATTGCCAACAGCCACTCGGGAGAGGTGTATGGTGTTTCCTGAAACATCTAAAAAACAAAGCAACAGAGCCTAGGGCACTTCCACTTATGGTCCTGTAGCTTGGAAAATTAAAATCAGAAAGACACAGCCACCCCAAAGTTTGGGACGGCTCTGTTTACAAGAACCTCGTTTACGGTACAAGTTCAATATCGCAGAAAGTGAAAAATGGATAAAGAAGTTGTGGTACTTACGTACAATGCAATATCACTCAGCAATGAAATCTATGTCATCAGGCCCATAGCAGCATAATGAGTGGATTCAGGTATGATGATTCTAACTGAAATAAGTCACACAGAAAAAGAAACATCATAAGATATCACTAATACACGGAATGTAAACTTGGCTACACAGGAACTGGATTACCAAACAGAACAGGGTCTCAAATTTAGGAAACCAACTTATGCTTGCTTAAGGGGAAAGGTGAGTTGGGGTGCTGCATAAAACCAGAGATTGAAATGAGCACAGATAAAGTTCCTTAAGCCAAATATGGAATAGACAAGAACTACTCCTTGCTCAACGAAATGGACTCAACAGCCCATATTAAACGCCTAAGAATGTACCTGACTAGTAAGTATCTTAAAACCTATGGATTGCTATGTCTCTGAAAGAGAATCAAGCGTGTGTACAGGGGCATAAACGCAGCAGTGATAGGATTGGAGAGGTTCGGTGAGCAAATGAAGACCCTTTGAAGTCATATTGCTTGGTACCCATTCCACGGGTCTCAACTCTCCAGGTTTAAGGGATTCTTCCTTCAGGTAAAACATGCACGTGGAACCCAGAGTATGATCAACCGTGTGATCGGGAGACGTGTTCCAATATGTCTCAATTCTCGTCCCCTGGTACTCGGGTGTAACATTCCAGACGCTTTACTAACACTCTCCCGACTTGGAGAGTCAGTGCCTTTAACCTCCTGTTTGGCCCATTTGCAATTTCTGAGGAAGATGAACAGGAATAGGGAGAACCAATGAGAGACTAGCTGGAGGTGTCTGGACGGGCAAATTTAACTCTCATTTCCCACCAGGAAGAGGAATTAACCAAAGGCTCAGCGTGCCGTGCCGGAACCAGATTAGGGCCTGAAGCAATCCTGCGGTGTTGCGGCCAGCTCACAAGAAAGCGAGTTGAAGAAAGGAGCTCAGGGGCACTGTAATTCACAAACCTGCAGACTTATAAATGACAGCTATCGTCCAAAAATATACTGAAGTAAGGCTGCCAAGAGGACTTGAAAGCGGGGCAGAATTGCAGGAAACCTATTTCAGGAGGTAGACTGGAATTGCATTTAAAGCATAGGAAAAGAGGCAGAACGTCCACAATGATGCACTTGGCCAAAAAGGGCGTATGCGTTTTTTCCTGAATATATTCAGGAAAAAACGCATACGCCCTTTTTGGCCAACCAAGCAAGCTTGCAAAGGAAATCTGCACTACAATGAAGTCTCACTTCCCCCCGGTCAAAAGGGCAATCTGAAAAAAGTGTAAAATCCAGAAAGGCAGGACAGGCCATGGAGAACTGGGAGCCTTGTTATGCTGATGGGCGGGATGTAAATTGCCAACAGCCACTCGGGAGAGGTGTATGGTGTTTCCTGAAACATCTAAAAAACAAAGCAACAGAGCCTAGGGCACTTCCACTTATGGTCCTGTAGCTTGGGAAATTAAAATCAGAAAGACACAGCCACCCCAAAGTTTGGGACGGCTCTGTTTACAAGAACCTCGTTTACGGTACAAGTTCAATATCGCAGAAAGTGAAAAATGGATAAAGAAGTTGTGGTACTTACGTACAATGCAATATCACTCAGCAATGAAATCTATGTCATCAGGCTCATAGCAGCATAATGAGTGGATTCAGGTATGATGATTCTAACTGAAATAAGTCACACAGAAAAAGAAACATCATAAGATATCACTAATACACGGAATGTAAACTTGGCTACACAGGAACTGGATTACAAAACAGAACAGGGTCTCAAATTTAGAAAACCAACTTATGCTTGCTTAAGGGGAAAGGTGAGTTGGGGTGCTGCATAAAACCAGAGATTGAAATGAGCACAGATAAAGTTCCTTAAGCCAAATATGGAATAGACAAGAACTACTCCTTGCTCAACGAAATGGACTCAACAGCCCATATTAAACGCCTAAGAATGTACCTGACTAGTAAGTATCTTAAAACCTATGGATTGCTATGTCTCTGAAAGAGAATCAAGTGTGTGTACAGGGGCATAAACGCAGCAGTGATAGGATTGGAGAGGTTCGGTGAGCAAATGAAGACCCTTTGATGTCATATTGTTTGGTACCCATTCCACGGGTCTCAACTCTCCAGGTTTAAGGGATTCTTCCTTCAGGTAAAACATGCACGTGGAACCCAGAGTATGATCAACCGTGTGATCGGGAGACGTGTTCCAATATGTCTCAATTCTCGTCCCCTGGTACTCGGGTGTAACATTCCAGACGCTTTACTAACACTCTCCCGACTTGGAGAGTCAGTGCCTTTAACCTCCTGTTTGGCCCATTTGCAATTTCTGAGGAAGATGAACAGGAATAGGGAGAACCAATGAGAGACTAGCTGGAGGTGTCTGGACGGGCAAATTTAACTCTCATTTCCCACCAGGAAGAGGAATTAACCAAAGGCTCAGCGTGTCGTGCCGGAACCAGATTAGGGCCTGAAGCAATCCTGCGGTGTTGCGGCCAGCTCACAAGAAAGCGAGTTGAAGAAAGGAGCTCAGGGGCACTGTAATTCACAAACCTGCAGAGTTATAAATGACAGCTATCGTCCAAAAATATACTGAAGTAAGGCTGCCAAGAGGACTTGAAAGCGGGGCAGAATTGCAGGAAACCTATTTCAGGAGGTAGACTGGAATTGCATTTAAAGCATAGGAAAAGAGGCAGAACGTCCACAATGATGCACTTGGCCAAAAAGGGCGTATGCGTTTTTTCCTGAATATATTCAGGAAAAAACGCATACGCCCTTTTTGGCCAACCAAGCAAGCTTGCAAAGGAAATCTGCACTACAATGAAGTCTCACTTCCCCCCGGTCAAAAGGGCCATCTGAAAAAAGTGTAAAATCCAGAAAGGCAGGACAGGCCATGGAGAACTGGGAGCCTTGTTATGCTGATGGGCGGGATGTAAATTGCCAACAGCCACTCAGGAGAGGTGTATGGTGTTTCCTGAAACAACTAAAAAACAAAGCAACAGAGCCTAGGGCACTTCCACTTATGGTCCTATAGCTTAGGGAAATTAAAATCAAAAAGACACAGCCACCCCAATGTTTGGGACGGCTCTGTTTACAAGAAACTCGTTTACGGTACAAGTTCAATATCGCAGAGAGTGAAAAATGGATAAAGAAGTTGTGGTACTTACGTACAATGCAATATCACTCAGCAATGAAATCTATGTCATCAGGCCCGTAGCAGCATAATGAGTTGATTCAGGTATGATGATTCTAACTGAAATAAGTCACACAGAAAAAGAAACATCATAAGATATCACTAATACACGGGATGTAAACTTGGCTACACAGGAACTGGATTACAAAACAGAACAGGGTCTCAAATTTAGAAAACCAACTTATGCTTGCTTAAGGGGAAAGGTGAGTTGGGGTGCTGCATAAAACCAGAGATTGAAATGAGCACAGATAAAGTTCCTTAAGCCAAATATAGAATAGACAAGAACTACTCCTTGCTCAACGAAATGGACTCAACACCCCATATTAAACGCCTAAGAATGTACCTGACTAGTAAGAATTTTAAAACCTATGGATTGCTATGTCTCCGAAAGAAAATCAAGCGTGTGTACAGGGGCATAAACGCAGCAGTGATAGGATTGGAGAGGTTCGGTGAGCAAATGAAGACCCTTTGAAGTCATATTGCATGGTACCCATTCCACGGGTCTCAACTCTCCAGGTTTAAGGGATTCTGTCTTCAGGTAAAACATGCACGTGGAACCCAGAGTATGATCAACAGTGTGATCGGGAGACATGTTCCAATATGTCTCAGTTCTCGTCCCCTGGTACTCAGGTGCAACATTCCAGATGCTTTACTAACACTCTCCCGACTTGGAGAGTCAGTGCCTTTAACCTCCTGTTTGGCCCATTTGCAATTTCTGAGGAAGATGAACAGGAATAGGGAGAACCAATGAGAGACTAGCTGGAGGTGTCTGGACGGGCAAATTTAACTCTCATTTCCCACCAGGAAGAGGAATTAACCAAAGGCTCAGCGTGCCGTGCCGGAACCAGATTAGGGCCTGAAGCAATCCTGCAGTGTTGCGGCCAGCTCACAAGAAAGCGAGTTGAAGAAAGGAGCTCATGGGCACTGTAATTCACAAACCTGCAGACTTATAAATGACAGCTATCGTCCAAAAATATACTGAAGTAAGGCTGCCAAGAGGACTTGAAAGCGGGGCAGAATTGCAGGAAACCGATTTCAGGAGGTAGACTGGAATTGCATTTAAAGCATAGGAAAAGAGGCAGAACGTCCACAATGATGCACTTGGCCAAAAAGGGCGTATGCGTTTTTTCCTGAATATATTCAGGAAAAAACGCATACGCCCTTTTTGGCCAACCAAGCAAGCTTGCAAAGGAAATCTGCACTACAATGAAGTCTCACTTACCCCCGGTCAAAAGGGCAATCTGAAAAAAGTGTAAAATCCAGAAAGGCAGGACAGGCCATGGAGAACTGGGAGCCTTGTTATGCTGATGGGCGGGATGTCAATTGCCAACAGCCACTCGGGAGAGGTGTATGGTGTTTCCTGAAACATCTAAAAAACAAAGCAACAGAGCCTAGGGCACTTCCACTTATGGTCCTGTAGCTTGGGAAATTAAAATCAGAAAGACACAGCCACCCCAAAGTTTGGGACGGCTCTGTTTACAAGAACCTCGTTTACGGTACAAGTTCAATATCGCAGAAAGTGAAAAATGGATAAAGAAGTTGTGGTACTTACGTACAATGCAATATCACTCAGCAATGAAATCTATGTCATCAGGCCCATAGCAGCATAATGAGTGGATTCAGGTATGATGATTCTAACTGAAATAAGTCACACAGAAAATGAAACATCATAAGATATCACTAATACACGGAATGTAAACTTGGCTACACAGGAACTGGATTACAAAACAGAACAGGGTCTCAAATTTAGGAAACCAACTTATGCTTGCTTAAGGGGAAAGGTGAGTTGGGGTGCTGCATAAAACCAGAGATTGAAATGAGCACAGATAAAGTTCCTTAAGCCAAATATGGAATAGACAAGAACTACTCCTTGCTCAACGAAATGGACTCAACAGCCCATATTAAACGCCTAAGAATGTACCTGACTAGTAAGTATCTTAAAACCTATGGATTGCTATGTCTCTGAAAGAGAATCAAGCGTGTGTACAGGGGCATAAACGCAGCAGTGATAGGATTGGAGAGGTTCGGTGAGCAAATGAAGACCCTTTGAAGTCATATTGCTTGGTACCCATTCCACGGGTCTCAACTCTCCAGGTTTAAGGGATTCTTCCTTCAGGTAAAACATGCACGTGGAACCCAGAGTATGATCAACCGTGTGATCGGGAGACGTGTTCCAATATGTCTCAATTCTCGTCCCCTGGTACTCGGGTGTAACATTCCAGACGCTTTACTAACACTCTCCCGACTTGGAGAGTCAGTGCCTTTAACCTCCTGTTTGGCCCATTTGCAATTTCTGCGGAAGATGAACAGGAATAGGGAGAACCAATGAGAGACTAGCTGGAGGTGTCTGGACGGGCAAATTTAACTCTCATTTCCCACCAGGAAGAGGAATTAACCAAAGGCTCAGCGTGCCGTGCCGGAACCAGATTAGGGCCTGAAGCAATCCTGCGGTGTTGCGGCCAGCTCACAAGAAAGCGAGTTGAAGAAAGGAGTTCAGGGGCACTGTAATTCACAAACCTGCAGAGTTATAAATGACAGCTATCGTCCAAAAATATACTGAAGTAAGGCTGCCAAGAGGACTTGAAAGCGGGGCAGAATTGCAGGAAACCGATTTCAGGAGGTAGACTGGAATTGCATTTAAAGCATAGGAAAAGAGGCAGAACGTCCACAATGATGCACTTGGCCAAAAAGGGCGTATGCGTTTTTTCCTGAATATATTCAGGAAAAAACGCATACGCCCTTTTTCGCCAACCAAGCAAGCTTGCAAAGGAAATCTGCACTACAATGAAGTCTCACTTCCCCCCAGTCAAAAGGGCCATCTGAAAAAAGTGTAAAATCCAGAAAGGCAGGACAGGCCATGGACAACTGGGAGCCTTGTTATGCTGATGGGTGGGATGTAAATTGCCAACAGCCACTCTGGAGAGGTGTATAGTGTTTCCTGAAACATCGAAAAAACAAAGCAACAGAGCCTAGGGCACTTCCACTTATGGTCCTATAGCTTAGGGAAATTAAAATCAAAAAGACACAGCCACCCCAAAGTTTGGGACGGCTCTGTTTACAAGAACCTCGTTTACGGTACAAGTTCAATATCGCAGAAAGTGAAAAATGGATAAAGAAGTTGTGGTACTTACGTACAATGCAATATCACTCAGCAATGAAATCTATGTCATCAGGCCCGTAGCAGCATAATGAGTGGATTCAGGTATGATGATTCTAACTGAAATAAGTCACACAGAAAAAGAAACATCATAAGATATCACTAATACACGGAATGTAAACTTGGCTACACAGGAACTGGATTACAAAACAGAACAGGGTCTCAAATTTAGGAAACCAACTTATGCTTGCTTAAGGGGAAAGGTGAGTTGGGGTGCTGCCTAAAACCAGAGATTGAAATGAGCACAGATAAAGTTCCTTAAGCCAAATATAGAATAGACAAGAACTACTCCTTGCTCAACGAAATGGACTCAACACCCCATATTAAACGCCTAAGAATGTACCTGACTAGTAAGAATTTTCAAACCTATGGATTGCTATGTCTCCGAAAGAAAATCAAGCGTGTGTACAGGGGCATAAACGCAGCAGTGATAGGATTGGAGAGGTTCGGTGAGCAAATGAAGACCCTTTGAAGTCATATTGCATGGTACCCATTCCACGGGGCTCAACTCTCCAGGTTTAAGGGATTCTTCCTTCAGGTAAAACATGCACGTGGAACCCAGAGTATGATCAACCGTGTGATCGGGAGACGTGTTCCAATATGTCTCAGTTCTCGTCCCCTGGTACTCGGGTGCAACATTCCAGACGCTTTACTAACACTCTCCGGACTTGGAGAGTCAGTGCCTTTAACCTCCTGTTTGGCCCATTTGCAATTTCTGAGGAAGATGAACAGGAATAGGGAGAACCAATGAGAGACTAGCTGGAGGTGTCTGGACGGGCAAATTTAACTCTCATTTCCCACCAGGAAGAGGAATTAACCAAAGGCTCAGCGTGCCGTGCCGGAACCAGATTAGGGCCTGAAGCAATCCTGCGGTGTTGCGGCCAGCTCACAAGAAAGCGAGTTGAAGAAAGGAGCTCAGGGGCACTGTAATTCACAAACCTGCAGAGTTATAAATGACAGCTATCGTCCAAAAATATACTGAAGTAAGGCTGCCAAGAGGACTTGAAAGCGGGGCAGAATTGCAGGAAACCGATTTCAGGAGGTAGACTGGAATTGCATTTAAAGCATAGGAAAAGAGGCAGAACGTCCACAATGATGCACTTGGCCAAAAAGGGCGTATGCGTTTTTTCCTGAATATATTCAGGAAAAAACGCATACGCCCTTTTTGGCCAACCAAGCAAGCTTGCAAAGGAAATCTGCACTACAATGAAGTCTCACTTCCCCCCGGTCAAAAGGGCCATCTGAAAAAAGTGTAAAATCCAGAAAGGCAGGACAGGCCATGGAGAACTGGGAGCCTTGTTATGCTGATGGGCGGGATGTAAATTGCCAACAGCCACTCCGGAGAGGTGTATGGTGTTTCCTGAAACATCTAAAAAACAAAGCAACAGAGCCTAGGGCACTTCCACTTATGGTTCTGTAGCTTGGGAAATTAAAATCAGAAAGACACAGCCACCCCAAAGTTTGGGACGGCTCTGTTTACAAGAACCTCGTTTACGGTACAAGTTCAATATCGCAGAAAGTGAAAAATGGATAAAGAAGTTGTGGTACTTACGTACAATGCAATATCACTCAGCAATGAAATCTATGTCATCAGGCCCATAGCAGCATAATGAGTGGATTCAGGTATGATGATTCTAACTGAAATAAGTCACACAGAAAAAGAAACATCATAAGATATCACTAATACACGGAATGTAAACTTGGCTACACAGGAACTGGATTACAAAACAGAACAGGGTCTCAAATTTAGAAAACCAACTTATGCTTGCTTAAGGGGAAAGGTGAGTTGGGGTGCTGCATAAAACCAGAGATTGAAATGAGCACAGATAAAGTTCCTTAAGCCAAATATGGAATAGACAAGAACTACTCCTTGCTCAACGAAATGGACTCAACAGCCCATATTAAACGCCTAAGAATGTACCTGACTAGTAAGTATCTTAAAACCTATGGATTGCTATGTCTCTGAAAGAGAATCAAGCGTGTGTACAGGGGCATAAACGCAGCAGTGATAGGATTGGAGAGGTTCGGTGAGCAAATGAAGACCCTTTGAAGTCATATTGCATGGTACCCATTCCACGGGGCTCAACTCTCCAGGTTTAAGGGATTCTTCCTTCAGGTAAAACATGCACGTGGAACCCAGAGTATGATCAACCGTGTGATCGGGAGACGTGTTCCAATATGTCTCAGTTCTCGTCCCCTGGTACTCGGGTGCAACATTCCAGACGCTTTACTAACACTCTCCGGACTTGGAGAGTCAGTGCCTTTAACCTCCTGTTTGGCCCATTTGCAATTTCTGAGGAAGATGAACAGGAATAGGGAGAACCAATGAGAGACTAGCTGGAGGTGTCTGGACGGGCAAATTTAACTCTCATTTCCCACCAGGAAGAGGAATTAACCAAAGGCTCAGCGTGCCGTGCCGGAACCAGATTAGGGCCTGAAGCAATCCTGCGGTGTTGCGGCCAGCTCACAAGAAAGCGAGTTGAAGAAAGGAGCTCAGGGGCACTGTAATTCACAAACCTGCAGAGTTATAAATGACAGCTATCGTCCAAAAATATACTGAAGTAAGGCTGCCAAGAGGACTTGAAAGCGGGGCAGAATTGCAGGAAACCGATTTCAGGAGGTAGACTGGAATTGCATTTAAAGCATAGGAAAAGAGGCAGAACGTCCACAATGATGCACTTGGCCAAAAAGGGCATATGCGTTTTTTCCTGAATATATTCAGGAAAAAACGCATACGCCCTTTTTGGCCAACCAAGCAAGCTTGCAAAGGAAATCTGCACTACAATGAAGTCTCACTTCCCCCCGGTCAAAAGGGCCATCTGAAAAAAGTGTAAAATCCAGAAAGGCAGGACAGGCCATGGAGAACTGGGAGCCTTGTTATGCTGATGGGCGGGATGTAAATTGCCAACAGCCACTCCGGAGAGGTGTATGGTGTTTCCTGAAACATCTAAAAAACAAAGCAACAGAGCCTAGGGCACTTCCACTTATGGTCCTGTAGCTTGGGAAATTAAAATCAGAAAGACACAGCCACCCCAAAGTTTGGGACGGCTCTGTTTACAAGAACCTCGTTTACGGTACAAGTTCAATATCGCAGAAAGTGAAAAATGGATAAAGAAGTTGTGGTACTTACGTACAATGCAATATCACTCAGCAATGAAATCTATGTCATCAGGCCCATAGCAGCATAATGAGTGGATTCAGGTATGATGATTCTAACTGAAATAAGTCACACAGAAAAAGAAACATCATAAGATATCACTAATACACGGAATGTAAACTTGGCTACACAGGAACTGGATTACAAAACAGAACAGGGTCTCAAATTTAGAAAACCAACTTATGCTTGCTTAAGGGGAAAGGTGAGTTGGGGTGCTGCATAAAACCAGAGATTGAAATGAGCACAGATAAAGTTCCTTAAGCCAAATATGGAATAGACAAGAACTACTCCTTGCTCAACGAAATGGACTCAACAGCCCATATTAAACGCCTAAGAATGTACCTGACTAGTAAGTATCTTAAAACCTATGGATTGCTATGTCTCTGAAAGAGAATCAAGCGTGTGTACAGGGGCATAAACGCAGCAGTGATAGGATTGGAGAGGTTCGGTGAGCAAATGAAGACCCTTTGAAGTCATATTGCATGGTACCCATTCCACGGGTCTCAACTCTCCAGGTTTAAGGGATTCTTCCTTCAGCTAAAACATGCACGTGGAACCCAGAGTATGATCAACCGTGTGATCGGGAGACGTGTTCCAATATGTCTCAATTCTCGTCCCCTGGTACTCGGGTGTAACATTCCAGACGCTTTACTAACACTCTCCCGACTTGGAGAGTCAGTGCCTTTAACCTCCTGTTTGGCCCATTTGCAATTTCTGCGGAAGATGAACAGAAATAGGGAGAACCAATGAGAGACTAGCTGGAGGTGTCTGGACGGGCAAATTTAACTCTCATTTCCCACCAGGAAGAGGAATTAACCAAAGGCTCAGCGTGCCGTGCCGGAACCAGATTAGGGCCTGAAGCAATCCTGCGGTGTAGCGGCCAGCTCACAAGAAAGCGAGTTGAAGAAAGGAGCTCAGGGGCACTGTAATTCACAAACCTGCAGAGTTATAAATGACAGCTATCGTCCAAAAATATACTGAAGTAAGGCTGCCAAGAGGACTTGAAAGCGGGGCAGAATTGCAGGAAACCGATTTCAGGAGGTAGACTGGAATTGCATTTAAAGCATAGGAAAAGAGGCAGAACGTCCACAATGATGCACTTGGCCAAAAAGGGCGTATGCGTTTTTTCCTGAATATATTCAGGAAAAAACGCATACGCACTTTTTGGCCAACCAAGCAAGCTTGCAAAGGAAATCTGCACTACAATGAAGTCTCACTTCCCCCGGTCAAAAGGGCCATCTGAAAAAAGTGTAAAATCCAGAAAGGCAGGACAGGCCATGGAGAACTGGGAGCCTTGTTATGCTGATGGGCGGGATGTAAATTGCCAACAGCCACTCGGGAGAGGTGTATGGTGTTTCCTGAAACATCTAAAAAACAAAGCAACAGAGCCTAGGGCACTTCCACTTATGGTCCTATAGCTTAGGGAAATTAAAATCAAAAAGACACAGCCACCCCAAAGTTTGGGCCGGCTCTGTTTACAAGAACATCGTTTACGGTACAAGTTGAATATCACAGAAAGTGAAAAATGGATAAAGAAGTTGTGGTACTTACGTACAATGCAATATCACTCAGCAATGAAATCTATGTCATCAGGCCCGTAGCAGCATAATGAGTGGATTCAGGTATGATGATTCTAACTGAAATAAGTCACACAGAAAAAGAAACATCATAAGATATCACTAATACACGGAATGTAAACTTGGCTACACAGGAACTGGATTACAAAACAGAACAGGGTCTCAAATTTAGAAAACCAACTTATGCTTGCTTAAGGGGAAAGGTGAGTTGGGGTGCTGCATAAAACCAGAGATTGAAATGAGCACAGATAAAGTTCCTTAAGCCAAATATGGAATAGACAAGAACTACTCCTTGCTCAACGAAATGGACTCAACACCCCATATTAAACGCCTAAGAATGTACCTGACTAGTAAGTATCTTAAAACCTATGGATTGCTATGTCTCTGAAAGAAAATCAAGCGTGTGTACAGGGGCATAAACGCAGCAGTGATAGGATTGGAGAGGTTCGGTGAGCAAATGAAGACCCTTTGAAGTCATATTGCATGGTACCCATTCCACGGGTCTCAACTCTCCAGGTTTAAGGGATTCTTCCTTCAGCTAAAACATGCACGTGGAACCCAGAGTATGATCAACCGTGTGATCGGGAGACGTGTTCCAATATGTCTCAATTCTCGTCCCCTGGTATTCGGGTGTAATATTCCAGACGCTTTACTAACACTCTCCCGACTTGGAGAGTCAGTGCCTTTAACCTCCTGTTTGGCCCATTTGCAATTTCTGAGGAAGATGAACAGGAATAGGGAGAACCAATGAGAGACTAGCTGGAGGTGTCTGGACGGGCA
This sequence comes from Leucopleurus acutus, assembly GCF_964270905.1. Taxonomy (NCBI): domain Eukaryota; kingdom Metazoa; phylum Chordata; class Mammalia; order Artiodactyla; family Delphinidae; genus Leucopleurus; species Leucopleurus acutus. Next base: position 320,213 of record NW_028139070.1, on the reverse strand, counting down.
AATTTAACTCTCATTTCCCACCAGGAAGAGGAATTAACCAAAGGCTCAGCGTGCCGTGCCGGAACCAGATTAGGGCCTGAAGCAATCCTGCGGTGTTGCGGCCAGCTCACAAGAAAGCGAGTTGAAGAAAGGAGCTCAGGGGCACTGTAATTCACAAACCTGCAGAGTTATAAATGACAGCTATCGTCCAAAAATATACTGAAGTAAGGCTGCCAAGAGGACTTGAAAGCGGGGCAGAATTGCAGGAAACCTATTTCAGGAGGTAGACTGGAATTGCATTTAAAGCATAGGAAAAGAGGCAGAACGTCCACAATGATGCACTTGGCCAAAAAGGGCGTATGCGTTTTTTCCTGAATATATTCAGGAAAAAACGCATACGCCCTTTTTGGCCAACCAAGCAAGCTTGCAAAGGAAATCTGCACTACAATGAAGTCTCACTTCCCCCCGGTCAAAAGGGCCATCTGAAAAAAGTGTAAAATCCAGAAAGGCAGGACAGGCCATGGAGAACTGGGAGCCTTGTTATGCTGATGGGCGGTATGTTAATTGCCAACAGCCACTTGGGAGAAGTGTATGGTGTTTCCTTAAACATCTAAAAAACAAAGCAACAGAGCCTAGGGCACTTCCACTTATGGTCCTATAGCTTAGGGAAAGTAAAATGAAAAAGACACAGCCACCCCAAAGTTTGGGACGGCTCTGTTTACAAGAAGCTCGTTTACGGTACAAGTTCAATAGCGCAGAAAGTGAAATATGGATAAAGAAGTTGTGGTACTTACGTACAATGCAATATCACTCAGCTATGAAATCTTTGTCATCAGGCCCGTAGCAGTATAATGAATGGATTCAGGTATGATGATTCTAACTGAAATAAGTCACACAGAAAAAGAAACATCATAAGATATCACTAATACACGGAATGTAAACTTGGCTACACAGGAACTGGATTACAAATCAGAACAGTGTCTCAAATTTAGAAAACCAACTTATGCTTGCTTAAGCGAAAAGGTGAGTTGGGGTGCTGCATCAAACCAGAGATTGAAATGAGCACAGATAAAGTTCCTTAAGCCAAATATGGAATAGACAAGAGCTACTCCTTGCTCAACGAAATGGACTCAACACCCCATATTAAACGCCTAAGAATTTACCTGACTAGTAAGTATCTTAAAACCTATGGATTGCTATGTCTCTGAAAGAAAATCAAGCATGTGTACAGGGGCATAAACGCAGCACTGATAGGATTGGAGAGGTTCGGTGAGCAAATGAAGACCCTTTGAAGTCATATTGCATGGTACCCATTCCACGGGTCTCAACTCTCCTGGTTTAAGGGATTCTTCCTTCAGCTAAAACATGCACGTGGAACCCAGAGTATGATCAACCATGGGATCGGGAGACGTGTTCCAATATGCCTCAGTTCTCGTCCCCTGGTACTCGGGTGCAACGTTCCAGACGCTTTACTAACACTCTCCCGACTTGGAGAGTCAGTGCCTTTAACCTCCTGTTTGGCCCAGTTTGCAATTTCTACGGAAGATGAACAGGAATAGGGAGAACCAATGAGAGACTAGCTGGAGGTGTCTGGACGGGCAAATTTAACTTTCATTTCCCACCAGGAAGAGGAATTAACCAAAGGCTCAGCGTGCCGTGCCGGAACCAGATTAGGGCCTGAAGCAATCCTGCGGTGTTGCGGCCAGCTCACAAGAAAGCGAGTTGAAGAAAGGAGCTCAGGGGCACTGTAATTCACAAACCTGCAGAGTTATAAATGACAGCTATCGTCCAAAAATATACTGAAGTAAGGCTGCCAAGAGGACTTGAAAGCGGGGCAGAATTGCAGGAAACCGATTTCAGGAGGTAGACTGGAATTGCATTTAAAGCATAGGAAAAGAGGCAGAACGTCCACAATGATGCACTTGGCCAAAAAGGGCGTATGCGTTGTTTCCTGAATATATTCAGGAAAAAACGCATACGCCCTTTTTGGCCAACCAAGCAAGCTTGCAAAGGAAATCTGCACTACAATGAAGTCTCACTTCCCCCCGGTCAAAAGAGCCATCTGAAAAAAGTGTAAAATCCAGAAAGGCAGGACAGGCCATGGAGAACTGGGAGCCTTGTTATGCTGATGGGCGGGATGTAAATTGCCAGCAGCCACTTGGGAGAAGTGTATGGTGTTTCCTGAAACATCTAAAAAACAAAGCAACAGAACCTAGGGCACTTCCACTTATGGTCCTATAGCTTAGGGAAAAAAAATCAAGAAGACACAGCCACCCCAAAGTTTGGGACGGCTCTGTTTACAAGAACCTCGTTTACGGTACAAGTTCAATAGCGCAGAAAGTGAAATATGGATAAAGAAGTTGTGGTACTTACGTACAATGCAATATCACTCAGCAATGAAATCTATGTCATCAGGCCCGTAGCAGTATAATGAATGGATTCAGGTATGATGATTCTAACTGAAATAAGTCACACAGAAAAAGAAACATCATAAGATATCACTAATACACGGAATGTAAACTTGGCTACACAGGAACTGGATTACAAATCAGAACAGGGTCTCAAATTTAGAAAACCAACTTATGCTTGCTTAAGCGAAAAAGTGAGTTGGGGTGCTGCATCAAACCAGAGATTGAAATGAGCACAGATAAAGTTCCTTAAGCCAAATATGGAATAGACAAGAGCTACTCCTTGCTCAACGAAATGGACTCAACACCCCATATTAAACGCCTAAGAATGTACCTGACTAGTAAGTATCTTAAAACCTATGGATTGCTATGTCTCTGAAAGAAAATCAAGCATGTGTACAGGGGCATAAACGCAGCACTGATAGGATTGGAGAGGTTCGGTGAGCAAATGAAGACCCTTTGAAGTCATATTGTATGGTACCCATTCCACGGGTCTCAACTCTCCTGGTTTAAGGGATTCTTCCTTCAGCTAAAACATGCACGTGGAACCCAGAGTATGATCAACCATGGGATCGGGAGACGTGTTCCAATATGCCTCAGTTCTCGTCCCCTGGTACTCGGGTGCAACATTCCAGACGCTTTACTAACACTCTCCCGACTTGGAGAGTCAGTGCCTTTAACCTCCTGTTTGGCCCATTTGCAATTTCTGCGGAAGATGAACAGGAATAGGGAGAACCAATGAGAGACTAGCTGGAGGTGTCTGGACGGGCAAATTTAACTCTCATTTCCCACCAGGAAGAGGAATTAACCAAAGGCTCAGCGTGCCGTGCCGGAACCAGATTAGGGCCTGAAGCAATCCTGCGGTGTTGCGGCCAGCTCACAAGAAAGCGAGTTGAAGAAAGGAGCTCAGGGGCACTGTAATTCACAAACCTGCAGAGTTATAAATGACAGCTATCGTCCAAAAATATACTGAAGTAAGGCTGCCAAGAGGACTTGAAAGCGGGGCAGAATTGCAGGAAACCGATTTCAGGAGGTAGACTGGAATTGCATTTAAAGCATAGGAAAAGAGGCAGAACGTCCACAATGATGCACTTGGCCAAAAAGGGCGTATGCGTTTTTTCCTGAATATATTCAGGAAAAAACGCATACGCCCTTTATGGCCAACCAAGCAAGCTTGCAAAGGAAATCTGCACTACAATGAAGTCTCACTTCCCCCCGGTCAAAAGGGCCATCTGAAAAAAGTGTAAAATCCAGAAAGGCAGGACAGGCCATGGAGAACTGGGAGCCTTGTTATGCTGATGGGCGGGATGTAAATTGCCAACAGCCACTCGGGAGAGGTGTATGGTGTTTCCTGAAACATCTAAAAAACAAAGCAACAGAGCCTAGGGCACTTCCACTTATGGTCCTATAGCTTAGGGAAATTAAAATCAAAAAGACACAGCCACCCCAAAGTTTGGGACGGCTCTGTTTACAAGAACATCGTTTACGGTACAAGTTGAATATCACAGAAAGTGAAAAATGGATAAAGAAGTTGTGGTACTTACGTACAATGCAATATCACTCAGCAATGAAATCTATGTCATCAGGCCCGTAGCAGCATAATGAGTGGATTCAGGTATGATGATTCTAACTGAAATAAGTCACACAGAAAAAGAAACATCATAAGATATCACTAATACACGGAATGTAAACTTGGCTACACAGGAACTGGATTACAAAACAGAACAGGGTCTCAAATTTAGAAAACCAACTTATGCTTGCTTAAGGGGAAAGGTGAGTTGGGGTGCTGCATAAAACCAGAGATTGAAATGAGCACAGATAAAGTTCCTTAAGCCAAATATGGAATAGACAAGAACTACTCCTTGCTCAACGAAATGGACTCAACACCCCATATTAAACGCCTAAGAATGTACCTGACTAGTAAGTATCTTAAAACCTATGGATTGCTATGTCTCTGAAAGAAAATCAAGCGTGTGTACAGGGGCATAAACGCAGCAGTGATAGGATTGGAGAGGTTCGGTGAGCAAATGAAGACCCTTTGAAGTCATATTGCATGGTACCCATTCCACGGGTCTCAACTCTCCAGGTTTAAGGGATTCTTCCTTCAGCTAAAACATGCACGTGGAACCCAGAGTATGATCAACCGTGTGATCGGGAGACGTGTTCCAATATGTCTCAATTCTCGTCCCCTGGTATTCGGGTGTAATATTCCAGACGCTTTACTAACACTCTCCCGACTTGGAGAGTCAGTGCCTTTAACCTCCTGTTTGGCCCATTTGCAATTTCTGAGGAAGATGAACAGGAATAGGGAGAACCAATGAGAGACTAGCTGGAGGTGTCTGGACGGGCAAATTTAACTCTCATTTCCCACCAGGAAGAGGAATTAACCAAAGGCTCAGCGTGCCGTGCCGGAACCAGATTAGGGCCTGAAGCAATCCTGCGGTGTTGCGGCCAGCTCACAAGAAAGCGAGTTGAAGAAAGGAGCTCAGGGGCACTGTAATTCACAAACCTGCAGAGTTATAAATGACAGCTATCGTCCAAAAATATACTGAAGTAAGGCTGCCAAGAGGACTTGAAAGCGGGGCAGAATTGCAGGAAACCTATTTCAGGAGGTAGACTGGAATTGCATTTAAAGCATAGGAAAAGAGGCAGAACGTCCACAATGATGCACTTGGCCAAAAAGGGCGTATGCGTTTTTTCCTGAATATATTCAGGAAAAAACGCATACGCCCTTTTTGGCCAACCAAGCAAGCTTGCAAAGGAAATCTGCACTACAATGAAGTCTCACTTCCCCCCGGTCAAAAGGGCCATCTGAAAAAAGTGTAAAATCCAGAAAGGCAGGACAGGCCATGGAGAACTGGGAGCCTTGTTATGCTGATGGGCGGTATGTTAATTGCCAACAGCCACTTGGGAGAAGTGTATGGTGTTTCCTTAAACATCTAAAAAACAAAGCAACAGAGCCTAGGGCACTTCCACTTATGGTCCTATAGCTTAGGGAAATTAAAATGAAAAAGACACAGCCACCCCAAAGTTTGGGACGGCTCTGTTTACAAGAAGCTCGTTTACGGTACAAGTTCAATAGCGCAGAAAGTGAAATATGGATAAAGAAGTTGTGGTACTTACGTACAATGCAATATCACTCAGCTATGAAATCTTTGTCATCAGGCCCGTAGCAGTATAATGAATGGATTCAGGTATGATGATTCTAACTGAAATAAGTCACACAGAAAAAGAAACATCATAAGATATCACTAATACACGGAATGTAAACTTGGCTACACAGGAACTGGATTACAAATCAGAACAGTGTCTCAAATTTAGAAAACCAACTTATGCTTGCTTAAGCGAAAAGGTGAGTTGGGGTGCTGCATCAAACCAGAGATTGAAATGAGCACAGATAAAGTTCCTTAAGCCAAATATGGAATAGACAAGAGCTACTCCTTGCTCAACGAAATGGACTCAACACCCCATATTAAACGCCTAAGAATTTACCTGACTAGTAAGTATCTTAAAACCTATGGATTGCTATGTCTCTGAAAGAAAATCAAGCATGTGTACAGGGGCATAAACGCAGCACTGATAGGATTGGAGAGGTTCGGTGAGCAAATGAAGACCCTTTGAAGTCATATTGCATGGTACCCATTCCACGGGTCTCAACTCTCCTGGTTTAAGGGATTCTTCCTTCAGCTAAAACATGCACGTGGAACCCAGAGTATGATCAACCATGGGATCGGGAGACGTGTTCCAATATGCCTCAGTTCTCGTCCCCTGGTACTCGGGTGCAACGTTCCAGACGCTTTACTAACACTCTCCCGACTTGGAGAGTCAGTGCCTTTAACCTCCTGTTTGGCCCATTTGCAATTTCTGAGGAAGATGAACAGGAATAGGGAGAACCAATGAGAGACTAGCTGGAGGTGTCTGGACGGGCAAATTTAACTCTCATTTCCCACCAGGAAGAGGAATTAACCAAAGGCTCAGCGTGTCGTGCCGGAACCAGATTAGGGCCTGAAGCAATCCTGCGGTGTTGCGGCCAGCTCACAAGAAAGCGAGTTGAAGAAAGGAGCTCAGGGGCACTGTAATTCACAAACCTGCAGAGTTATAAATGACAGCTATCGTCCAAAAATATACTGAAGTAAGGCTGCCAAGAGGACTTGAAAGCGGGGCAGAATTGCAGGAAACCTATTTCAGGAGGTAGACTGGAATTGCATTTAAAGCATAGGAAAAGAGGCAGAACGTCCACAATGATGCACTTGGCCAAAAAGGGCGTATGCGTTTTTTCCTGAATATATTCAGGAAAAAACGCATACGCCCTTTTTGGCCAACCAAGCAAGCTTGCAAAGGAAATCTGCACTACAATGAAGTCTCACTTCCCCCCGGTCAAAAGGGCCATCTGAAAAAAGTGTAAAATCCAGAAAGGCAGGACAGGCCATGGAGAACTGGGAGCCTTGTTATGCTGATGGGCGGGATGTAAATTGCCAACAGCCACTCAGGAGAGGTGTATGGTGTTTCCTGAAACAACTAAAAAACAAAGCAACAGAGCCTAGGGCACTTCCACTTATGGTCCTATAGCTTAGGGAAATTAAAATCAAAAAGACACAGCCACCCCAATGTTTGGGACGGCTCTGTTTACAAGAAACTCGTTTACGGTACAAGTTCAATATCGCAGAGAGTGAAAAATGGATAAAGAAGTTGTGGTACTTACGTACAATGCAATATCACTCAGCAATGAAATCTATGTCATCAGGCCCGTAGCAGCATAATGAGTTGATTCAGGTATGATGATTCTAACTGAAATAAGTCACACAGAAAAAGAAACATCATAAGATATCACTAATACACGGGATGTAAACTTGGCTACACAGGAACTGGATTACAAAACAGAACAGGGTCTCAAATTTAGAAAACCAACTTATGCTTGCTTAAGGGGAAAGGTGAGTTGGGGTGCTGCATAAAACCAGAGATTGAAATGAGCACAGATAAAGTTCCTTAAGCCAAATATAGAATAGACAAGAACTACTCCTTGCTCAACGAAATGGACTCAACACCCCATATTAAACGCCTAAGAATGTACCTGACTAGTAAGAATTTTAAAACCTATGGATTGCTATGTCTCCGAAAGAAAATCAAGCGTGTGTACAGGGGCATAAACGCAGCAGTGATAGGATTGGAGAGGTTCGGTGAGCAAATGAAGACCCTTTGAAGTCATATTGCATGGTACCCATTCCACGGGTCTCAACTCTCCAGGTTTAAGGGATTCTGTCTTCAGGTAAAACATGCACGTGGAACCCAGAGTATGATCAACAGTGTGATCGGGAGACATGTTCCAATATGTCTCAGTTCTCGTCCCCTGGTACTCAGGTGCAACATTCCAGATGCTTTACTAACACTCTCCCGACTTGGAGAGTCAGTGCCTTTAACCTCCTGTTTGGCCCATTTGCAATTTCTGAGGAAGATGAACAGGAATAGGGAGAACCAATGAGAGACTAGCTGGAGGTGTCTGGACGGGCAAATTTAACTCTCATTTCCCACCAGGAAGAGGAATTAACCAAAGGCTCAGCGTGCCGTGCCGGAACCAGATTAGGGCCTGAAGCAATCCTGCAGTGTTGCGGCCAGCTCACAAGAAAGCGAGTTGAAGAAAGGAGCTCATGGGCACTGTAATTCACAAACCTGCAGACTTATAAATGACAGCTATCGTCCAAAAATATACTGAAGTAAGGCTGCCAAGAGGACTTGAAAGCGGGGCAGAATTGCAGGAAACCGATTTCAGGAGGTAGACTGGAATTGCATTTAAAGCATAGGAAAAGAGGCAGAACGTCCACAATGATGCACTTGGCCAAAAAGGGCGTATGCGTTTTTTCCTGAATATATTCAGGAAAAAACGCATACGCCCTTTTTGGCCAACCAAGCAAGCTTGCAAAGGAAATCTGCACTACAATGAAGTCTCACTTACCCCCGGTCAAAAGGGCAATCTGAAAAAAGTGTAAAATCCAGAAAGGCAGGACAGGCCATGGAGAACTGGGAGCCTTGTTATGCTGATGGGCGGGATGTCAATTGCCAACAGCCACTCGGGAGAGGTGTATGGTGTTTCCTGAAACATCTAAAAAACAAAGCAACAGAGCCTAGGGCACTTCCACTTATGGTCCTGTAGCTTGGGAAATTAAAATCAGAAAGACACAGCCACCCCAAAGTTTGGGACGGCTCTGTTTACAAGAACCTCGTTTACGGTACAAGTTCAATATCGCAGAAAGTGAAAAATGGATAAAGAAGTTGTGGTACTTACGTACAATGCAATATCACTCAGCAATGAAATCTATGTCATCAGGCTCATAGCAGCATAATGAGTGGATTCAGGTATGATGATTCTAACTGAAATAAGTCACACAGAAAAAGAAACATCATAAGATATCACTAATACACGGAATGTAAACTTGGCTACACAGGAACTGGATTACAAAACAGAACAGGGTCTCAAATTTAGAAAACCAACTTATGCTTGCTTAAGGGGAAAGGTGAGTTGGGGTGCTGCATAAAACCAGAGATTGAAATGAGCACAGATAAAGTTCCTTAAGCCAAATATGGAATAGACAAGAACTACTCCTTGCTCAACGAAATGGACTCAACACCCCATATTAAACGCCTAAGAATGTACCTGACTAGTAAGTATCTTAAAACCTATGGATTGCTATGTCTCTGAAAGAGAATCAAGCGTGTGTACAGGGGCATAAACGCAGCAGTGATAGGATTGGAGAGGTTCGGTGAGCAAATGAAGACCCTTTGATGTCATATTGTTTGGTACCCATTCCACGGGTCTCAACTCTCCAGGTTTAAGGGATTCTTCCTTCAGGTAAAACATGCACGTGGAACCCAGAGTATGATCAACCGTGTGATCGGGAGACGTGTTCCAATATGTCTCAATTCTCGTCCCCTGGTACTCGGGTGTAACATTCCAGACGCTTTACTAACACTCTCCCGACTTGGAGAGTCAGTGCCTTTAACCTCCTGTTTGGCCCATTTGCAATTTCTGAGGAAGATGAACAGGAATAGGGAGAACCAATGAGAGACTAGCTGGAGGTGTCTGGACGGGCAAATTTAACTCTCATTTCCCACCAGGAAGAGGAATTAACCAAAGGCTCAGCGTGTCGTGCCGGAACCAGATTAGGGCCTGAAGCAATCCTGCGGTGTTGCGGCCAGCTCACAAGAAAGCGAGTTGAAGAAAGGAGCTCAGGGGCACTGTAATTCACAAACCTGCAGAGTTATAAATGACAGCTATCGTCCAAAAATATACTGAAGTAAGGCTGCCAAGAGGACTTGAAAGCGGGGCAGAATTGCAGGAAACCTATTTCAGGAGGTAGACTGGAATTGCATTTAAAGCATAGGAAAAGAGGCAGAACGTCCACAATGATGCACTTGGCCAAAAAGGGCGTATGCGTTTTTTCCTGAATATATTCAGGAAAAAACGCATACGCCCTTTTTGGCCAACCAAGCAAGCTTGCAAAGGAAATCTGCACTACAATGAAGTCTCACTTCCCCCCGCTCAAAAGGGCCATCTGAAAAAAGTGTAAAATCCAGAAAGGCAGGACAGGCCATGGAGAACTGGGAGCCTTGTTATGCTGATGGGCGGGATGTAAATTGCCAACAGCCACTCAGGAGAGGTGTATGGTGTTTCCTGAAACAACTAAAAAACAAAGCAACAGAGCCTAGGGCACTTCCACTTATGGTCCTATAGCTTAGGGAAATTAAAATCAAAAAGACACAGCCACCCCAATGTTTGGGACGGCTCTGTTTACAAGAAACTCGTTTACGGTACAAGTTCAATATCGCAGAAAGTGAAAAATGGATAAAGAAGTTGTGGTACTTACGTACAATGCAATATCACTCAGCAATGAAATCTATGTCATCAGGCCCGTAGCAGCATAATGAGTTGATTCAGGTATGATGATTCTAACTGAAATAAGTCACACAGAAAAAGAAACATCATAAGATATCACTAATACACGGGATGTAAACTTGGCTACACAGGAACTGGATTACAAAACAGAACAGGGTCTCAAATTTAGAAAACCAACTTATGCTTGCTTAAGGGGAAAGGTGAGTTGGGGTGCTGCATAAAACCAGAGATTGAAATGAGCACAGATAAAGTTCCTTAAGCCAAATATAGAATAGACAAGAACTACTCCTTGCTCAACGAAATGGACTCAACACCCCATATTAAACGCCTAAGAATGTACCTGACTAGTAAGAATTTTAAAACCTATGGATTGCTATGTCTCCGAAAGAAAATCAAGCGTGTGTACAGGGGCATAAACGCAGCAGTGATAGGATTGGAGAGGTTCGGTGAGCAAATGAAGACCCTTTGAAGTCATATTGCATGGTACCCATTCCACGGGTCTCAACTCTCCAGGTTTAAGGGATTCTGTCTTCAGGTAAAACATGCACGTGGAACCCAGAGTATGATCAACAGTGTGATCGGGAGACATGTTCCAATATGTCTCAGTTCTCGTCCCCTGGTACTCAGGTGCAACATTCCAGATGCTTTACTAACACTCTCCCGACTTGGAGAGTCAGTGCCTTTAACCTCCTGTTTGGCCCATTTGCAATTTCTGAGGAAGATGAACAGGAATAGGGAGAACCAATGAGAGACTAGCTGGAGGTGTCTGGACGGGCAAATTTAACTCTCATTTCCCACCAGGAAGAGGAATTAACCAAAGGCTCAGCGTGCCGTGCCGGAACCAGATTAGGGCCTGAAGCAATCCTGCAGTGTTGCGGCCAGCTCACAAGAAAGCGAGTTGAAGAAAGGAGCTCATGGGCACTGTAATTCACAAACCTGCAGAGTTATAAATGACAGCTATCGTCCAAAAATATACTGAAGTAAGGCTGCCAAGAGGACTTGAAAGCGGGGCAGAATTGCAGGAAACCGATTTCAGGAGGTAGACTGGAATTGCATTTAAAGCATAGGAAAAGAGGCAGAACGTCCACAATGATGCACTTGGCCAAAAAGGGCGTATGCGTTTTTTCCTGAATATATTCAGGAAAAAACGCATACGCCCTTTTTGGCCAACCAAGCAAGCTTGCAAAGGAAATCTGCACTACAATGAAGTCTCACTTCCCCCCGCTCAAAAGGTCCATCTGAAAAAAGTGTAAAATCCAGAAAGGCAGGACAGGCCATGGAGAACTGGGAGCCTTGTTATGCTGATGGGCGGGATGTAAATTGCCAACAGCCACTCTGGAGAGGTGTATAGTGTTTCCTGAAACATCTAAAAAACAAAGCAACAGAGCCTAGGGCACTTCCACTTATGGTCCTATAGCTTAGGGAAATTAAAATCAAAAAGACACAGCCACCCCAATGTTTGGGACGGCTCTGTTTACAAGAACCTCGTTTACGGTACAAGTTCAATATCGCAGAAAGTGAAAAATGGATAAAGAAGTTGTGGTACTTACGTACAATGCAATATCACTCAGCAATTAAATCTATGTCATCAGGCCCGTAGCAGCATAATGAGTGGATTCAGGTATGATGATTCTAACTGAAATAAGTCACACAGAAAAAGAAACATCATAAGATATCACTAATACACGGAATGTAAACTTGGCTACACAGGAACTGGATTACAAAACAGAACAGGGTCTCAAATTTAGAAAACCAACTTATGCTTGCTTAAGGGGAAAGGTGAGTTGGGGTGCTGCATAAAACCAGAGATTGAAATGAGCACAGATAAAGTTCCTTAAGCCAAATATGGAATAGACAAGAACTACTCCTTGCTCAACGAAATGGACTCAACAGCCCATATTAAACGCCTAAGAATGTACCTGACTAGTAAGTATCTTAAAACCTATGGATTGCTATGTCTCTGAAAGAGAATCAAGCGTGTGTACAGGGGCATAAACGCAGCAGTGATAGGATTGGAGAGGTTCGGTGAGCAAATGAAGACCCTTTGATGTCATATTGTTTGGTACCCATTCCACGGGTCTCAACTCTCCAGGTTTAAGGGATTCTTCCTTCAGGTAAAACATGCACGTGGAACCCAGAGTATGATCAACCGTGTGATCGGGAGACGTGTTCCAATATGTCTCAATTCTCGTCCCCTGGTACTCGGGTGTAACATTCCAGACGCTTTACTAACACTCTCCCGACTTGGAGAGTCAGTGCCTTTAACCTCCTGTTTGGCCCATTTGCAATTTCTGAGGAAGATGAACAGGAATAGGGAGAACCAATGAGAGACTAGCTGGAGGTGTCTGGACGGGCAAATTTAACTCTCATTTCCCACCAGGAAGAGGAATTAACCAAAGGCTCAGCGTGTCGTGCCGGAACCAGATTAGGGCCTGAAGCAATCCTGCGGTGTTGCGGCCAGCTCACAAGAAAGCGAGTTGAAGAAAGGAGCTCAGGGGCACTGTAATTCACAAACCTGCAGAGTTATAAATGACAGCTATCGTCCAAAAATATACTGAAGTAAGGCTGCCAAGAGGACTTGAAAGCGGGGCAGAATTGCAGGAAACCTATTTCAGGAGGTAGACTGGAATTGCATTTAAAGCATAGGAAAAGAGGCAGAACGTCCACAATGATGCACTTGGCCAAAAAGGGCGTATGCGTTTTTTCCTGAATATATTCAGGAAAAAACGCATACGCCCTTTTTGGCCAACCAAGCAAGCTTGCAAAGGAAATCTGCACTACAATGAAGTCTCACTTCCCCCCGGTCAAAAGGGCCATCTGAAAAAAGTGTAAAATCCAGAAAGGCAGGACAGGCCATGGAGAACTGGGAGCCTTGTTATGCTGATGGGCGGGATGTAAATTGCCAACAGCCACTCAGGAGAGGTGTATGGTGTTTCCTGAAACAACTAAAAAACAAAGCAACAGAGCCTAGGGCACTTCCACTTATGGTCCTATAGCTTAGGGAAATTAAAATCAAAAAGACACAGCCACCCCAATGTTTGGGACGGCTCTGTTTACAAGAAACTCGTTTACGGTACAAGTTCAATATCGCAGAAAGTGAAAAATGGATAAAGAAGTTGTGGTACTTACGTACAATGCAATATCACTCAGCAATGAAATCTATGTCATCAGGCCCGTAGCAGCATAATGAGTTGATTCAGGTATGATGATTCTAACTGAAATAAGTCACACAGAAAAAGAAACATCATAAGATATCACTAATACACGGGATGTAAACTTGGCTACACAGGAACTGGATTACAAAACAGAACAGGGTCTCAAATTTAGAAAACCAACTTATGCTTGCTTAAGGGGAAAGGTGAGTTGGGGTGCTGCATAAAACCAGAGATTGAAATGAGCACAGATAAAGTTCCTTAAGCCAAATATAGAATAGACAAGAACTACTCCTTGCTCAACGAAATGGACTCAACACCCCATATTAAACGCCTAAGAATGTACCTGACTAGTAAGAATTTTAAAACCTATGGATTGCTATGTCTCCGAAAGAAAATCAAGCGTGTGTACAGGGGCATAAACGCAGCAGTGATAGGATTGGAGAGGTTCGGTGAGCAAATGAAGACCCTTTGAAGTCATATTGCATGGTACCCATTCCACGGGTCTCAACTCTCCAGGTTTAAGGGATTCTGTTTTCAGGTAAAACATGCACGTGGAACCCAGAGTATGATCAACAGTGTGATCGGGAGACATGTTCCAATATGTCTCAGTTCTCGTCCCCTGGTACTCAGGTGCAACATTCCAGATGCTTTACTAACACTCTCCCGACTTGGAGAGTCAGTGCCTTTAACCTCCTGTTTGGCCCATTTGCAATTTCTGAGGAAGATGAACAGGAATAGGGAGAACCAATGAGAGACTAGCTGGAGGTGTCTGGACGGGCAAATTTAACTCTCATTTCCCACCAGGAAGAGGAATTAACCAAAGGCTCAGCGTGCCGTGCCGGAACCAGATTAGGGCCTGAAGCAATCCTGCGGTGTTGCGGCCAGCTCACAAGAAAGCGAGTTGAAGAAAGGAGCTCAGGGGCACTGTAATTCACAAACCTGCAGACTTATAAATGACAGCTATCGTCCAAAAATATACTGAAGTAAGGCTGCCAAGAGTTCTTGAAAGCGGGGCAGAATTGCAGGAAACCGATTTCAGGAGGTAGACTGGAATTGCATTTAAAGCATAGGAAAAGAGGCAGAACGTCCACAATGATGCACTTGGCCAAAAAGGGCGTATGCGTTTTTTCCTGAATATATTCAGGAAAAAACGCATACGCCCTTTTTGGCCAACCAAGCAAGCTTGCAAAGGAAATCTGCACTACAATGAAGTCTCACTTCCCCCCCGGTCAAAAGGGAAATCTGAAAAAAGTGTAAAATCCAGAAAGGCAGGACAGGCCATGGAGAACTGGGAGCCTTGTTATGCTGATGGGCGGGATGTAAATTGCCAACAGCCACTCGGGAGAGGTGTATGGTGTTTCCTGAAACATCTAAAAAACAAAGCAACAGAGCCTAGGGCACTTCCACTTATGGTCCTGTAGCTTGGGAAATTAAAATCAGAAAGACACAGCCACCCGAAAGTTTGGGACAGCTCTGTTTACAAGTACCTCGTTTACGGTACAAGTTCAATATCGCAGAAAGTGAAAAATGGATAAAGAAGTTGTGGTACTTACGTACAATGCAATATCACTCAGCAATGAAATCTATGTCATCTGGCTCATAGCAGCATAATGAGTGGATTCAGGTATGATGATTCTAACTGAAATAAGTCACACAGAAAAAGAAACATCATAAGATATCACTAATACACGGAATGTAAACTTGGCTACACAGGAACTGGATTACAAAACAGAACAGGGTCTCAAATTTAGAAAACCAACTTATGCTTGCTTAAGGGGAAAGGTGAGTTGGGGTGCTGCATAAAACCAGAGATTGAAATGAGCACAGATAAAGTTCCTTAAGCCAAATATGGAATAGACAAGAACTACTCCTTGCTCAACGAAATGGACTCAACAGCCCATATTAAACGCCTAAGAATGTACCTGACTAGTAAGTATCTTAAAACCTATGGATTGCTATATCTCTGAAAGAGAATCAAGCGTGTGTACAGGGGCATAAACGCAGCAGTGATAGGATTGGAGAGGTTCGGTGAGCAAATGAAGACCCTTTGATGTCATATTGTTTGGTACCCATTCCACGGGTCTCAACTCTCCAGGTTTAAGGGATTCTTCCTTCAGGTAAAACATGCACGTGGAACCCAGAGTATGATCAACCGTGTGATCGGGAGACGTGTTCCAATATGTCTCAATTCTCGTCCCCTGGTACTCGGGTGTAACATTCCAGACGCTTTACTAACACTCTCCCGACTTGGAGAGTCAGTGCCTTTAACCTCCTGTTTGGCCCATTTGCAATTTCTGAGGAAGATGAACAGGAATAGGGAGAACCAATGAGAGACTAGCTGGAGGTGTCTGGACGGGCAAATTTAACTCTCATTTCCCACCAGGAAGAGGAATTAACCAAAGGCTCAGCGTGTCGTGCCGGAACCAGATTAGGGCCTGAAGCAATCCTGCGGTGTTGCGGCCAGCTCACAAGAAAGCGAGTTGAAGAAAGGAGCTCAGGGGCACTGTAATTCACAAACCTGCAGAGTTATAAATGACAGCTATCGTCCAAAAATATACTGAAGTAAGGCTGCCAAGAGGACTTGAAAGCGGGGCAGAATTGCAGGAAACCTATTTCAGGAGGTAGACTGGAATTGCATTTAAAGCATAGGAAAAGAGGCAGAACGTCCACAATGATGCACTTGGCCAAAAAGGGCGTATGCGTTATTTCCTGAATATATTCAGGAAAAAACGCATACGCCCTTTTTGGCCAACCAAGCAAGCTTGCAAAGGAAATCTGCACTACAATGAAGTCTCACTTCCCCCCGGTCAAAAGGGCCATCTGAAAAAAGTGTAAAATCCAGAAAGGCAGGACAGGCCATGGAGAACTGGGAGCCTTGTTATGCTGATGGGCGGGATGTAAATTGCCAACAGCCACTCAGGAGAGGTGTATGGTGTTTCCTGAAACAACTAAAAAACAAAGCAACAGAGCCTAGGGCACTTCCACTTATGGTCCTATAGCTTAGGGAAATTAAAATCAAAAAGACACAGCCACCCCAATGTTTGGGACGGCTCTGTTTACAAGAAACTCGTTTACGGTACAAGTTCAATATCACAGAAAGTGAAAAATGGATAAAGAAGTTGTGGTACTTACGTACAATGCAATATCACTCAGCAATGAAATCTATGTCATCAGGCCCGTAGCAGCATAATGAGTTGATTCAGGTATGATGATTCTAACTGAAATAAGTCACACAGAAAAAGAAACATCATAAGATATCACTAATACACGGGATGTAAACTTGGCTACACAGGAACTGGATTACAAAACAGAACAGGGTCTCAAATTTAGAAAACCAACTTATGCTTGCTTAAGGGGAAAGGTGAGTTGGGGTGCTGCATAAAACCAGAGATTGAAATGAGCACAGATAAAGTTCCTTAAGCCAAATATAGAATAGACAAGAACTACTCCTTGCTCAACGAAATGGACTCAACACCCCATATTAAACGCCTAAGAATGTACCTGACTAGTAAGAATTTTAAAACCTATGGATTGCTATGTCTCCGAAAGAAAATCAAGCGTGTGTACAGGGGCATAAACGCAGCAGTGATAGGATTGGAGAGGTTCGGTGAGCAAATGAAGACCCTTTGAAGTCATATTGCATGGTACCCATTCCACGGGTCTCAACTCTCCAGGTTTAAGGGATTCTGTCTTCAGGTAAAACATGCACGTGGAACCCAGAGTATGATCAACAGTGTGATCGGGAGACATGTTCCAATATGTCTCAGTTCTCGTCCCCTGGTACTCAGGTGCAACATTCCAGATGCTTTACTAACACTCTCCCGACTTGGAGAGTCAGTGCCTTTAACCTCCTGTTTGGCCCATTTGCAATTTCTGAGGAAGATGAACAGGAATAGGGAGAACCAATGAGAGACTAGCTGGAGGTGTCTGGACGGGCAAATTTAACTCTCATTTCCCACCAGGAAGAGGAATTAACCAAAGGCTCAGCGTGCCGTGCCGGAACCAGATTAGGGCCTGAAGCAATCCTGCAGTGTTGCGGCCAGCTCACAAGAAAGCGAGTTGAAGAAAGGAGCTCATGGGCACTGTAATTCACAAACCTGCAGAGTTATAAATGACAGCTATCGTCCAAAAATATACTGAAGTAAGGCTGCCAAGAGGACTTGAAAGCGGGGCAGAATTGCAGGAAACCGATTTCAGGAGGTAGACTGGAATTGCATTTAAAGCATAGGAAAAGAGGCAGAACGTCCACAATGATGCACTTGGCCAAAAAGTGCGTATGCGTTTTTTCCTGAATATATTCAGGAAAAAACGCATACGCCCTTTTTGGCCAACCAAGCAAGCTTGCAAAGGAAATCTGCACTACAATGAAGTCTCACTTCCCCCCGCTCAAAAGGGCCATCTGAAAAAAGTGTAAAATCCAGAAAGGCAGGACAGGCCATGGAGAACTGGGAGCCTTGTTATGCTGATGGGCGGGATGTAAATTGCCAACAGCCACTCGGGAGAGGTGTATGGTGTTTCCTGAAACATCTAAAAAACAAAGCAACAGAGCCTAGGGCACTTCCACTTATGGTCCTATAGCTTAGGGAAATTAAAATCAAAAAGACACAGCCACCCCAAAGTTTGCGACGGCTCTGTTTACAAGAACCTCATTTACGGTACAAGTTCAATAGCGCAGAAAGTGAAAAATGGATAAAGAAGTTGTGGTACTTACGTACAATGCAATATCACTCAGCAATGAAATCTATGTCATCAGGCCCGTAGCAGCATAATGAGTGGATTCAGGTATGATGATTCTAACTGAAATAAGTCACACAGAAAAAGAAACATCATAAGATATCACTAATACACGGAATGTAAACTTGGCTACACAGGAACTGGATTACAAAACAGAACAGGGTCTCAAATTTAGAAAACCAACTTATGCTTGCTTAAGGGGAAAGGTGAGTTGGGGTGCTGCATAAAACCAGAGATTGAAATGAGCACAGATAAAGTTTCTTAAGCCAAATATGGAATAGACAAGAACTATTCCTTGCTCAGCGAAATGGACTCAACACCCCATATTAAACGCCTAACAATGTACCTGACTAGTAAGTATCTTAAAACCTATGGATTGCTACGTCTCTGAAAGAAAATCAAGCGTGTGTACAGTGGCATAAACGCAGCAGTGATAGGATTGGAGAGGTTCGGTGAGCAAATGAAGACCCTTTGAAGTCATATTGCATGGTACCCATTCCACGGGTCTCAACTCTCCAGGTTTAAGGGATTCTTCCTTCAGCTAAAACATGCACGTGGAACCCAGAGTATGATCAACCGTGTGATCGGGAGACGTGTTCCAATATGTCTCAGTTCTCGTCCCCTGGTACTCGGGTGCAACATTCCAGACGCTTTACTAACACTCTCCCGACTTGTAGAGTCAGTGCCTTTAACCTCCTGTTTGGCCCATTTGCAATTTCTGAGGAAGATGAACAGGAATAGGGAGAACCAATGAGAGACTAGCTGGAGGTGTCTGGACGGGCAAATTTAACTCTCATTTCCCACCAGGAAGAGGAATTAACCAAAGGCTCAGCGTGCCGTGCCGGAACCAGATTAGGGCCTGAAGCAATCCTGCGGTGTTGCGGCCAGCTCACAAGAAAGCGAGTTGAAGAAAGGAGCTCAGGGGCACTGTAATTCACAAACCTGCAGAGTTATAAATGACAGCTATCGTCCAAAAATATACTGAAGTAAGGCTGCCAAGAGGACTTGAAAGCGGGGCAGAATTGCAGGAAACCGATTTCAGGAGGTAGACTGGAATTGCATTTAAAGCATAGGAAAAGAGGCAGAACGTCCACAATGATGCACTTGGCCAAAAAGGGCGTATGCGTTTTTTCCTGAATATATTCAGGAAAAAACGCATACGCCCTTTTTGGCCAACCAAGCAAGCTTGCAAAGGAAATCTGCACTACAATGAAGTCTCACTTCCCCCCAGTCAAAAGGGCCATCTGAAAAAAGTGTAAAATCCAGAAAGGCAAGACAGGCCATGGAGAACTGGGAGCCTTGTTATGCTGATGGGCGGGATGTAAATTGCCAACAGCCACTCGGGAGAGGTGTATGGTGTTTCCTGAAACATCTAAAAAACAAAGCAACAGAGCCTAGGGCACTTCCACTTATGGTCCTGTAGCTTGGGAAATTAAAATCAGAAAGACACAGCCACCCCAAAGTTTGGGACGGCTCTGTTTACAAGAACCTCGTTTACGGTACAAGTTCAATATCGCAGAAAGTGAAAAATGGATAAAGAAGTTGTGGTACTTACGTACAATGCAATATCACTCAGCAATGAAATCTATGTCATCAGGCCCATAGCAGCATAATGAGTGGATTCAGGTATGATGATTCTAACTGAAATAAGTCACACAGAAAAAGAAACATCATAAGATATCACTAATACACGGAATGTAAACTTGGCTACACAGGAACTGGATTACAAAACAGAACAGGGTCTCAAATTTAGGAAACCAACTTATGCTTGCTTAAGGGGAAAGGTGAGTTGGGGTGCTGCATAAAACCAGAGATTGAAATGAGCACAGATAAAGTTCCTTAAGCCAAATATGGAATAGACAAGAACTACTCCTTGCTCAACGAAATGGACTCAACAGCCCATATTAAACGCCTAAGAATGTACCTGACTAGTAAGTATCTTAAAACCTATGGATTGCTATGTCTCTGAAAGAGAATCAAGCGTGTGTACAGGGGCATAAACGCAGCAGTGATAGGATTGGAGAGGTTCGGTGAGCAAATGAAGACCCTTTGAAGTCATATTGCTTGGTACCCATTCCACGGGTCTCAACTCTCCAGGTTTAAGGGATTCTTCCTTCAGGTAAAACATGCACGTGGAACCCAGAGTATGATCAACCGTGTGATCGGGAGACGTGTTCCAATATGTCTCAATTCTCGTCCCCTGGTACTCGGGTGTAACATTCCAGACGCTTTACTAACACTCTCCCGACTTGGAGAGTCAGTGCCTTTAACCTCCTGTTTGGCCCATTTGCAATTTCTGAGGAAGATGAACAGGAATAGGGAGAACCAATGAGAGACTAGCTGGAGGTGTCTGGACGGGCAAATTTAACTCTCATTTCCCACCAGGAAGAGGAATTAACCAAAGGCTCAGCGTGCCGTGCCGGAACCAGATTAGGGCCTGAAGCAATCCTGCGGTGTTGCGGCCAGCTCACAAGAAAGCGAGTTGAAGAAAGGAGCTCAGGGGCACTGTAATTCACAAACCTGCAGACTTATAAATGACAGCTATCGTCCAAAAATATACTGAAGTAAGGCTGCCAAGAGTTCTTGAAAGCGGGGCAGAATTGCAGGAAACCGATTTCAGGAGGTAGACTGGAATTGCATTTAAAGCATAGGAAAAGAGGCAGAACGTCCACAATGATGCACTTGGCCAAAAAGGGCGTATGCGTTTTTTCCTGAATATATTCAGGAAAAAACGCATACGCCCTTTTTGGCCAACCAAGCAAGCTTGCAAAGGAAATCTGCACTACAATGAAGTCTCACTTACCCCCGGTCAAAAGGGCAATCTGAAAAAAGTGTAAAATCCAGAAAGGCAGGACAGGCCATGGAGAACTGGGAGCCTTGTTATGCTGATGGGCGGGATGTAAATTGCCAACAGCCACTCGGGAGAGGTGTATGGTGTTTCCTGAAACATCTAAAAAACAAAGCAACAGAGCCTAGGGCACTTCCACTTATGGTCCTGTAGCTTGGGAAATTAAAATCAGAAAGACACAGCCACCCCAAAGTTTGGGACGGCTCTGTTTACAAGAACCTCGTTTACGGTACAAGTTCAATATCGCAGAAAGTGAAAAATGGATAAAGAAGTTGTGGTACTTACGTACAATGCAATATCACTCAGCAATGAAATCTATGTCATCAGGCTCATAGCAGCATAATGAGTGGATTCAGGTATGATGATTCTAACTGAAATAAGTCACACAGAAAAAGAAACATCATAAGATATCACTAATAGACGGAATGTAAACTTGGCTACACAGGAACTGGATTACAAAACAGAACAGGGTCTCAAATTTAGAAAACCAACTTATGCTTGCTTAAGGGGAAAGGTGAGTTGGGGTGCTGCATAAAACCAGAGATTGAAATGAGCACAGATAAAGTTCCTTAAGCCAAATATGGAATAGACAAGAACTACTCCTTGCTCA
The DNA here is from genome assembly GCF_964270905.1 of Leucopleurus acutus. Taxonomy (NCBI): domain Eukaryota; kingdom Metazoa; phylum Chordata; class Mammalia; order Artiodactyla; family Delphinidae; genus Leucopleurus; species Leucopleurus acutus. Next base: position 298,591 of record NW_028139070.1, on the reverse strand, counting down.
ACGAAATGGACTCAACAGCCCATATTAAACGCCTAAGAATGTACCTGACTAGTAAGTATCTTAAAACCTATGGATTGCTATGTCTCTGAAAGAGAATCAAGTGTGTGTACAGGGGCATAAACGCAGCAGTGATAGGATTGGAGAGGTTCGGTGAGCAAATGAAGACCCTTTGATGTCATATTGTTTGGTACCCATTCCACGGGTCTCAACTCTCCAGGTTTAAGGGATTCTTCCTTCAGGTAAAACATGCACGTGGAACCCAGAGTATGATCAACAGTGTGATCGGGAGACGTGTTCCAATATGTCTCAATTCTCGTCCCCTGGTACTCGGGTGTAACATTCCAGACGCTTTACTAACACTCTCCCGACTTGGAGAGTCAGTGCCTTTAACCTCCTGTTTGGCCCATTTGCAATTTCTGAGGAAGATGAACAGGAATAGGGAGAACCAATGAGAGACTAGCTGGAGGTGTCTGGACGGGCAAATTTAACTCTCATTTCCCACCAGGAAGAGGAATTAACCAAAGGCTCAGCGTGTCGTGCCGGAACCAGATTAGGGCCTGAAGCAATCCTGCGGTGTTGCGGCCAGCTCACAAGAAAGCGAGTTGAAGAAAGGAGCTCAGGGGCACTGTAATTCACAAACCTGCAGAGTTATAAATGACAGCTATCGTCCAAAAATATACTGAAGTAAGGCTGCCAAGAGGACTTGAAAGCGGGGCAGAATTGCAGGAAACCTATTTCAGGAGGTAGACTGGAATTGCATTTAAAGCATAGGAAAAGAGGCAGAACGTCCACAATGATGCACTTGGCCAAAAAGGGCGTATGCGTTTTTTCCTGAATATATTCAGGAAAAAACGCATACGCCCTTTTTGGCCAACCAAGCAAGCTTGCAAAGGAAATCTGCACTACAATGAAGTCTCACTTCCCCCCGGTCAAAAGGGCCATCTGAAAAAAGTGTAAAATCCATAAAGGCAGGACAGGCCATGGAGAACTGGGAGCCTTGTTATGCTGATGGGCGGGATGTAAATTGCCAACAGCCACTCAGGAGAGGTGTATGGTGTTTCCTGAAACAACTAAAAAACAAAGCAACAGAGCCTAGGGCACTTCCACTTATGGTCCTATAGCTTAGGGAAATTAAAATCAAAAAGACACAGCCACCCCAATGTTTGGGACGGCTCTGTTTACAAGAAACTCGTTTACGGTACAAGTTCAATATCGCAGAGAGTGAAAAATGGATAAAGAAGTTGTGGTACTTACGTACAATGCAATATCACTCAGCAATGAAATCTATGTCATCAGGCCCGTAGCAGCATAATGAGTTGATTCAGGTATGATGATTCTAACTGAAATAAGTCACACAGAAAAAGAAACATCATAAGATATCACTAATACACGGGATGTAAACTTGGCTACACAGGAACTGGATTACAAAACAGAACAGGGTCTCAAATTTAGAAAACCAACTTATGCTTGCTTAAGGGGAAAGGTGAGTTGGGGTGCTGCATAAAACCAGAGATTGAAATGAGCACAGATAAAGTTCCTTAAGCCAAATATAGAATAGACAAGAACTACTCCTTGCTCAACGAAATGGACTCAACACCCCATATTAAACGCCTAAGAATGTACCTGACTAGTAAGAATTTTAAAACCTATGGATTGCTATGTCTCCGAAAGAAAATCAAGCGTGTGTACAGGGGCATAAACGCAGCAGTGATAGGATTGGAGAGGTTCGGTGAGCAAATGAAGACCCTTTGAAGTCATATTGCATGGTACCCATTCCACGGGTCTCAACTCTCCAGGTTTAAGGGATTCTGTCTTCAGGTAAAACATGCACGTGGAACCCAGAGTATGATCAACAGTGTGATCGGGAGACATGTTCCAATATGTCTCAGTTCTCGTCCCCTGGTACTCAGGTGCAACATTCCAGATGCTTTACTAACACTCTCCCGACTTGGAGAGTCAGTGCCTTTAACCTCCTGTTTGGCCCATTTGCAATTTCTGAGGAAGATGAACAGGAATAGGGAGAACCAATGAGAGACTAGCTGGAGGTGTCTGGACGGGCAAATTTAACTCTCATTTCCCACCAGGAAGAGGAATTAACCAAAGGCTCAGCGTGCCGTGCCGGAACCAGATTAGGGCCTGAAGCAATCCTGCAGTGTTGCGGCCAGCTCACAAGAAAGCGAGTTGAAGAAAGGAGCTCATGGGCACTGTAATTCACAAACCTGCAGAGTTATAAATGACAGCTATCGTCCAAAAATATACTGAAGTAAGGCTGCCAAGAGGACTTGAAAGCGGGGCAGAATTGCAGGAAACCGATTTCAGGAGGTAGACTGGAATTGCATTTAAAGCATAGGAAAAGAGGCAGAACGTCCACAATGATGCACTTGGCCAAAAAGGGCGTATGCGTTTTTTCCTGAATATATTCAGGAAAAAACGCATACGCCCTTTTTGGCCAACCAAGCAAGCTTGCAAAGGAAATCTGCACTACAATGAAGTCTCACTTCCCCCCGCTCAAAAGGGCCATCTGAAAAAAGTGTAAAATCCAGAAAGGCAGGACAGGCCATGGAGAACTGGGAGCCTTGTTATGCTGATGGGCGGGATGTAAATTGCCAACAGCCACTCGGGAGAGGTGTATGGTGTTTCCTGAAACATCTAAAAAACAAAGCAACAGAGCCTAGGGCACTTCCACTTATGGTCCTATAGCTTAGGGAAATTAAAATCAAAAAGACACAGCCACCCTAAAGTTTGGGACGGCTCTGTTTACAAGAACCTCATTTACAGTACAAGTTCAATAGCGCAGAAAGTGAAAAATGGATAAAGAAGTTGTGGTACTTACGTACAATGCAATATCACTCAGCAATGAAATCTATGTCATCAGGCCCGTAGCAGCATAATGAGTGGATTCAGGTATGATGATTCTAACTGAAATAAGTCACACAGAAAAAGAAACATCATAAGATATCACTAATACACGGAATGTAAACTTGGCTACACAGGAACTGGATTACAAAACAGAACAGGGTCTCAAATTTAGAAAACCAACTTATGCTTGCTTAAGGGGAAAGGTGAGTTGGGGTGCTGCATAAAACCAGAGATTGAAATGAGCACAGATAAAGTTTCTTAAGCCAAATATGGAATAGACAAGAACTATTCCTTGCTCAGCGAAATGGACTCAACACCCCATATTAAACGCCTAAGAATGTACCTGACTAGTAAGTATCTTAAAACCTATGGATTGCTACGTCTCTGAAAGAAAATCAAGCGTGTGTACAGTGGCATAAACGCAGCAGTGATAGGATTGGAGAGGTTCGGTGAGCAAATGAAGACCCTTTGAAGTCATATTGCATGGTACCCATTCCACGGGTCTCAACTCTCCAGGTTTAAGGGATTCTTCCTTCAGCTAAAACATGCACGTGGAACCCAGAGTATGATCAACCGTGTGATCGGGAGACGTGTTCCAATATGTCTCAGTTCTCGTCCCCTGGTACTCGGGTGCAACATTCCAGACGCTTTACTAACACTCTCCCGACTTGGAGAGTCAGTGCCTTTAACCTCCTGTTTGGCCCATTTGCAATTTCTGAGGAAGATGAACAGGAATAGGGAGAACCAATGAGAGACTAGCTGGAGGTGTCTGGACGGGCAAATTTAACTCTCATTTCCCACCAGGAAGAGGAATTAACCAAAGGCTCAGCGTGCCGTGCCGGAACCAGATTAGGGCCTGAAGCAATCCTGCGGTGTTGCGGCCAGCTCACAAGAAAGCGAGTTGAAGAAAGGAGCTCAGGGGCACTGTAATTCACAAACCTGCAGAGTTATAAATGACAGCTATCGTCCAAAAATATACTGAAGTAAGGCTGCCAAGAGGACTTGAAAGCGGGGCAGAATTGCAGGAAACCGATTTCAGGAGGTAGACTGGAATTGCATTTAAAGCATAGGAAAAGAGGCAGAACGTCCACAATGATGCACTTGGCCAAAAAGGGCGTATGCGTTTTTTCCTGAATATATTCAGGAAAAAACGCATACGCCCTTTTTGGCCAACCAAGCAAGCTTGCAAAGGAAATCTGCACTACAATGAAGTCTCACTTCCCCCCAGTCAAAAGGGCCATCTGAAAAAAGTGTAAAATCCAGAAAGGCAAGACAGGCCATGGAGAACTGGGAGCCTTGTTATGCTGATGGGCGGGATGTAAATTGCCAACAGCCACTCGGGAGAGGTGTATGGTGTTTCCTGAAACATCTAAAAAACAAAGCAACAGAGCCTAGGGCACTTCCACTTATGGTCCTGTAGCTTGGGAAATTAAAATCAGAAAGACACAGCCACCCCAAAGTTTGGGACGGCTCTGTTTACAAGAACCTCGTTTACGGTACAAGTTCAATATCGCAGAAAGTGAAAAATGGATAAAGAAGTTGTGGTACTTACGTACAATGCAATATCACTCAGCAATGAAATCTATGTCATCAGGCCCATAGCAGCATAATGAGTGGATTCAGGTATGATGATTCTAACTGAAATAAGTCACACAGAAAAAGAAACATCATAAGATATCACTAATACACGGAATGTAAACTTGGCTACACAGGAACTGGATTACAAAACAGAACAGGGTCTCAAATTTAGGAAACCAACTTATGCTTGCTTAAGGGGAAAGGTGAGTTGGGGTGCTGCATAAAACCAGAGATTGAAATGAGCACAGATAAAGTTCCTTAAGCCAAATATGGAATAGACAAGAACTACTCCTTGCTCAACGAAATGGACTCAACAGCCCATATTAAACGCCTAAGAATGTACCTGACTAGTAAGTATCTTAAAACCTATGGATTGCTATGTCTCTGAAAGAGAATCAAGCGTGTGTACAGGGGCATAAACGCAGCAGTGATAGGATTGGAGAGGTTCGGTGAGCAAATGAAGACCCTTTGAAGTCATATTGCTTGGTACCCATTCCACGGGTCTCAACTCTCCAGGTTTAAGGGATTCTTCCTTCAGGTAAAACATGCACGTGGAACCCAGAGTATGATCAACCGTGTGATCGGGAGACGTGTTCCAATATGTCTCAATTCTCGTCCCCTGGTACTCGGGTGTAACATTCCAGACGCTTTACTAACACTCTCCCGACTTGGAGAGTCAGTGCCTTTAACCTCCTGTTTGGCCCATTTGCAATTTCTGCGGAAGATGAACAGGAATAGGGAGAACCAATGAGAGACTAGCTGGAGGTGTCTGGACGGGCAAATTTAACTCTCATTTCCCACCAGGAAGAGGAATTAACCAAAGGCTCAGCGTGCCGTGCCGGAACCAGATTAGGGCCTGAAGCAATCCTGCGGTGTTGCGGCCAGCTCACAAGAAAGCGAGTTGAAGAAAGGAGTTCAGGGGCACTGTAATTCACAAACCTGCAGAGTTATAAATGACAGCTATCGTCCAAAAATATACTGAAGTAAGGCTGCCAAGAGGACTTGAAAGCGGGGCAGAATTGCAGGAAACCGATTTCAGGAGGTAGACTGGAATTGCATTTAAAGCATAGGAAAAGAGGCAGAACGTCCACAATGATGCACTTGGCCAAAAAGGGCGTATGCGTTTTTTCCTGAATATATTCAGGAAAAAACGCATACGCCCTTTTTCGCCAACCAAGCAAGCTTGCAAAGGAAATCTGCACTACAATGAAGTCTCACTTCCCCCCAGTCAAAAGGGCCATCTGAAAAAAGTGTAAAATCCAGAAAGGCAGGACAGGCCATGGACAACTGGGAGCCTTGTTATGCTGATGGGTGGGATGTAAATTGCCAACAGCCACTCTGGAGAGGTGTATAGTGTTTCCTGAAACATCTAAAAAACAAAGCAACAGAGCCTAGGGCACTTCCACTTATGGTCCTATAGCTTAGGGAAATTAAAATCAAAAAGACACAGCCACCCCAAAGTTTGGGACGGCTCTGTTTACAAGAACCTCGTTTACGGTACAAGTTCAATATCGCAGAAAGTGAAAAATGGATAAAGAAGTTGTGGTACTTACGTACAATGCAATATCACTCAGCAATGAAATCTATGTCATCAGGCCCGTAGCAGCATAATGAGTGGATTCAGGTATGATGATTCTAACTGAAATAAGTCACACAGAAAAAGAAACATCATAAGATATCACTAATACACGGAATGTAAACTTGGCTACACAGGAACTGGATTACAAAACAGAACAGGGTCTCAAATTTAGGAAACCAACTTATGCTTGCTTAAGGGGAAAGGTGAGTTGGGGTGCTGCCTAAAACCAGAGATTGAAATGAGCACAGATAAAGTTCCTTAAGCCAAATATAGAATAGACAAGAACTACTCCTTGCTCAACGAAATGGACTCAACACCCCATATTAAACGCCTAAGAATGTACCTGACTAGTAAGAATTTTCAAACCTATGGATTGCTATGTCTCCGAAAGAAAATCAAGCGTGTGTACAGGGGCATAAACGCAGCAGTGATAGGATTGGAGAGGTTCGGTGAGCAAATGAAGACCCTTTGAAGTCATATTGCATGGTACCCATTCCACGGGGCTCAACTCTCCAGGTTTAAGGGATTCTTCCTTCAGGTAAAACATGCACGTGGAACCCAGAGTATGATCAACCGTGTGATCGGGAGACGTGTTCCAATATGTCTCAGTTCTCGTCCCCTGGTACTCGGGTGCAACATTCCAGACGCTTTACTAACACTCTCCGGACTTGGAGAGTCAGTGCCTTTAACCTCCTGTTTGGCCCATTTGCAATTTCTGAGGAAGATGAACAGGAATAGGGAGAACCAATGAGAGACTAGCTGGAGGTGTCTGGACGGGCAAATTTAACTCTCATTTCCCACCAGGAAGAGGAATTAACCAAAGGCTCAGCGTGCCGTGCCGGAACCAGATTAGGGCCTGAAGCAATCCTGCGGTGTTGCGGCCAGCTCACAAGAAAGCGAGTTGAAGAAAGGAGCTCAGGGGCACTGTAATTCACAAACCTGCAGAGTTATAAATGACAGCTATCGTCCAAAAATATACTGAAGTAAGGCTGCCAAGAGGACTTGAAAGCGGGGCAGAATTGCAGGAAACCGATTTCAGGAGGTAGACTGGAATTGCATTTAAAGCATAGGAAAAGAGGCAGAACGTCCACAATGATGCACTTGGCCAAAAAGGGCATATGCGTTTTTTCCTGAATATATTCAGGAAAAAACGCATACGCCCTTTTTGGCCAACCAAGCAAGCTTGCAAAGGAAATCTGCACTACAATGAAGTCTCACTTCCCCCCGGTCAAAAGGGCCATCTGAAAAAAGTGTAAAATCCAGAAAGGCAGGACAGGCCATGGAGAACTGGGAGCCTTGTTATGCTGATGGGCGGGATGTAAATTGCCAACAGCCACTCCGGAGAGGTGTATGGTGTTTCCTGAAACATCTAAAAAACAAAGCAACAGAGCCTAGGGCACTTCCACTTATGGTCCTGTAGCTTGGGAAATTAAAATCAGAAAGACACAGCCACCCCAAAGTTTGGGACGGCTCTGTTTACAAGAACCTCGTTTACGGTACAAGTTCAATATCGCAGAAAGTGAAAAATGGATAAAGAAGTTGTGGTACTTACGTACAATGCAATATCACTCAGCAATGAAATCTATGTCATCAGGCCCATAGCAGCATAATGAGTGGATTCAGGTATGATGATTCTAACTGAAATAAGTCACACAGAAAAAGAAACATCATAAGATATCACTAATACACGGAATGTAAACTTGGCTACACAGGAACTGGATTACAAAACAGAACAGGGTCTCAAATTTAGAAAACCAACTTATGCTTGCTTAAGGGGAAAGGTGAGTTGGGGTGCTGCATAAAACCAGAGATTGAAATGAGCACAGATAAAGTTCCTTAAGCCAAATATGGAATAGACAAGAACTACTCCTTGCTCAACGAAATGGACTCAACAGCCCATATTAAACGCCTAAGAATGTACCTGACTAGTAAGTATCTTAAAACCTATGGATTGCTATGTCTCTGAAAGAGAATCAAGCGTGTGTACAGGGGCATAAACGCAGCAGTGATAGGATTGGAGAGGTTCGGTGAGCAAATGAAGACCCTTTGAAGTCATATTGCATGGTACCCATTCCACGGGGCTCAACTCTCCAGGTTTAAGGGATTCTTCCTTCAGGTAAAACATGCACGTGGAACCCAGAGTATGATCAACCGTGTGATCGGGAGACGTGTTCCAATATGTCTCAGTTCTCGTCCCCTGGTACTCGGGTGCAACATTCCAGACGCTTTACTAACACTCTCCGGACTTGGAGAGTCAGTGCCTTTAACCTCCTGTTTGGCCCATTTGCAATTTCTGAGGAAGATGAACAGGAATAGGGAGAACCAATGAGAGACTAGCTGGAGGTGTCTGGACGGGCAAATTTAACTCTCATTTCCCACCAGGAAGAGGAATTAACCAAAGGCTCAGCGTGCCGTGCCGGAACCAGATTAGGGCCTGAAGCAATCCTGCGGTGTTGCGGCCAGCTCACAAGAAAGCGAGTTGAAGAAAGGAGCTCAGGGGCACTGTAATTCACAAACCTGCAGAGTTATAAATGACAGCTATCGTCCAAAAATATACTGAAGTAAGGCTGCCAAGAGGACTTGAAAGCGGGGCAGAATTGCAGGAAACCGATTTCAGGAGGTAGACTGGAATTGCATTTAAAGCATAGGAAAAGAGGCAGAACGTCCACAATGATGCACTTGGCCAAAAAGGGCATATGCGTTTTTTCCTGAATATATTCAGGAAAAAACGCATACGCCCTTTTTGGCCAACCAAGCAAGCTTGCAAAGGAAATCTGCACTACAATGAAGTCTCACTTCCCCCCGGTCAAAAGGGCCATCTGAAAAAAGTGTAAAATCCAGAAAGGCAGGACAGGCCATGGAGAACTGGGAGCCTTGTTATGCTGATGGGCGGGATGTAAATTGCCAACAGCCACTCCGGAGAGGTGTATGGTGTTTCCTGAAACATCTAAAAAACAAAGCAACAGAGCCTAGGGCACTTCCACTTATGGTCCTGTAGCTTGGGAAATTAAAATCAGAAAGACACAGCCACCCCAAAGTTTGGGACGGCTCTGTTTACAAGAACCTCGTTTACGGTACAAGTTCAATATCGCAGAAAGTGAAAAATGGATAAAGAAGTTGTGGTACTTACGTACAATGCAATATCACTCAGCAATGAAATCTATGTCATCAGGCCCATAGCAGCATAATGAGTGGATTCAGGTATGATGATTCTAACTGAAATAAGTCACACAGAAAAAGAAACATCATAAGATATCACTAATACACGGAATGTAAACTTGGCTACACAGGAACTGGATTACAAAACAGAACAGGGTCTCAAATTTAGAAAACCAACTTATGCTTGCTTAAGGGGAAAGGTGAGTTGGGGTGCTGCATAAAACCAGAGATTGAAATGAGCACAGATAAAGTTCCTTAAGCCAAATATGGAATAGACAAGAACTACTCCTTGCTCAACGAAATGGACTCAACAGCCCATATTAAACGCCTAAGAATGTACCTGACTAGTAAGTATCTTAAAACCTATGGATTGCTATGTCTCTGAAAGAGAATCAAGCGTGTGTACAGGGGCATAAACGCAGCAGTGATAGGATTGGAGAGGTTCGGTGAGCAAATGAAGACCCTTTGAAGTCATATTGCATGGTACCCATTCCACGGGTCTCAACTCTCCAGGTTTAAGGGATTCTTCCTTCAGCTAAAACATGCACGTGGAACCCAGAGTATGATCAACCGTGTGATCGGGAGACGTGTTCCAATATGTCTCAATTCTCGTCCCCTGGTACTCGGGTGTAACATTCCAGACGCTTTACTAACACTCTCCCGACTTGGAGAGTCAGTGCCTTTAACCTCCTGTTTGGCCCATTTGCAATTTCTGCGGAAGATGAACAGAAATAGGGAGAACCAATGAGAGACTAGCTGGAGGTGTCTGGACGGGCAAATTTAACTCTCATTTCCCACCAGGAAGAGGAATTAACCAAAGGCTCAGCGTGCCGTGCCGGAACCAGATTAGGGCCTGAAGCAATCCTGCGGTGTTGCGGCCAGCTCACAAGAAAGCGAGTTGAAGAAAGGAGCTCAGGGGCACTGTAATTCACAAACCTGCAGAGTTATAAATGCCAACTATCGTCCAAAAATATACTGAAGTAAGGCTGCCAAGAGGACTTGAAAGCGGGGCAGAATTGCAGGAAACCGATTTCAGGAGGTAGACTGGAATTGCATTTAAAGCATAGGAAAAGAGGCAGAACGTCCACAATGATGCACTTGGCCAAAAAGGGCGTATGCGTTTTTTCCTGAATATATTCAGGAAAAAACGCATACGCACTTTTTGGCCAACCAAGCAAGCTTGCAAAGGAAATCTGCACTACAATGAAGTCTCACTTCCCCCGGTCAAAAGGGCCATCTGAAAAAAGTGTAAAATCCAGAAAGGCAGGACAGGCCATGGAGAACTGGGAGCCTTGTTATGCTGATGGGCGGGATGTAAATTGCCAACAGCCACTCGGGAGAGGTGTATGGTGTTTCCTGAAACATCTAAAAAACAAAGCAACAGAGCCTAGGGCACTTCCACTTATGGTCCTATAGCTTAGGGAAATTAAAATCAAAAAGACACAGCCACCCCAAAGTTTGGGACGGCTCTGTTTACAAGAACATCGTTTACGGTACAAGTTGAATATCACAGAAAGTGAAAAATGGATAAAGAAGTTGTGGTACTTACGTACAATGCAATATCACTCAGCAATGAAATCTATGTCATCAGGCCCGTAGCAGCATAATGAGTGGATTCAGGTATGATGATTCTAACTGAAATAAGTCACACAGAAAAAGAAACATCATAAGATATCACTAATACACGGAATGTAAACTTGGCTACACAGGAACTGGATTACAAAACAGAACAGGGTCTCAAATTTAGAAAACCAACTTATGCTTGCTTAAGGGGAAAGGTGAGTTGGGGTGCTGCATAAAACCAGAGATTGAAATGAGCACAGATAAAGTTCCTTAAGCCAAATATGGAATAGACAAGAACTACTCCTTGCTCAACGAAATGGACTCAACACCCCATATTAAACGCCTAAGAATGTACCTGACTAGTAAGTATCTTAAAACCTATGGATTGCTATGTCTCTGAAAGAAAATCAAGCGTGTGTACAGGGGCATAAACGCAGCAGTGATAGGATTGGAGAGGTTCGGTGAGCAAATGAAGACCCTTTGAAGTCATATTGCATGGTACCCATTCCACGGGTCTCAACTCTCCAGGTTTAAGGGATTCTTCCTTCAGCTAAAACATGCACGTGGAACCCAGAGTATGATCAACCGTGTGATCGGGAGACGTGTTCCAATATGTCTCAATTCTCGTCCCCTGGTATTCGGGTGTAATATTCCAGACGCTTTACTAACACTCTCCCGACTTGGAGAGTCAGTGCCTTTAACCTCCTGTTTGGCCCATTTGCAATTTCTGAGGAAGATGAACAGGAATAGGGAGAACCAATGAGAGACTAGCTGGAGGTGTCTGGACGGGCAAATTTAACTCTCATTTCCCACCAGGAAGAGGAATTAACCAAAGGCTCAGCGTGCCGTGCCGGAACCAGATTAGGGCCTGAAGCAATCCTGCGGTGTTGCGGCCAGCTCACAAGAAAGCGAGTTGAAGAAAGGAGCTCAGGGGCACTGTAATTCACAAACCTGCAGAGTTATAAATGACAGCTATCGTCCAAAAATATACTGAAGTAAGGCTGCCAAGAGGACTTGAAAGCGGGGCAGAATTGCAGGAAACCTATTTCAGGAGGTAGACTGGAATTGCATTTAAAGCATAGGAAAAGAGGCAGAACGTCCACAATGATGCACTTGGCCAAAAAGGGCGTATGCGTTTTTTCCTGAATATATTCAGGAAAAAACGCATACGCCCTTTTTGGCCAACCAAGCAAGCTTGCAAAGGAAATCTGCACTACAATGAAGTCTCACTTCCCCCCGGTCAAAAGGGCCATCTGAAAAAAGTGTAAAATCCAGAAAGGCAGGACAGGCCATGGAGAACTGGGAGCCTTGTTATGCTGATGGGCGGTATGTTAATTGCCAACAGCCACTTGGGAGAAGTGTATGGTGTTTCCTTAAACATCTAAAAAACAAAGCAACAGAGCCTAGGGCACTTCCACTTATGGTCCTATAGCTTAGGGAAAGTAAAATGAAAAAGACACAGCCACCCCAAAGTTTGGGACGGCTCTGTTTACAAGAAGCTCGTTTACGGTACAAGTTCAATAGCGCAGAAAGTGAAATATGGATAAAGAAGTTGTGGTACTTACGTACAATGCAATATCACTCAGCTATGAAATCTTTGTCATCAGGCCCGTAGCAGTATAATGAATGGATTCAGGTATGATGATTCTAACTGAAATAAGTCACACAGAAAAAGAAACATCATAAGATATCACTAATACACGGAATGTAAACTTGGCTACACAGGAACTGGATTACAAATCAGAACAGTGTCTCAAATTTAGAAAACCAACTTATGCTTGCTTAAGCGAAAAGGTGAGTTGGGGTGCTGCATCAAACCAGAGATTGAAATGAGCACAGATAAAGTTCCTTAAGCCAAATATGGAATAGACAAGAGCTACTCCTTGCTCAACGAAATGGACTCAACACCCCATATTAAACGCCTAAGAATTTACCTGACTAGTAAGTATCTTAAAACCTATGGATTGCTATGTCTCTGAAAGAAAATCAAGCATGTGTACAGGGGCATAAACGCAGCACTGATAGGATTGGAGAGGTTCGGTGAGCAAATGAAGACCCTTTGAAGTCATATTGCATGGTACCCATTCCACGGGTCTCAACTCTCCTGGTTTAAGGGATTCTTCCTTCAGCTAAAACATGCACGTGGAACCCAGAGTATGATCAACCATGGGATCGGGAGACGTGTTCCAATATGCCTCAGTTCTCGTCCCCTGGTACTCGGGTGCAACGTTCCAGACGCTTTACTAACACTCTCCCGACTTGGAGAGTCAGTGCCTTTAACCTCCTGTTTTGCCCAGTTTGCAATTTCTACGGAAGATGAACAGGAATAGGGAGAACCAATGAGAGACTAGCTGGAGGTGTCTGGACGGGCAAATTTAACTTTCATTTCCCACCAGGAAGAGGAATTAACCAAAGGCTCAGCGTGCCGTGCCGGAACCAGATTAGGGCCTGAAGCAATCCTGCGGTGTTGCGGCCAGCTCACAAGAAAGCGAGTTGAAGAAAGGAGCTCAGGGGCAGTGTAATTCACAAACCTGCAGAGTTATAAATGACAGCTATCGTCCAAAAATATACTGAAGTAAGGCTGCCAAGAGGACTTGAAAGCGGGGCAGAATTGCAGGAAACCGATTTCAGGAGGTAGACTGGAATTGCATTTAAAGCATAGGAAAAGAGGCAGAACGTCCACAATGATGCACTTGGCCAAAAAGGGCGTATGCGTTGTTTCCTGAATATATTCAGGAAAAAACGCATACGCCCTTTTTGGCCAACCAAGCAAGCTTGCAAAGGAAATCTGCACTACAATGAAGTCTCACTTCCCCCCGGTCAAAAGAGCCATCTGAAAAAAGTGTAAAATCCAGAAAGGCAGGACAGGCCATGGAGAACTGGGAGCCTTGTTATGCTGATGGGCGGGATGTAAATTGCCAGCAGCCACTTGGGAGAAGTGTATGGTGTTTCCTGAAACATCTAAAAAACAAAGCAACAGAACCTAGGGCACTTCCACTTATGGTCCTATAGCTTAGGGAAAAAAAATCAAGAAGACACAGCCACCCCAAAGTTTGGGACGGCTCTGTTTACAAGAACCTCGTTTACGGTACAAGTTCAATAGCGCAGAAAGTGAAATATGGATAAAGAAGTTGTGGTACTTACGTACAATGCAATATCACTCAGCAATGAAATCTATGTCATCAGGCCCGTAGCAGTATAATGAATGGATTCAGGTATGATGATTCTAACTGAAATAAGTCACACAGAAAAAGAAACATCATAAGATATCACTAATACACGGAATGTAAACTTGGCTACACAGGAACTGGATTACAAATCAGAACAGGGTCTCAAATTTAGAAAACCAACTTATGCTTGCTTAAGCGAAAAAGTGAGTTGGGGTGCTGCATCAAACCAGAGATTGAAATGAGCACAGATAAAGTTCCTTAAGCCAAATATGGAATAGACAAGAGCTACTCCTTGCTCAACGAAATGGACTCAACACCCCATATTAAACGCCTAAGAATGTACCTGACTAGTAAGTATCTTAAAACCTATGGATTGCTATGTCTCTGAAAGAAAATCAAGCATGTGTACAGGGGCATAAACGCAGCACTGATAGGATTGGAGAGGTTCGGTGAGCAAATGAAGACCCTTTGAAGTCATATTGTATGGTACCCATTCCACGGGTCTCAACTCTCCTGGTTTAAGGGATTCTTCCTTCAGCTAAAACATGCACGTGGAACCCAGAGTATGATCAACCATGGGATCGGGAGACGTGTTCCAATATGCCTCAGTTCTCGTCCCCTGGTACTCAGGTGCAACATTCCAGACGCTTTACTAACACTCTCCCGACTTGGAGAGTCAGTGCCTTTAACCTCCTGTTTGGCCCATTTGCAATTTCTGCGGAAGATGAACAGGAATAGGGAGAACCAATGAGAGACTAGCTGGAGGTGTCTGGACGGGCAAATTTAACTCTCATTTCCCACCAGGAAGAGGAATTAACCAAAGGCTCAGCGTGCCGTGCCGGAACCAGATTAGGGCCTGAAGCAATCCTGCGGTGTTGCGGCCAGCTCACAAGAAAGCGAGTTGAAGAAAGGAGCTCAGGGGCACTGTAATTCACAAACCTGCAGAGTTATAAATGACAGCTATCGTCCAAAAATATACTGAAGTAAGGCTGCCAAGAGGACTTGAAAGCGGGGCAGAATTGCAGGAAACCGATTTCAGGAGGTAGACTGGAATTGCATTTAAAGCATAGGAAAAGAGGCAGAACGTCCACAATGATGCACTTGGCCAAAAAGGGCGTATGCGTTTTTTCCTGAATATATTCAGGAAAAAACGCATACGCCCTTTATGGCCAACCAAGCAAGCTTGCAAAGGAAATCTGCACTACAATGAAGTCTCACTTCCCCCCGGTCAAAAGGGCCATCTGAAAAAAGTGTAAAATCCAGAAAGGCAGGACAGGCCATGGAGAACTGGGAGCCTTGTTATGCTGATGGGCGGGATGTAAATTGCCAACAGCCACTCGGGAGAGGTGTATGGTGTTTCCTGAAACATCTAAAAAACAAAGCAACAGAGCCTAGGGCACTTCCACTTATGGTCCTATAGCTTAGGGAAATTAAAATCAAAAAGACACAGCCACCCCAAAGTTTGGGACGGCTCTGTTTACAAGAAACTCGTTTACGGTACAAGTTCAATATCACAGAAAGTGAAAAATGGATAAAGAAGTTGTGGTACTTACGTACAATGCAATATCACTCAGCAATGAAATCTATGTCATCAGGCCCGTAGCAGCATAATGAGTGGATTCAGGTATGATGATTCTAACTGAAATAAGTCACACAGAAAAAGAAACATCATAAGATATCATTAATACACGGGATGTAAACTTGGCTACACAGGAACTGGATTACAAAACAGAACAGGGTCTCAAATTTAGAAAACCAACTTATGCTTGCTTAAGGGGAAAGGTGAGTTGGGGTGCTGCATAAAACCAGAGATTGAAATGAGCACAGATAAAGTTCCTTAAGCCAAATATAGAATAGACAAGAACTACTCCTTGCTCAACGAAATGGACTCAACACCCCATATTAAACGCCTAAGAATGTACCTGACTAGTAAGAATTTTCAAACCTATGGATTGCTATGTCTCCGAAAGAAAATCAAGCGTGTGTACAGGGGCATAAACGCAGCAGTGATAGGATTGGAGAGGTTCGGTGAGCAAATGAAGACCCTTTGAAGTCATATTGCATGGTACCCATTCCACGGGTCTCAACTCTCCAGGTTTAAGGGATTCTTCCTTCAGCTAAAACATGCACGTGGAACCCAGAGTATGATCAACCGTGTGATCGGGAGACGTGTTCCAATATGTCTCAATTCTCGTCCCCTGGTACTCGGGTGTAACATTCCAGACGCTTTACTAACACTCTCCCGACTTGGAGAGTCAGTGCCTTTAACCTCCTGTTTGGCCCATTTGCAATTTCTGCGGAAGATGAACAGGAATAGGGAGAACCAATGAGAGACTAGCTGGAGGTGTCTGGACGGGCAAATTTAACTCTCATTTCCCACCAGGAAGAGGAATTAACCAAAGGCTCAGTGTGCCGTGCCGGAACCAGATTAGGGCCTGAAGCAATCCTGCGGTGTTGCGGCCAGCTCACAAGAAAGCGAGTTGAAGAAAGGAGCTCAGGGGCACTGTAATTCACAAACCTGCAGAGTTATAAATGACAGCTATCGTCCAAAAATATACTGAAGTAAGGCTGCCAAGAGGACTTGAAAGCGGGGCAGAATTGCAGGAAACCGATTTCAGGAGGTAGACTGGAATTGCATTTAAAGCATAGGAAAAGAGGCAGAACGTCCACAATGATGCACTTGGCCAAAAAGGGCGTATGCGTTTTTTCCTGAATATATTCAGGAAAAAACGCATACGCCCTTTTTGGCCAACCAAGCAAGCTTGCAAAGGAAATCTGCACTACAATGAAGTCTCACTTCCCCCCGGTCAAAAGGGCCATCTGAAAAAAGTGTAAAATCCAGAAAGGCAGGACAGGCCATGGAGAACTGGGAGCCTTGTTATGCTGATGGGCGGGATGTAAATTGCCAACAGCCACTCTGGAGAGGTGTATAGTGTTTCCAGAAACATCTAAAAAACAAAGCAACAGAGCCTAGGGCACTTCCACTTATGGTCCTATAGCTTAGGGAAATTAAAATCAAAAAGACACAGCCACCCCAAAGTTTGGGACGGCTCTGTTTACAAGAAACTCGTTTACGGTACAAGTTCAATATCGCAGAAAGTGAAAAATGGATAAAGAAGTTGTGGTACTTACGTACAATGCAATATCACTCAGCAATGAAATCTATGTCATCAGGCCCATAGCAGCATAATGAGTGGATTCAGGTATGATGATTCTAACTGAAATAAGTCACACAGAAAAAGAAACATCATAAGATATCACTAATACACGGAATGTAAACTTGGCTACACAGGAACTGGATTACAAAACAGAACAGGGTCTCAAATTTAGGAAACCAACTTATGCTTGCTTAAGGGGAAAGGTGAGTTGGGGTGCTGCATAAAACCAGAGATTGAAATGAGCACAGATAAAGTTCCTTAAGCCAAATATGGAATAGACAAGAACTACTCCTTGCTCAACGAAATGGACTCAACAGCCCATATTAAACGCCTAAGAATGTACCTGACTAGTAAGTATCTTAAAACCTATGGATTGCTATGTCTCTGAAAGAGAATCAAGCGTGTGTACAGGGGCATAAACGCAGCAGTGATAGGATTGGAGAGGTTCGGTGAGCAAATGAAGACCCTTTGAAGTCATATTGCTTGGTACCCATTCCACGGGTCTCAACTCTCCAGGTTTAAGGGATTCTTCCTTCAGCTAAAACATGCACGTGGAACCCAGAGTATGATCAACCATGGGATCGGGAGACGTGTTCCAATATGCCTCAGTTCTCGTCCCCTGGTACTCGGGTGCAACATTCCAGACGCTTTACTAACACTCTCCCGACTTGGAGAGTCAGTGCCTTTAACCTCCTGTTTGGCCCAGTTTGCAATTTCTACGGAAGATGAACAGGAATAGGGAGAACCAATGAGAGACTAGCTGGAGGTGTCTGGACGGGCAAATTTAACTTTCATTTCCCACCAGGAAGAGGAATTAACCAAAGGCTCAGCGTGCCGTGCCGGAACCAGATTAGGGCCTGAAGCAATCCTGCGGTGTTGCGGCCAGCTCACAAGAAAGCGAGTTGAAGAAAGGAGCTCAGGGGCAGTGTAATTCACAAACCTGCAGAGTTATAAATGACAGCTATCGTCCAAAAATATACTGAAGTAAGGCTGCCAAGAGGACTTGAAAGCGGGGCAGAATTGCAGGAAACCGATTTCAGGAGGTAGACTGGAATTGCATTTAAAGCATAGGAAAAGAGGCAGAACGTCCACAATGATGCACTTGGCCAAAAAGGGCGTATGCATTGTTTCCTGAATATATTCAGGAAAAAACGCATACGCCCTTTTTGGCCAACCAAGCAAGCTTGCAAAGGAAATCTGCACTACAATGAAGTCTCACTTCCCCCCGGTCAAAAGAGCCATCTGAAAAAAGTGTAAAATCCAGAAAGGCAGGACAGGCCATGGAGAACTGGGAGCCTTGTTATGCTGATGGGCGGGATGTAAATTGCCAGCAGCCACTTGGGAGAAGTGTATGGTGTTTCCTGAAACATCTAAAAAACAAAGCAAGAGAACCTAGGGCACTTCCACTTATGGTCCTATAGCTTAGGGAAAAAAAATTAAGAAGACACAGCCACCCCAAAGTTTGGGACGGCTCTGTTTACAAGAACCTCGTTTACGGTACAAGTTCAATAGCGCAGAAAGTGAAATATGGATAAAGAAGTTGTGGTACTTACGTACAATGCAATATCACTCAGCAATGAAATCTATGTCATCAGGCCCGTAGCAGTATAATGAATGGATTCAGGTATGATGATTCTAACTGAAATAAGTCACACAGAAAAAGAAACATCATAAGATATCACTAATACACGGAATGTAAACTTGGCTACACAGGAACTGGATTACAAAACAGAACAGGGTCTCAAATTTAGGAAACCAACTTATGCTTGCTTAAGGGGAAAGGTGAGTTGGGGTGCTGCATAAAACCAGAGATTGAAATGAGCACAGATAAAGTTCCTTAAGCCAAATATGGAATAGACAAGAACTACTCCTTGCTCAACGAAATGGACTCAACAGCCCATATTAAACGCCTAAGAATGTACCTGACTAGTAAGTATCTTAAAACCTATGGATTGCTATGTCTCTGAAAGAGAATCAAGCGTGTGTACAGGGGCATAAACGCAGCAGTGATAGGATTGGAGAGGTTCGGTGAGCAAATGAAGACCCTTTGAAGTCATATTGCTTGGTACCCATTCCACGGGTCTCAACTCTCCAGGTTTAAGGGATTCTTCCTTCAGCTAAAACATGCACGTGGAACCCAGAGTATGATCAACCATGGGATCGGGAGACGTGTTCCAATATGCCTCAGTTCTCGTCCCCTGGTACTCGGGTGCAACATTCCAGACGCTTTACTAACACTCTCCCGACTTGGAGAGTCAGTGCCTTTAACCTCCTGTTTGGCCCAGTTTGCAATTTCTACGGAAGATGAACAGGAATAGGGAGAACCAATGAGAGACTAGCTGGAGGTGTCTGGACGGGCAAATTTAACTTTCATTTCCCACCAGGAAGAGGAATTAACCAAAGGCTCAGCGTGCCGTGCCGGAACCAGATTAGGGCCTGAAGCAATCCTGCGGTGTTGCGGCCAGCTCACAAGAAAGCGAGTTGAAGAAAGGAGCTCAGGGGCAGTGTAATTCACAAACCTGCAGAGTTATAAATGACAGCTATCGTCCAAAAATATACTGAAGTAAGGCTGCCAAGAGGACTTGAAAGCGGGGCAGAATTGCAGGAAACCGATTTCAGGAGGTAGACTGGAATTGCATTTAAAGCATAGGAAAAGAGGCAGAACGTCCACAATGATGCACTTGGCCAAAAAGGGCGTATGCGTTGTTTCCTGAATATATTCAGGAAAAAACGCATACGCCCTTTTTGGCCAACCAAGCAAGCTTGCAAAGGAAATCTGCACTACAATGAAGTCTCACTTCCCCCCGGTCAAAAGAGCCATCTGAAAAAAGTGTAAAATCCAGAAAGGCAGGACAGGCCATGGAGAACTGGGAGCCTTGTTATGCTGATGGGCGGGATGTAAATTGCCAGCAGCCACTTGGGAGAAGTGTATGGTGTTTCCTGAAACATCTAAAAAACAAAGCAAGAGAACCTAGGGCACTTCCACTTATGGTCCTATAGCTTAGGGAAAAAAAATTAAGAAGACACAGCCACCCCAAAGTTTGGGACGGCTCTGTTTACAAGAACCTCGTTTACGGTACAAGTTCAATAGCGCAGAAAGTGAAATATGGATAAAGAAGTTGTGGTACTTACGTACAATGCAATATCACTCAGCAATGAAATCTATGTCATCAGGCCCGTAGCAGTATAATGAATGGATTCAGGTATGATGATTCTAACTGAAATAAGTCACACAGAAAAAGAAACATCATAAGATATCACTAATACACGGAATGTAAACTTGGCTACACAGGAACTGGATTACAAAACAGAACAGGGTCTCAAATTTAGGAAACCAACTTATGCTTGCTTAAGGGGAAAGGTGAGTTGGGGTGCTGCATAAAACCAGAGATTGAAATGAGCACAGATAAAGTTCCTTAAGCCAAATATGGAATAGACAAGAACTACTCCTTGCTCAACGAAATGGACTCAACAGCCCATATTAAACGCCTAAGAATGTACCTGACTAGTAAGTATCTTAAAACCTATGGATTGCTATGTCTCTGAAAGAGAATCAAGCGTGTGTACAGGGGCATAAACGCAGCAGTGATAGGATTGGAGAGGTTCGGTGAGCAAATGAAGACCCTTTGAAGTCATATTGCTTGGTACCCATTCCACGGGTCTCAACTCTCCAGGTTTAAGGGATTCTTCCTTCAGCTAAAACATGCACGTGGAACCCAGAGTATGATCAACCATGGGATCGGGAGACGTGTTCCAATATGCCTCAGTTCTCGTCCCCTGGTACTCGGGTGCAACATTCCAGACGCTTTACTAACACTCTCCCGACTTGGAGAGTCAGTGCCTTTAACCTCCTGTTTGGCCCAGTTTGCAATTTCTACGGAAGATGAACAGGAATAGGGAGAACCAATGAGAGACTAGCTGGAGGTGTCTGGACGGGCAAATTTAACTTTCATTTCCCACCAGGAAGAGGAATTAACCAAAGGCTCAGCGTGCCGTGCCGGAACCAGATTAGGGCCTGAAGCAATCCTGCGGTGTTGCGGCCAGCTCACAAGAAAGCGAGTTGAAGAAAGGAGCTCAGGGGCAGTGTAATTCACAAACCTGCAGAGTTATAAATGACAGCTATCGTCCAAAAATATACTGAAGTAAGGCTGCCAAGAGGACTTGAAAGCGGGGCAGAATTGCAGGAAACCGATTTCAGGAGGTAGACTGGAATTGCATTTAAAGCATAGGAAAAGAGGCAGAACGTCCACAATGATGCACTTGGCCAAAAAGGGCGTATGCGTTGTTTCCTGAATATATTCAGGAAAAAACGCATACGCCCTTTTTGGCCAACCAAGCAAGCTTGCAAAGGAAATCTGCACTACAATGAAGTCTCACTTCCCCCCGGTCAAAAGAGCCATCTGAAAAAAGTGTAAAATCCAGAAAGGCAGGACAGGCCATGGAGAACTGGGAGCCTTGTTATGCTGATGGGCGGGATGTAAATTGCCAACAGCCACTCTGGAGAGGTGTATGGTGTTTCCTGAAACATCTAAAAAACAAAGCAACAGAGCCTAGGGCACTTCCACTTATGGTCCTATAGCTTAGGGAAATTAAAATCAAAAAGACACAGCCACCCCACAGTTTGGGACGGCTCTGTTTACAAGAAACTCGTTTACGGTACAAGTTCAATATCGCAGAAAGTGAAAAATGGATAAAGAAGTTGTGGTACTTACGTACAATGCAATATCACTCAGCAATGAAATCTATGTCATCAGGCCCATAGCAGCATAATGAGTGGATTCAGGTATGATGATTCTAACTGAAATAAGTCACACAGAAAAAGAAACATCATAAGATATCACTAATACACGGAATGTAAACTTGGCTACACAGGAACTGGATTACAAAACAGAACAGGGTCTCAAATTTAGAAAACCAACTTATGCTTGCTTAAGGGGAAAGGTGAGTTGGGGTGCTGCATAAAACCAGAGATTGAAATGAGCACAGATAAAGTTCCTTAAGCCAAATATGGAATAGACAAGAACTACTCCTTGCTCAACGAAATGGACTCAACAGCCCATATTAAACGCCTAAGAATGTACCTGACTAGTAAGTATCTTAAAACCTATGGATTGCTATGTCTCTGAAAGAGAATCAAGCGTGTGTACAGGGGCATAAACGCAGCAGTGATAGGATTGGAGAGGTTCGGTGAGCAAATGAAGACCCTTTGAAGTCATATTGCATGGTACCCATTCCA
Organism: Leucopleurus acutus; assembly: GCF_964270905.1. Taxonomy (NCBI): domain Eukaryota; kingdom Metazoa; phylum Chordata; class Mammalia; order Artiodactyla; family Delphinidae; genus Leucopleurus; species Leucopleurus acutus. The sequence continues at coordinate 276,289 of NW_028139070.1, read as the reverse complement.
CGGGTCTCAACTCTCCAGGTTTAAGGGATTCTTCCTTCAGCTAAAACATGCACGTGGAACCCAGAGTATGATCAACCGTGTGATCGGGAGACGTGTTCCAATATGTTTCAATTCTCGTCCCCTGGTACTCGGGTGTAACATTCCAGACGCTTTACTAACACTCTCCCGACTTGGAGAGTCAGTGCCTTTAACCTCCTGTTTGGCCCATTTGCAATTTCTGAGGAAGATGAACAGGAATAGGGAGAACCAATGAGAGACTAGCTGGAGGTGTCTGGACGGGCAAATTTAACTCTCATTTCCCACCAGGAAGAGGAATTAACCAAAGGCTCAGCGTGCCGTGCCGGAACCAGATTAGGGCCTGAAGCAATCCTGCGGTGTTGCGGCCAGCTCACAAGAAAGCGAGTTGAAGAAAGGAGCTCAGGGGCACTGTAATTCACAAACCTGCAGAGTTATAAATGACAGCTATCGTCCAAAAATATACTGAAGTAAGGCTGCCAAGAGGACTTGAAAGCGGGGCAGAATTGCAGGAAACCGATTTCAGGAGGTAGACTGGAATTGCATTTAAAGCATAGGAAAAGAGGCAGAACGTCCACAATGATGCACTTGGCCAAAAAGGGCGTATGCGTTTTTTCCTGAATATATTCAGGAAAAAACGCATACGCCCTTTATGGCCAACCAAGCAAGCTTGCAAAGGAAATCTGCACTACAGTGAAGTCTCACTTCCCCCCGGTCAAAAGGGCCATCTGAAAAAAGTGTAAAATCCAGAAAGGCAGGACAGGCCATGGAGAACTGGGAGCCTTGTTATGCTGATGGGCGGGATGTAAATTGCCAACAGCCACTAGGGAGAGGTGTATGGTGTTTCCTGAAACATCTAAAAAACAAAGCAACAGAGCCTAGGGCACTTCCACTTATGGTCCTATAGCTTAGGGAAATTAAAATCAAAAAGACACAGCCACCCCAAAGTTTGGGACGGCTCTGTTTACAAGAAACTCGTTTACGGTACAAGTTCAATATCACAGAAAGTGAAAAATGGATAAAGAAGTTGTGGTACTTACGTACAATGCAATATCACTCAGCAATGAAATCTATGTCATCAGGCCCGTAGCAGCATAATGAGTGGATTCAGGTATGATGATTCTAACTGAAATAAGTCACACAGAAAAAGAAACATCATAAGATATCATTAATACACGGGATGTAAACTTGGCTACACAGGAACTGGATTACAAAACAGAACAGGGTCTCAAATTTAGAAAACCAACTTATGCTTGCTTAAGGGGAAAGGTGAGTTGGGGTGCTGCATAAAACCAGAGATTGAAATGAGCACAGATAAAGTTCCTTAAGCCAAATATAGAATAGACAAGAACTACTCCTTGCTCAACGAAATGGACTCAACACCCCATATTAAACGCCTAAGAATGTACCTGACTAGTAAGAATTTTCAAACCTATGGATTGCTATGTCTCCGAAAGAAAATCAAGCGTGTGTACAGGGGCATAAACGCAGCAGTGATAGGATTGGAGAGGTTCGGTGAGCAAATGAAGACCCTTTGAAGTCATATTGCATGGTACCCATTCCACGGGTCTCAACTCTCCAGGTTTAAGGGATTCTTCCTTCAGCTAAAACATGCACGTGGAACCCAGAGTATGATCAACCGTGTGATCGGGAGACGTGTTCCAATATGTCTCAATTCTCGTCCCCTGGTACTCGGGTGTAACATTCCAGACGCTTTACTAACACTCTCCCGACTTGGAGAGTCAGTGCCTTTAACCTCCTGTTTGGCCCATTTGCAATTTCTGCGGAAGATGAACAGGAATAGGGAGAACCAATGAGAGACTAGCTGGAGGTGTCTGGACGGGCAAATTTAACTCTCATTTCCCACCAGGAAGAGGAATTAACCAAAGGCTCAGCGTGCCGTGCCGGAACCAGATTAGGGCCTGAAGCAATCCTGCGGTGTTGCGGCCAGCTCACAAGAAAGCGAGTTGAAGAAAGGAGCTCAGGGGCACTGTAATTCACAAACCTGCAGAGTTATAAATGACAGCTATCGTCCAAAAATATACTGAAGTAAGGCTGCCAAGAGGACTTGAAAGCGGGGCAGAATTGCAGGAAACCGATTTCAGGAGGTAGACTGGAATTGCATTTAAAGCATAGGAAAAGAGGCAGAACGTCCACAATGATGCACTTGGCCAAAAAGGGCGTATGCGTTTTTTCCTGAATATATTCAGGAAAAAACGCATACGCCCTTTATGGCCAACCAAGCAAGCTTGCAAAGGAAATCTGCACTACAATGAAGTCTCACTTCCCCCCGGTCAAAAGGGCCATCTGAAAAAAGTGTAAAATCCAGAAAGGCAGGACAGGCCATGGAGAACTGGGAGCCTTGTTATGCTGATGGGCGGGATGTAAATTGCCAACAGCCACTCTGGAGAGGTGTATAGTGTTTCCTGAAACATCTAAAAAACAAAGCAACAGAGCCTAGGGCACTTCCACTTATGGTCCTATAGCTTAGGGAAATTAAAATCAAAAAGACACAGCCACCCCAAAGTTTGGGACGGCTCTGTTTACAAGAAACTCGTTTACAGTACAAGTTCAATATCGCAGAAAGTGAAAAATGGATAAAGAAGTTGTGGTACTTACGTACAATGCAATATCACTCAGCAATGAAATCTATGTCATCAGGCCCGTAGCAGCATAATGAGTGGATTCAGGTATGATGATTCTAACTGAAATAAGTCACACAGAAAAAGAAACATCATAAGATATCATTAATACACGGGATGTAAACTTGGCTACACAGGAACTGGATTACAAAACAGAACAGGGTCTCAAATTTAGAAAACCAACTTATGCTTGCTTAAGGGGAAAGGTGAGTTGGGGTGCTGCATAAAACCAGAGATTGAAATGAGCACAGATAAAGTTCCTTAAGCCAAATATAGAATAGACAAGAACTACTCCTTGCTCAACGAAATGGACTCAACACCCCATATTAAACGCCTAAGGATGTACCTGACTAGTAAGAATTTTCAAACCTATGGATTGCTATGTCTCCGAAAGAAAATCAAGCGTGTGTACAGGGGCATAAACGCAGCAGTGATAGGATTGGAGAGGTTCGGTGAGCAAATGAAGACCCTTTGAAGTCATATTGCATGGTACCCATTCCACGGGTCTCAACTCTCCAGGTTTAAGGGATTCTTCCTTCAGCTAAAACATGCACGTGGAACCCAGAGTATGATCAACCGTGTGATCGGGAGACGTGTTCCAATATGTCTCAATTCTCGTCCCCTGGTACTCGGGTGTAACATTCCAGACGCTTTACTAACACTCTCCCGACTTGGAGAGTCAGTGCCTTTAACCTCCTGTTTGGCCCATTTGCAATTTCTGCGGAAGATGAACAGGAATAGGGAGAACCAATGAGAGACTAGCTGGAGGTGTCTGGACGGGCAAATTTAACTCTCATTTCCCACCAGGAAGAGGAATTAACCAAAGGCTCAGCGTGCCGTGCCGGAACCAGATTAGGGCCTGAAGCAATCCTGCGGTGTTGCGGCCAGCTCACAAGAAAGCGAGTTGAAGAAAGGAGCTCAGGGGCACTGTAATTCACAAACCTGCAGAGTTATAAATGACAGCTATCGTCCAAAAATATACTGAAGTAAGGCTGCCAAGAGGACTTGAAAGCGGGGCAGAATTGCAGGAAACCGATTTCAGGAGGTAGACTGGAATTGCATTTAAAGCATAGGAAAAGAGGCAGAACGTCCACAATGATGCACTTGGCCAAAAAGGGCGTATGCGTTTTTTCCTGAATATATTCAGGAAAAAACGCATACGCCCTTTTTGGCCAACCAAGCAAGCTTGCAAAGGAAATCTGCACTACAATGAAGTCTCACTTCCCCCCGGTCAAAAGGGCCATCTGAAAAAAGTGTAAAATCCAGAAAGGCAGGACAGGCCATGGAGAACTGGGAGCCTTGTTATGCTGATGGGCGGGATGTAAATTGCCAACAGCCACTCTGGAGAGGTGTATAGTGTTTCCTGAAACATCTAAAAAACAAAGCAACAGAGCCTAGGGCACTTCCACTTATGGTCCTATAGCTTAGGGAAATTAAAATCAAAAAGACACAGCCACCCCAAAGTTTGGGACGGCTCTGTTTACAAGAAACTCGTTTACGGTACAAGTTCAATATCGCAGAAAGTGAAAAATGGATAAAGAAGTTGTGGTACTTACGTACAATGCAATATCACTCAGCAATGAAATCTATGTCATCAGGCCCATAGCAGCATAATGAGTGGATTCAGGTATGATGATTCTAACTGAAATAAGTCACACAGAAAAAGAAACATCATAAGATATCACTAATACACGGAATGTAAACTTGGCTACACAGGAACTGGATTACAAAACAGAACAGGGTCTCCAATTTAGAAAACCAACTTATGCTTGCTTAAGGGGAAAGGTGAGTTGGGGTGCTGCATAAAACCAGAGATTGAAATGAGCACAGATAAAGTTCCTTAAGCCAAATATGGAATAGACAAGAACTACTCCTTGCTCAACGAAATGGACTCAACAGCCCATATTAAACGCCTAAGAATGTACCTGACTAGTAAGTATCTTAAAACCTATGGATTGCTATGTCTCTGAAAGAGAATCAAGCGTGTGTACAGGGGCATAAACGCAGCAGTGATAGGATTGGAGAGGTTCGGTGAGCAAATGAAGACCCTTTGAAGTCATATTGCATGGTACCCATTCCACGGGTCTCAACTCTCCAGGTTTAAGGGATTCTTCCTTCAGCTAAAACATGCACGTGGAACCCAGAGCATGATCAACCGTGTGATCGGGAGACGTGTTCCAATATGTCTCAGTTCTCGTACCCTGGTACTCGGGTGCAACATTCCAGACGCTTTACTAACACTCTCCCGACTTGGAGAGTCAGTGCCTTTAACCTCCTGTTTGGCCCATTTGCAATTTCTGAGGAAGATGAACAGGAATAGGGAGAACCAATGAGAGACTAGCTGGAGGTGTCTGGACGGGCAAATTTAACTCTCATTTCCCACCAGGAAGAGGAATTAACCAAAGGCTCAGCGTGCTGTGCCGGAACCAGATTAGGGCCTGAAGCAATCCTGCGGTGTTGCGGCCAGCTCACAAGAAAGCGAGTTGAAGAAAGGAGCTCAGGGGCACTGTAATTCACAAACCTGCAGAGTTATAAATGACAGCTATCGTCCAAAAATATACTGAAGTAAGGCTGCCAAGAGGACTTGAAAGCGGGGCAGAATTGCAGGAAACCGATTTCAGGAGGTAGACTGGAATTGCATTTAAAGCATAGGAAAAGAGGCAGAACGTCCACAATGATGCACTTGGCCAAAAAGGGCGTATGCGTTTTTTCCTGAATATATTCAGGAAAAAACGCATACGCCCTTTTTGGCCAACCAAGCAAGCTTGCAAAGGAAATCTGCACTACAATGAAGTCTCACTTCCCCCCGGTCAAAAGGGCCATCTGAAAAAAGTGTAAAATCCAGAAAGGCAGGACAGGCCATGGAGAACTGGGAGCCTTGTTATGCTGATGGGCGGGATGTAAATTGCCAACAGCCACTCGGGAGAGGTGTATGGTGTTTCCTGAAACATCTAAAAAACAAAGCAACAGAGCCTTGGGCACTTCCACTTATGGTCCTATAGCTTAGGGAAATTAAAATCAAAAAGACACAGCCACCCCAATGTTTGGGACGGCTCTGTTTACAAGAAACTCGTTTACGGTACAAGTTCAATATCGCAGAAAGTGAAAAATGGATAAAGAAGTTGTGGTACTTACGTACAATGCAATATCACTCAGCAATGAAATCTATGTCATCAGGCCCGTAGCAGCATAATGAGTGGATTCAGGTATGATGATTCTAACTGAAATAAGTCACACAGAAAAAGAAACATCATAAGATATCATTAATACACGGGATGTAAACTTGGCTACACAGGAACTGGATTACAAAACAGAACAGGGTCTCAAATTTAGAAAACCAACTTATGCTTGCTTAAGGGGAAAGGTGAGTTGGGGTGCTGCATAAAACCAGAGATTGAAATGAGCACAGATAAAGTTCCTTAAGCCAAATATAGAATAGACAAGAACTACTCCTTGCTCAACGAAATGGACTCAACACCCCATATTAAACGCCTAAGAATGTACCTGACTAGTAAGAATTTTCAAACCTATGGATTGCTATGTCTCCGAAAGAAAATCAAGCGTGTGTACAGGGGCATAAACGCAGCAGTGATAGGATTGGAGAGGTTCGGTGAGCAAATGAAGACCCTTTGAAGTCATATTGCATGGTATCCATTCCACGGGTCTCAACTCTCCAGGTTTAAGGGATTCTTCCTTCAGCTGAAACATGCACGTGGAACCCAGAGTATGATCAACCGTGTGATCGGGAGACGTGTTCCAATATGTCTCAATTCTCGTCCCCTGGTACTCGGGTGTAACATTCCAGACGCTTTACTAACACTCTCCCGACTTGGAGAGTCAGTGCCTTTAACCTCCTGTTTGGCCCATTTGCAATTTCTGCGGAAGATGAACAGGAATAGGGAGAACCAATGAGAGACTAGCTGGAGGTGTCTGGACGGGCAAATTTAACTCTCATTTCCCACCAGGAAGAGGAATTAACCAAAGGCTCAGCATGCTGTGCCAGAACCAGATTAGGGCCTGAAGCAATCCTGCGGTGTTGCGGCCAGCTCACAAGAAAGCGAGTTGAAGAAAGGAGCTCAGGGGCACTGTAATTCACAAACCTGCAGAGTTATAAATGACAGCTATCATCCAAAAATATACTGAAGTAAGGCTGCCAAGAGGACTTGAAAGCGGGGCAGAATTGCAGGCAACCGATTTCAGGAGGTAGACTGGAATTGCATTTAAAGCATAAGAAAAGAGGCAGAACGTCCACAATGATGCACTTGGCCAAAAAGGGCGTATGCGTTTTATCCAGAATATATTCAGGAAAAAACGCATACGCCCTTTTTGGCCAACCAAGCAAGCTTGTAAAGGAAATCTGCACTACAATGAAGTCTCACTTCCCCCCGGTCAAAAGGGCCATCTGAAAAAAGTGTAAAATCCAGAAAGGCAGGACAGGCCATGGAGAACTGGGAGCCTTGTTATGCTGATGGGCGGGATGTAAATTGCCAACAGCCACTAGGGAGAGGTGTATGGTGTTTCCTGAAACATCTAAAAAACAAAGCAACAGAGCCTAGGGCACTTCCACTTATGGTCCTATAGCTTAGGGAAATTAAAATAAAAAAGACACAGCCACCCCAAAGTTTGGGACGGCTCTGTTTACAAGAACCTCGTTTACGGTACAAGTTCAATAGCGCAGAAAGTGAAAAATGGATAAAGAAGTTGTGGTACTTACGTACAATGCAATATCACTCAGCAATGAAATCTATGTCATCAGGCCCGTAGCAGCATAATGAGCAGATTCAGGTATGATGATTCTAACTGAAATAAGTCACACAGAAAAAGAAACATCATAAGAAAGCACTAATACACGGGATGTAAACTTGGCTACACAGGAACTGGATTACAAAACAGAACAGGGTCTCAAATTTAGAAAACCAACTTATGCTTGCTTAAGGGGAAAGGTGAGTTGGGGTACTGCATCAAACCAGAGATTGAAATGAGCACAGATAAAGTTCCTTAAGCCAAATATAGAATAGACAAGAACTACTCCTTGCTCAACGAAATGGACTCAACACCCCATATTAAACGCCTAAGAATGTACCTGACTAGTAAGTATCTTAAAACCTATGGATTGCTATGTCTCTGAAAGAAAATCAAGCGTGTGTACAGGGGCATAAACGCAGCAGTGATAGGATTGGAGAGGTTCGGTGAGCAAATGAAGACCCTTTGAAGTCATATTGCATGGTACCCATTCCACGGGTCTCAACTCTCCAGGTTTAAGGGACTCTGCCTTCAGGTAAAACATGCACGTGGAACCCAGAGTATGATCAACCGTGTGATCGGGAGACGTGTTCCAATATATCTCAGTTCTCATCCCCTGGTACTTGGGTGCAACTTTCCAGACGCTTTACTAACACTCTCCCGACTTGGAGAGTCAGTGCCTTTAACCTCCTGTTTGGCCCAGTTTGCAATTTCTGCGGAAGATGAACAGGAATAGGGAGAACCAATGAGAAACTAGCTGGAGGTGTCTGGACGGGCAAATTTAACTCTCATTTCCCACCAGGAAGAGGAATTAACCAAAGGCTCAGCGTGCCGTGCCGGAACCAGATTAGGGCCTGAAGCAATGCTGCGGTGTTCCGGCCAGCTCCCAAGAAAGCGAGTTGAAGAAAGGAGCTCAGGGGCACTGTAATTCACAAACCTGCAGAGTTATAAATGACAGCTATCGTCCAAAAATATACTGAAGTAAGGCTGCCAAGAGGACTTGAAAGCGGGGCAGAATTGCAGGCAACCGATTTCAGGAGGTAGACTGGAATTGCATTTAAAGCATAAGAAAAGAGGCAGAACGTCCACAATGATGCACTTGGCCAAAAAGGGCGTATGTGTTTTATCCAGAATATATTCAGGAAAAAACGCATACGCCCTTTTTGGCCAACCAAGCAAGCTTGCAAAGGAAATCTGCACTACAATGAAGTCTCACTTCCCCCCGGTCAAAAGGGCCATCTGAAAAAAGTGTAAAATCCAGAAAGGCAGGACAGGCCATGGAGAACTGGGAACCTTGTTATGCTGATGGGCGGGATGTAAATTGCCAAGAGCCACTCGGGAGAGGTGTATGGTGTTTCCTGAAACATCTAAAAAACAAAGCAACAGAGCCTAGGGCACTTCCACTTATGGTCCTATAACTTAGGGAAATTAAAATCAAAAAGACACAGCCACCCCAAAATTTGGGACGGCTCTGTTTACAAGAACCTGGTTTACGCTACAAGTTCAATATCGCAGAAAGCGAAAAATGGATAAAGATGTTGAGGTACTTACGTACAATGCATTATCATTCAGCAATGAAATCTAGGTCTTCAGGCCCATAGCAGCATAAAGAGTGGATTCAGGTATGATGATTCTAACTGAAATAAGTATCACAGAAAAAGAAACATCATAAGATATCACTAATACAAGGAATGTAAACTTGGCTACACAGGAACTGGATTACAAAACAGAACAGGGCCTTAAATTTAAAAAAACTACTTATGCTTGCTTAAGGGGAAAGGTGAGTTGGGGTGCTGCCTAAAACCAGAGATTGAAATGAGCACAGATAAAGTTCCTTAAGCCAAATATGGAATAGACAAGAACTACTCCTTGCTCAACGAAATGGACTCAACACCCCATATTAAACGCCTAAGAATGTACCTGACTAGTAAGAATTTTCAAACCTATGGATTGCTATGTCTCCGAAAGAGAATCAAGCTTGTGTACAGGGGCAAAAAGGCAGCAGTGATAGGATTGGAGAGGTTCGGTGAGCAAATGAAGACCCTTTGAAGTCATATTGCATGGTACCCATTCCACGGGTCTCAACTCTCCAGGTTTAAGGGATTCTTCCTTCAGCTAAAACATGCATGTGGAACCCAGAGTATGATAAACCGTATGATCGGGAGACGTGTTCCAATATGTCTCAGTTCTCGTCCCCTGGTACTCGGGTGCAACATTCCAGACGCTTTACTAACACTCTCCCGACTTGGAGAGTCAGTGCCTTTAACCTCCTGTTTGGCCCATTTGCAATTTCTGCGGAAGATGAACAGGAATAGGGAGAACCAATGAGAGACTAGCTGGAGGTGTCTGGACGGGCAAATTTAACTCTCATTTCCCACCAGGAAGAGGAATTAACCAAAGGCTCAGCGTGCCGTGCCGGAACCAGATTAGGGCCTGAAACAATCCTGCGGTGTTGCGGCCAGCTCACAAGAAAGCGAGTTGAAGAAAGGAGCTCAGGGGCACTGTAATTCACAAACCTGCAGAGTTATAAATGACAGCTATCGTCCAAAAATATACTGAAGTAAGGCTGCCAAGAGGACTTGAAAGCGGGGCAGAATTGCAGGAAACCGATTTCAGGAGGTAGACTGGAATTGCATTTAAAGCATAGGAAAAGAGGCAGAACGTCAACAATGATGCACTTGGCCAAAAGGGCGTATGCGTTTTTTCCTGAATATATTCAGGAAAAAACGCATACGCCCTTTTTGGCCAACCAAGCAAGCTTGCAAAGGAAATCTGCACTACAATGAAGTCTCACTTCCCCCCGGTCAAAAGGGCCATCTGAAAAAAGTGTAAAATCCAGAAAGGCAGGAAAGGCCATGGAGAACTGGGAGCCTTGTTATGCTGATGGGCGGGATGTAAATTGGCAACAGCCACTCGGGAGAAGTGTATGCTGTTTCCTGAAACATCTAAAAAACAAAGCAACAGAACCTAGGGCACTTCCACTTATGGTCCTATAGCTTAGGGAAATTAAAATCAAAAAGACACAGCCACCCCAAAGTTTGGGACGGCTCTGTTTACAAGAAACTCGTTTACGGTACAAGTTCAATATAGCAGAAAGCGAAAAATGGATAAAGAAGTTGTGGTACTTACGTACAATGCATTATCACTCAGCAATGAAATCTATGTCTTCAGGCCCATAGCAACATAAAGAGTGGATTCAGGTATGATGATTCTAACTGAAATAAGTATCACAGAAAAAGAAACATCATAAGATATCACTAATACACGGAATGTAAACTTGGCTACACAGGAACTGGATTACAAAACAGAACAGGGTCTCAAATTTAGAAAAACAACTTATGCTTGCTTAAGGGGAAAGGTGAGTTGGGGTGCTGCCTAAAACCAGAGATTGAAATGAGAACAGATAAAGTTCCTTAAGCCAAATATGGAATAGACAAGAACTACTCCTTGCTCAACGAAATGGACTCAACACCCCATATTAAGCGCCTAAGAATGTACCTGACTAGTAAGTATCTTAAAACCTATGGATTGCTATGTCTCTGAAAGAAAATCAAGCATGTGTACAGGGACATAAACGCAGCAGTGATAGGATTGGAGAGGTTCGGTGAGCAAATGAAGACCCTTTGAAGTCATATTGCATGGTACCCATTCCACGGGTCTCAACTCTCCAGGTTTAAGGGATTCTGCCTTCAGGTAAAACATGCACGTGGAACCCAGAGTATGATCAACCGTGTGATCGGGAGACGTGTTCCAATATGTCTCAATTCTCGTCCCCTGGTACTCGGGTGTAACATTCCAGACGCTTTACTAACACTCTCCCGACTTGGAGAGTCAGTGCCTTTAACCTCCTGTTTGGCTCATTTGCAATTTCTGAGGAAGATGAACAGGAATAGGGAGAACCAATGAGAGACTAGGTGGAGGTGCCTGGACGGGCAAATTTAACTCTCATTTCCCACCAGGAAGAGGAATTAACCAAAGGCTCAGCGTGCCGTGCCGGAACCAGATTAGGGCCTGAAGCAATCCTGCAGTGTTGCGGCCAGCTCCCAAGAAAGCGAGTTGAAGAAAGGAGCTCAGGGGCACTGTAATTCACAAACCTGCAGAGTTATAAATGACAGCTATCGTCCAAAAATATACTGAAGTAAGGCTGCCAAGAGGACTTGAAAGCGGGGCAGAATTGCAGGCAACCGATTTCAGGAGGTAGACTGGAATTGCATTTAAAGCATAGGAAAAGAGGCAGAACGTCCACAATGATGCACTTGGCCAAAAAGGGCGTATGCGTTTTTTCCTGAATATATTCAGGAAAACACGCATACGCCCTTTTTGGCCAACCAAGCAAGCTTGCAAAGGAAATCTGCACTACAATGAAGTCTCACTTCCCCCCAGTCAAAAGGGCCATCTGAAAAAAGTGTAAAATCCAGAAAGGCAGGACAGGCCATGGAGAACTGGGAGCCTTGTTATGCTGATGGGCGGGATGTAAATTGCCAACAGCCACTCGGGAGAGGTGTATGGTGTTTCCTGAAACATCTAATAAACAAAGCAACAGAGCCTAGGGCACTTACACTTATGGTCCTATAGCTTAGGGAAATTAAAATCAAAAAGACACAGCCACCCCAAAGTTTGGGAAGGCTCTGTTTACAAGAACCTCGTTTACGGTACAAGTTCAATATCACAGAAAGTGAAAAATGGATAAAGAAGTTGTGGTACATACGTTCAATGCAATATCACTCAGCAATGAAATCTATGTCATCAGGCCCGTAGCAGCATAATGAGTGGATTCAGGTATGATGATTCTAACTGAAATAAGTCACAGAGAAAAAGAAACATCATAAGATATCACTAATACACGGAATGTAAACTTGGCTACACAGGAACTGGATTACAAAACAGAACAGGGTCTCAAATTTAGAAAACCAACTTATGCTTGCTTAAGTGGAAAGGTGAGTTGGGGTGCTACATAAAACCAGAGATTGAAATGAGCACAGATAAAGTTTCTTAAGCCAAATATGGAATAGACAAGAACTACTCCTTGCTCAGCGAAATGGACTCAACACCCCATATTAAACGCCTAAGAATGTACCTGACTAGTAAGTATCTTAAAACCTATGGATTGCTACGTCTCTGAAAGAAAATCAAGCGTGTGTACAGGGGCATAAACGCAGCAGTGATAGGATTGGAGAGGTTCGGTGAGCAAATGAAGACCCTTTGAAGTCATATTGCATGGTACCCATTCCACGGGTCTCAACTCTCCAGGTTTAAGGGACTCTGCCTTCAGTTAAAACATGCACCTGGAACCCATAGTATGATCAACCGTGTGATCGGGAGACGTGTTCCAATATGTCTCAGTTCTCATCCCCTGGTACTCGGGTGCAACTTTCCAGACGCTTTACTAACACTCTCCCGACTTGGAGAGTCAGTGCCTTTAACCTCCTGTTTGGCCCAGTTTGCAATTTCTGCGGAAGATGAACAGGAATAGGGAGAACCAAAGAGAAACTAGCTGGAGGTGTCTGGACGGGCAAATTTAACTCTCATTTCCCACCAGGAAGAAGAATTAACCAAAGGCTCAGCGTGCCGTGCCGGAACCAGATTAGGGCCTGAAGCAATGCTGCGGTGTTCCGGCCAGCTCCCAAGAAAGCGAGTTGAAGAAAGGAGCTCAGGGGCACTGTAATTCACAAACCTGCAGAGTTATAAATGACAGCTATCGTCCAAAAATATACTGAAGTAAGGCTGCCAAGAGGACTTGAAAGCGGGGCAGAATTGCAGGCAACCGATTTCAGGAGGTAGACTGGAATTGCATTTAAAGCATAAGAAAAGAGGCAGAACGTCCACAATGATGCACTTGGCCAAAAAGGGCGTATGCGTTTTATCCTGAATATATTCAGGAAAAAACGCATACGCCCTTTTTGGCCAACCAAGCAAGCTTGCAAAGGAAATCTGCACTACAATGAAGTCTCACTTCCCCCCGGTCAAAAGGGCCATCTGAAAAAAGTGTAAAATCCAGAAAGGCAGGACAGGCCATGGAGAACTGGGAACCTTGTTATGCTGATGGGCGGGATGTAAATTGCCAAGAGCCACTCGGGAGAGGTGTATGGTGTTTCCTGAAACATCTAAAAAACAAAGCAACAGAGCCTAGGGCACTTCCACTTATGGTCCTATAACTTAGGGAAATTAAAATCAAAAAGACACAGCCACCCCAAAATTTGGGACGGCTCTGTTTACAAGAACCTGGTTTACGCTACAAGTTCAATATCGCAGAAAGCGAAAAATGGATAAAGATGTTGAGGTACTTACGTACAATGCATTATCATTCAGCAATGAAATCTAGGTCTTCAGGCCCATAGCAGCATAAAGAGTGGATTCAGGTATGATGATTCTAACTGAAATAAGTATCACAGAAAAAGAAACATCATAAGATATCACTACTACAAGGAATGTAAACTTGGCTACACAGGAACTGGATTACAAAACAGAACAGGGCCTTAAATTTAAAAAAACTACTTATGCTTGCTTAAGGGGAAAGGTGAGTTGGGGTGCTGCCTAAAACCAGAGATTGAAATGAGCACAGATAAAGTTCCTTAAGCCAAATATGGAATAGACAAGAACTACTCCTTGCTCAACGAAATGGACTCAACACCCCATATTAAACGCCTAAGAATGTACCTGACTAGTAAGAATTTTCAAACCTATGGATTGCTATGTCTCCGAAAGAGAATCAAGCTTGTGTAAAGGGACAAAAAGGCAGCAGTGATAGGATTGGAGAGGTTCGGTGAGCAAATGAAGACCCTTTGAAGTCATATTGCATGGTACCCATTCCACGGGTCTCAACTCTCCAGGTTTAAGGGATTCTTCCTTCAGCTAAAACATGCATGTGGAACCCAGAGTATGATAAACCGTATGATCGGGAGACGTGTTCCAATATGTCTCAGTTCTCGTCCCCTGGTACTCGGGTGCAACATTCCAAACGCTTTACTAACACTCTCCCGACTTGGAGAGTCAGTGCCTTTAACCTCCTGTTTGGCCCATTTGCAATTTCTGCGGAAGATGAACAGGAATAGGGAGAACCAATGAGAGACTAGCTGGAGGTGTCTGGACGGGCAAATTTAACTCTCATTTCCCACCAGGAAGAGGAATTAACCAAAGGCTCAGCGTGCCGTGCCGGAACCAGATTAGGGCCTGAAGCAATCCTGCGGTGTTGCGGCCAGCTCACAAGAAAGCGAGTTGAAGAAAGGAGCTCAGGGGCACTGTAATTCACAAACCTGCAGAGTTATAAATGACAGCTATCGTCCAAAAATATACTGAAGTAAGGCTGCCAAGAGGACTTGAAAGCGGGGCAGAATTGCAGGAAACCGATTTCAGGAGGTAGACTGGAATTGCATTTAAAGCATAGGAAAAGAGGCAGAACGTCAACAATGATGCACTTGGCCAAAAGGGCGTATGCGTTTTTTCCTGAATATATTCAGGAAAAAACGCATACGCCCTTTTTGGCCAACCAAGCAAGCTTGCAAAGGAAATCTGCACTACAATGAAGTCTCACTTCCCCCCGGTCAAAAGGGCCATCTGAAAAAAGTGTAAAATCCAGAAAGGCAGGAAAGGCCATGGAGAACTGGGAGCCTTGTTATGCTGATGGGCGGGATGTAAATTGGCAACAGCCACTCGGGAGAAGTGTATGCTGTTTCCTGAAACATCTAAAAAACAAAGCAACAGAGCCTAGGGCACTTCCACTTATGGTCCTATAGCTTAGGGAAATTAAAATCAAAAAGACACAGCCACCCCAAAGTTTGGGACGGCTCTGTTTACAAGAACCTCGTTTACGGTACAAGTTCAATAGCGCAGAAAGTGAAAAATGGATAAAGAAGTTGTGGTACTTACGTACAATGCAATATCACTCAGCAATGAAATCTATGTCATCAGGCCCGTAGCAGCATAATGAGCGGATTCAGGTATGATGATTCTAACTGAAATAAGTCACACAGAAAAAGAAACATCATAAGAAAGCACTAATACACGGGATGTAAACTTGGCTACACAGGAACTGGATTACAAAACAGAACAGGGTCTCAAATTTAGAAAACCAACTTATGCTTGCTTAAGGGGAAAGGTGAGTTGGGGTACTGCATCAAACCAGAGATTGAAATGAGCACAGATAAAGTTCCTTAAGCCAAATATAGAATAGACAAGAACTACTCCTTGCTCAACGAAATGGACTCAACACCCCATATTAAACGCCTAAGAATGTACCTGACTAGTAAGTATCTTAAAACCTATGGATTGCTATGTCTCTGAAAGAAAATCAAGCGTGTGTACAGGGGCATAAACGCAGCAGTGATAGGATTGGAGAGGTTCGGTGAGCAAATGAAGACCCTTTGAAGTCATATTGCATGGTACCCATTCCACGGGTCTCAACTCTCCAGGTTTAAGGGACTCTGCCTTCAGTTAAAACATGCACGTGGAACCCAGAGTATGATCAACCGTGTGATCGGGAGACGTGTTCCAATATGTCTCAGTTCTCGTCCCCTGGTACTCGGGTGCAACTTTCCAGACGCTTTACTAACACTCTCCCGACTTGGAGAGTCAGTGCCTTTAACCTCCTGTTTGGCCCATTTGCAATTTCTGCGGAAGATGAACAGGAATAGGGAGAACCAATGAGAGACTAGCTGGAGGTGTCTGGACGGGCAAATTTAACTCTCATTTCCCACCAGGAAGAGGAATTAACCAAAGGCTCAGCGTGCCGTGCCGGAACCAGATTAGGGCCTGAAACAATCCTGCGGTGTTGCGACCAGCTCCCAAGAAAGCGAGTTGAAGAAAGGAGCTCAGGGGCACTGTAATTCACAAACCTGCAGAGTTATAAATGACAGCTATCGTCCAAAAATATACTGAAGTAAGGCTGCCAAGAGGACTTGAAAGCGGGGCAGAATTGCAGGCAACCGATTTCAGGAGGTAGACTGGAATTGCATTTAAAGCATAAGAAAAGAGGCAGAACGTCCACAATGATGCACTTGGCCAAAAAGGGCGTATGCGTTTTATCCTGAATATATTCAGGAAAAAACGCATACGCCCTTTTTGGCCAACCAAGCAAGCTTGCAAAGGAAATCTGCACTACAATGAAGTCTCACTTCCCCCCGGTCAAAAGGGCCATCTGAAAAAAGTGTAAAATCCAGAAAGGTAGGACAGGCCATGGAGAACTGGGAACCTTGTTATGCTGATGGGCGGGATGTAAATTGCCAAGAGCCACTCGGGAGAGGTGTATGGTGTTTCCTGAAACATCTAAAAAACAAAGCAACAGAGCCTAGGGCACTTCCACTTATGGTCCTATAACTTAGGGAAATTAAAATCAAAAAGACACAGCCACCCCAAAATTTGGGACGGCTCTGTTTACAAGAACCTGGTTTACGCTACAAGTTCAATATCGCAGAAAGCGAAAAATGGATAAAGATGTTGAGGTACTTACGTACAATGCATTATCATTCAGCAATGAAATCTAGGTCTTCAGGCCCATAGCAGCATAAAGAGTGGATTCAGGTATGATGATTCTAACTGAAATAAGTATCACAGAAAAAGAAACATCATAACATATCACTAATACAAGGAATGTAAACTTGGCTACACAGGAACTGGATTACAAAACAGAACAGGGCCTTAAATTTAAAAAAACTACTTATGCTTGCTTAAGGGGAAAGGTGAGTTGGGGTGCTGCCTAAAACCAGAGATTGAAATGAGCACAGATAAAGTTCCTTAAGCCAAATATGGAATAGACAAGAACTACTCCTTGCTCAACGAAATGGACTCAACACCCCATATTAAACGCCTAAGAATGTACCTGACTAGTAAGAATTTTCAAACCTATGGATTGCTATGTCTCCGAAAGAGAATCAAGCTTGTGTACAGGGGCAAAAAGGCAGCAGTGATAGGATTGGAGAGGTTCGGTGAGCAAATGAAGACCCTTTGAAGTCATATTGCATGGTACCCATTCCACGGGTCTCAACTCTCCAGGTTTAAGGGATTCTTCCTTCAGCTAAAACATGCATGTGGAACCCAGAGTATGATAAACCGTATGATCGGGAGACGTGTTCCAATATGTCTCAGTTCTCGTCCCCTGGTACTCGGGTGCAACATTCCAGACGCTTTACTAACACTCTCCCGACTTGGAGAGTCAGTGCCTTTAACCTCCTGTTTGGCCCATTTGCAATTTCTGCGGAAGATGAACAGGAATAGGGAGAACCAATGAGAGACTAGCTGGAGGTGTCTGGACGGGCAAATTTAACTCTCATTTCCCACCAGGAAGAGGAATTAACCAAAGGCTCAGCGTGCCGTGCCGGAACCAGATTAGGGCCTGAAACAATCCTGCGGTGTTGCGGCCAGCTCACAAGAAAGCGAGTTGAAGAAAGGAGCTCAGGGGCACTGTAATTCACAAACCTGCAGAGTTATAAATGACAGCTATCGTCCAAAAATATACTGAAGTAAGGCTGCCAAGAGGACTTGAAAGCGGGGCAGAATTGCAGGAAACCGATTTCAGGAGGTAGACTGGAATTGCATTTAAAGCATAGGAAAAGAGGCAGAACGTCAACAATGATGCACTTGGCCAAAAGGGCGTATGCGTTTTTTCCTGAATATATTCAGGAAAAAACGCATACGCCCTTTTTGGCCAACCAAGCAAGCTTGCAAAGGAAATCTGCACTACAATGAAGTCTCACTTCCCCCCGGTCAAAAGGGCCATCTGAAAAAAGTGTAAAATCCAGAAAGGCAGGAAAGGCCATGGAGAACTGGGAGCCTTGTTATGCTGATGGGCGGGATGTAAATTGGCAACAGCCACTCGGGAGAAGTGTATGCTGTTTCCTGAAACATCTAAAAAACAAAGCAACAGAACCTAGGGCACTTCCACTTATGGTCCTATAGCTTAGGGAAATTAAAATCAAAAAGACACAGCCAACCCAAAGTTTGGGACGGCTCTGTTTACAAGAAACTCGTTTACGGTACAAGTTCAATATCGCAGAAAGCGAAAAATGGATAAAGAAGTTGTGGTACTTACGTACAATGCATTATCACTCAGCAATGAAATCTATGTCTTCAGGCCCATAGCAACATAAAGAGTGGATTCAGGTATGATGATTCTAACTGAAATAAGTATCACAGAAAAAGAAACATCATAAGATATCACTAATACACGGAATGTAAACTTGGCTACACAGGAACTGGATTACAAAACAGAACAGGGTCTCAAATTTAGAAAAACAACTTATGCTTGCTTAAGGGGAAAGGTGAGTTGGGGTGCTGCCTAAAACCAGAGATTGAAATGAGAACAGATAAAGTTCCTTAAGCCAAATATGGAATAGACAAGAACTACTCCTTGCTCAACGAAATGGACTCAACACCCCATATTAAGCGCCTAAGAATGTACCTGACTAGTAAGTATCTTAAAACCTATGGATTGCTATGTCTCTGAAAGAAAATCAAGCATGTGTACAGGGGCATAAACGCAGCAGTGATAGGATTGGAGAGGTTCGGTGAGCAAATGAAGACCCTTTGAAGTCATATTGCATGGTACCCATTCCACGGGTCTCAACTCTCCAGGTTTAAGGGATTCTGCCTTCAGGTAAAACATGCACGTGGAACCCAGAGTATGATCAACCGTGTGATCGGGAGACGTGTTCCAATATGTCTCAATTCTCGTCCCCTGGTACTCGGGTGTAACATTCCAGACGCTTTACTAACACTCTCCCGACTTGGAGAGTCAGTGCCTTTAACCTCCTGTTTGGCTCATTTGCAATTTCTGAGGAAGATGAACAGGAATAGGGAGAACCAATGAGAGACTAGGTGGAGGTGCCTGGACGGGCAAATTTAACTCTCATTTCCCACCAGGAAGAGGAATTAACCAAAGGCTCAGCGTGCCGTGCCGGAACCAGATTAGGGCCTGAAGCAATCCTGCAGTGTTGCGGCCAGCTCCCAAGAAAGCGAGTTGAAGAAAGGAGCTCAGGGGCACTGTAATTCACAAACCTGCAGAGTTATAAATGACAGCTATCGTCCAAAAATATACTGAAGTAAGGCTGCCAAGAGGACTTGAAAGCGGGGCAGAATTGCAGGAAACCGATTTCAGGAGGTAGACTGGAATTGCATTTAAAGCATAGGAAAAGAGGCAGAACGTCCACAATGATGCACTTGGCCAAAAAGGGCGTATGCGTTTTTTCCTGAATATATTCAGGAAAAAACGCATACGCCCTTTTTGGCCAACCAAGCAAGCTTGCAAAGGAAATCTGCACTACAATGAAGTCTCACTTCCCCCGGTCAAAAGGGCCATCTGAAAAAAGTGTAAAATCCAGAAAGGCAAGACAGGCCATGGAGAACTGGGAGCCTTGTTATGCTGATGGGCGGGATGTAAATTGCCAACAGCCACTCGGGAGAGGTGTATGGTGTTCCCTGAAACATCTAAAAAACAAAGCAACAGAGCCTAGGGCACTTCCACTTATGGTCCTATAGCTTAGGGAAATTAAAATCAAAAAGACACAGCCACCCCAAAGTTTGGGACGGCTCTGTTTACAAGAACCTCTTTTACGGTACAAGTTCAATATCGCAGAAAGTGAAAAATGGATAAAGAATTTGTGGTACTTACGTACAATGCAATATCACTCAGCAATGAAATCTATGTCATCAGGCCCGTAGCAGCATAATGAGTGGATTCAGGTATGATGATTCTAACTGAAATAAGTCACACAGAAAAAGAAACATCATAAGATATCACTAATACACGGAATGTAAACTTGGCTACACAGGAACTGGATTACAAAACAGAACAGGGTCTCAAATTTAGAAAACCAACTTATGCTTGCTTAAGGGGAAAGGTGAGTTGGGGTGCTGCATAAAACCAGAGATTGAAATGAGCACAGATAAAGTTCCTTAAGCCAAATATGGAATAGACAAGAACTACTCCTTGTTCAACGAAATGGACTCAACACCCCATATTAAACGCCTAAGAATGTACCTGACTAGTAAGTATCTTAAAACCTCTGGATAGCTATGTCTCCGAAAGAGAATCAAGCTTGTGTACAGGGGCATAAACGCAGCAGTGATAGGATTGGAGAGGTTCGGTGAGCAAATGAAGACCCTTTGAAGTCATATTGCATGGTACCCATTCCACGGGTCTCAACTCTCCAGGTTTAGGGGATTGTTCCTTCAGCTAAAACATGCATGTGGAACCCAGAGTATGATCAACCGTGTGATCGGGAGACGTGTTCCAATATGTCTCAGTTCTCGTCCCCTGGTACTCGGGTGTAACATTCCCGACGCTTTACTAACACTCTCCCGACTTGGAGAGTCAGTGCCTTTAACCTCCTGTCTGTCCCATTTGCAATTTCTGCGGAAGATGAACAGGAATACGGAGAACCAATGAGAGACTAGCTGGAGGTGTCTGGACGGGCAAATTTAACTCTCATTTCCCACCAGGAAGAGGAATTAACCAAAGGCTCAGCGTGCCGTGCCGGAACCAGATTAGGGCCTGAAGCAATCCTGCGGTGTTGCGGCCAGCTCACAAGAAAGCGAGTTGAAGAAAGGAGCTCAGGGGCACTGTAATTCACAAACCTGCAGAGTTATAAATGACAGCTATCGTCCAAAAATATATTGAACTAAGGCTGCCAAGAGGACTTGAAAGCGGGGCAGAATTGCAGGAAACCGATTTCAGGAGGTAGACTGGAATTGCATTTAAAGCATAGGAAAAGAGGCAGAACGTCCACAATGATGCACTTGGCCAAAAAGGGCGTATGCGTTTTTTCCTGAATATATTCAGGAAAAAACGCATACGCCCTTTTTGGCCAACCAAGCAAGCTTGCAAAGGAAATCTGCACTACAATGAAGTCTCACTTCCCCCCAGTCAAAAGGGCCATCTGAAAAAAGTGTAAAATCCAGAAAGGCAGGACAGGCCATGGAGAACTGGGAGCCTTGTTATGCTGATGGGCGGGATGTAAATTGCCAACAGCCACTCGGGAGAGGTGTATGGTGTTTCCTGAAACATCTAAAAAACAAAGCAACAGAGCCTACGGCACTTACACTTATGGTCCTATAGCTTAGGGAAATTAAAATCAAAAAGACACAGCCACCCCAAAGTTTGGGAAGGCTCTGTTTACAAGAACCTCGTTTACGGTACAAGTTCAATATCACAGAAAGTGAAAAATGGATAAAGAAGTTGTGGTACATACGTTCAATGCAATATCACTCAGCAATGAAATCTATGTCATCAGGCCCGTAGCAGCATAATGAGTGGATTCAGGTATGATGATTCTAACTGAAATAAGTCACAGAGAAAAAGAAACATCATAAGATATCACTAATACACGGAATGTAAACTTGGCTACAGAGGAACTGGATTACAAAACAGAACAGGGTCTCAAATTTAGAAAACCAACTTATGCTTGCTTAAGGGGAAAGGTGAGTTGGGGTGCTGCATAAAACCAGAGATTGAAATGAGCACAGATAAAGTTCCTTAAGCCAAATATGGAATAGACAAGAACTACACCTTGTTCAACGAAATGGACTCAACACCCCATATTAAACGCCTAAGAATGTACCTGACTAGTAAGTATCTTAAAACCTCTGGATAGCTATGCCTCTGAAAGAAAATCAAGCGTGTGTACAGGGGCATAAACGCAGCAGTGATAGGATTGGAGAGGTTCGGTGAGCAAATGAAGACCCCTTGAAGTCATATTGCATGGTACCCATTCCACGGGTCTCCGCTCTCCAGTTTTAAGGGATTCTTCCTTCAGCTAAAACATGCACGTGGAACCCAGAGTATGATCAACCATGGGATCGGGAGACGTGTTCCAATATGTCTCAGTTCTCGTCCCCTGGTACTCGGGTGCAACATTCCAGACGCTTTACTAACACTCTCCCTACTTGGAGAGTCAGTGCCTTTAACCTCCTGTTTGGCCCATTTGCAATTTCTGCGGAAGATGAACAGGAATAGGGAGAACCAATGAGAGACTAGGTGGAGGTTTCTGGACGGGCAAATTTAACTCTCATTTCCCACCAGGAAGAGGAATTAACCAAAGGCTCAGCGTGCCGTGCCGGAACCAGATTAGGGCCTGAAGCAATCCTGCGGTGTTGCGGCCAGCTCACAAGAAAGCGAGTTGAAGAAAGGAGCTCAGGGGCACTGTAATTCACAAACCTGCAGAGTTATAAATGACAGCTATCGTCCAAAAATATACTGAAGTAAGGCTGCCAAGAGGACTTGAAAGCGGGGCAGAATTGCAGGAAACCGATTTCAGGAGGTAGACTGGTATTGCATTTAAAGCATAGGTAAAGAGGCAGATCGTCCACAATGATGCACTTGGCCAAAAAGGGCGTATGCGTTTTTTACTGAATATATTTAGGAAAAAACGCATACGCACTTTTTGGCCAACCAAGCAAGCTTGCAAAGGAAATCTGCACTACAATGTAGTCTCACTTCCCCCCGGTCAAAAGGGCCATCTGAAAAAAGTGTAAAATCCAGAAAGGCAGGACAGGCCATGGAGAACTGGGAGCCTTTTTATGCAGATGGGCGGGATGTAAATTGCCAACAGACACTCGGGAGAGGTGTATGGTGTTTCCTGAAACATCTAAAAAACAAAGCAACAGAGTCTAGGGCACTTCCACTTATGGTCCTATAGCTTAGGGAAATTAAAATCAAAAAGACACAGCCACCCCAAAGTTTGGGACGGCTCTGTTTACAAGAACCTCATTACGGTACAAGTTCAATATCGCAGAAAGTGAAAAATGGATAAAGAAGTTGTGGTACTTACGTACAATGCAATATCACTCAGCAATGAAATCTATGTCATCAGGCCCGTAGCAGCATAATGAGTGGATTCAGGTATGATGATTCTAACTGAAATAAGTCACACAGAAAAAGAAACATCATAAGATATCACTAATACACGGAATGTAAACTTGGCTACACAGGAACTGGATTACAAAACAGAACAGGGTCTCAAATTTAGAAAACCAACTTATGCTTGCTTAAGGGGAAAGGTGAGTTGGGGTGCTGCATAAAACCAGAGATTGAAATGAGCACAGATAAAGTTCCTTAAGCCAAATATGGAATAGACAAGAACTACTCCTTGCTCAACGAAATGGACTCAACACCCCATATTAAACGCCTAAGAATGTACATGACTAGTAAGAATTTTCAAACCTATGGATTGCTATGTCTCCGAAAGAGAATCAAGCTTGTGTACAGGGGCATAAACGCAGCAGTGATAGGATTGGAGAGGTTCGGTGAGCAAATGAAGACCCTTTGAAGTCATATTGCATGGTACCCATTCCACGGGTCTCAACTCTCCAGGTTTAAGGGATTCTTCCTTCAGCTAAAACATGCACGTGGAACCCAGAGTATGATAAACCGTATGATCGGGAGACGTGTTCCAATATGTCTCAGTTCTCGTCCCCTTGTACTCGGGTGCAACATTCCAGACGCTTTACTAACACTCTCCCGACTTGGAGAGTCAGTGCCTTTAACCTCCTGTTTGGCCCATTTGCAATTTCTGCGGAAGATGAACAGGAATAGGGAGAACCAATGAGAGACTAGCTGGAGGTGTCTGGACGGGCAAATTTAACTCTCATTTCCCACCAGGAAGAGGAATTAACCAAAGGCTCAGCGTGCCGTGCCGGAACCAGATTAGGGCCTGAAGCAATCCTGCGGTGTTGCGGCCAGCTCACAAGAAAGCGAGTTGAAGAAAGGAGCTCAGGGGCACTGTAATTCACAAACCTGCAGAGTTATAAATGACAGCTATCGTCTAAAAATATACTGAAGTAAGGCTGCCAAGAGGACTTGAAAGCGGGGCAGAATTGCAGGAAACCGATTTCAGGAGGTAGACTGGAATTGCATTTAAAGCATAGGAAAAGAGGCAGAACGTCCACAATGATGCACTTGGCCAAAAAGGGCGTATGCGTGTTTTCCTGAATATATTCAGGAAAACACGCATACGCCCTTTTTGGCCAACCAAGCAAGCTTGCAAAGGAAATCTGCACTACAATGAAGTCTCACTTCCCCCGGTCAAAAGGGCCATCTGAAAAAAGTGTAAAATCCAGAAAGGCAGGACAGGCCATGGAGAACTGGGAGCCTTGTTATGCTGATGGGCGGGACGTAAATTGCCAACAGCCACTCGGGAGAGGTGTATGGTGTTTCCTGAAACATCTAAAAAACAAGCAACAGAGCCTAGGGCACTTCCACTTATGGTGCTGTAGCTTAGGCAAAGTAAAATCAAAAAGACACAACCACCCCAAAGTTTGGGACAGCTCTCTTAACAGGAACCTCATTTACGGTACAAGTTCAATATCGCAGAAAGTGAAAAATGGATAAAGAAGTTGTGGTACTTACGTACAATGCAATATCACTCAGCAATGAAATCTATGTCATCAGGCTCATAGCAGCATAATGAGTGGATTCAGGTATGATGATTCTAACTGAAATAAGTCACACAGAAAAAGAAACATCATAAGATATCACTAATAGACGGAATGTAAACTTGGCTACACAGGAACTGGATTACAAAACAGAACAGGGTCTCAAATTTAGGAAACCAACTTATGCTTGCTTAAGGGGAAAGGTGAGTTGGGGTGCTGCATAAAACCAGAGATTGAAATGAGCACAGATAAAGTTCCTTAAGCCAAATATGGAATAGACAAGAACTACTCCTTGCTCAACGAAATGGACTCAACAGCCCATATTAAACGCCTAAGAATGTACCTGACTAGTAAGTATCTTAAAACCTATGGATTGCTATGTCTCTGAAAGAGAATCAAGCGTGTGTACAGGGGCATAAACGCAGCAGTGATAGGATTGGAGAGGTTCGGTGAGCAAATGAAGACCCTTTGAAGTCATATTGCTTGGTACCCATTCCACGGGTCTCAACTCTCCAGGTTTAAGGGATTCTTCCTTCAGGTAAAACATGCACGTGGAACCCAGAGTATGATCAACCGTGTGATCGGGAGACGTGTTCCAATATGTCTCAATTCTCGTCCCCTGGTACTCGGGTGTAACATTCCAGACGCTTTACTAACACTCTCCCGACTTGGAGAGTCAGTGCCTTTAACCTCCTGTTTGGCCCATTTGCAATTTCTGAGGAAGATGAACAGGAATAGGGAGAACCAATGAGAGACTAGCTGGAGGTGTCTGGACGGGCAAATTTAACTCTCATTTCCCACCAGGAAGAGGAATTAACCAAAGGCTCAGCGTGCCGTGCCGGAACCAGATTAGGGCCTGAAGCAATCCTGCGGTGTTGCGGCCAGCTCACAAGAAAGCGAGTTGAAGAAAGGAGCTCAGGGGCACTGTAATTCACAAACCTGCAGACTTATAAATGACAGCTATCGTCCAAAAATATACTGAAGTAAGGCTGCCAAGAGTTCTTGAAAGCGGGGCAGAATTGCAGGAAACCGATTTCAGGAGGTAGACTGGAATTGCATTTAAAGCATAGGAAAAGAGGCAGAACGTCCACAATGATGCACTTGGCCAAAAAGGGCGTATGCGTTTTTTCCTGAATATATTCAGGAAAAAACGCATACGCCCTTTTTGGCCAACCAAGCAAGCTTGCAAAGGAAATCTGCACTACAATGAAGTCTCACTTACCCCCGGTCAAAAGGGCAATCTGAAAAAAGTGTAAAATCCAGAAAGGCAGGACAGGCCATGGAGAACTGGGAGCCTTGTTATGCTGATGGGCGGGATGTAAATTGCCAACAGCCACTCGGGAGAGGTGTATGGTGTTTCCTGAAACATCTAAAAAACAAAGCAACAGAGCCTAGGGCACTTCCACTTATGGTCCTGTAGCTTGGGAAATTAAAATCAGAAAGACACAGCCACCCCAAAGTTTGGGACGGCTCTGTTTACAAGAACCTCGTTTACGGTACAAGTTCAATATCGCAGAAAGTGAAAAATGGATAAAGAAGTTGTGGTACTTACGTACAATGCAATATCACTCAGCAATGAAATCTATGTCATCAGGCTCATAGCAGCATAATGAGTGGATTCAGGTATGATGATTCTAACTGAAATAAGTCACACAGAAAAAGAAACATCATAAGATATCACTAATAGACGGAATGTAAACTTGGCTACACAGGAACTGGATTACAAAACAGAACAGGGTCTCAAATTTAGAAAACCAACTTATGCTTGCTTAAGGGGAAAGGTGAGTTGGGGTGCTGCATAAAACCAGAGATTGAAATGAGCACAGATAAAGTTCCTTAAGCCAAATATGGAATAGACAAGAACTACTCCTTGCTCAACGAAATGGACTCAACAGCCCATATTAAACGCCTAAGAATGTACCTGACTAGTAAGTATCTTAAAACCTATGGATTGCTATGTCTCTGAAAGAGAATCAAGTGTGTGTACAGGGGCATAAACGCAGCAGTGATAGGATTGGAGAGGTTCGGTGAGCAAATGAAGACCCTTTGATGTCATATTGTTTGGTACCCATTCCACGGGTCTCAACTCTCCAGGTTTAAGGGATTCTTCCTTCAGGTAAAACATGCACGTGGAACCCAGAGTATGATCAACAGTGTGATCGGGAGACGTGTTCCAATATGTCTCAATTCTCGTCCCCTGGTACTCGGGTGTAACATTCCAGACGCTTTACTAACACTCTCCCGACTTGGAGAGTCAGTGCCTTTAACCTCCTGTTTGGCCCATTTGCAATTTCTGAGGAAGATGAACAGGAATAGGGAGAACCAATGAGAGACTAGCTGGAGGTGTCTGGACGGGCAAATTTAACTCTCATTTCCCACCAGGAAGAGGAATTAACCAAAGGCTCAGCGTGTCGTGCCGGAACCAGATTAGGGCCTGAAGCAATCCTGCGGTGTTGCGGCCAGCTCACAAGAAAGCGAGTTGAAGAAAGGAGCTCAGGGGCACTGTAATTCACAAACCTGCAGAGTTATAAATGACAGCTATCGTCCAAAAATATACTGAAGTAAGGCTGCCAAGAGGACTTGAAAGCGGGGCAGAATTGCAGGAAACCTATTTCAGGAGGTAGACTGGAATTGCATTTAAAGCATAGGAAAAGAGGCAGAACGTCCACAATGATGCACTTGGCCAAAAAGGGCGTATGCGTTTTTTCCTGAATATATTCAGGAAAAAACGCATACGCCCTTTTTGGCCAACCAAGCAAGCTTGCAAAGGAAATCTGCACTACAATGAAGTCTCACTTCCCCCCGGTCAAAAGGGCCATCTGAAAAAAGTGTAAAATCCAGAAAGGCAGGACAGGCCATGGAGAACTGGGAGCCTTGTTATGCTGATGGGCGGGATGTAAATTGCCAACAGCCACTCAGGAGAGGTGTATGGTGTTTCCTGAAACAACTAAAAAACAAAGCAACAGAGCCTAGGGCACTTCCACTTATGGTCCTATAGCTTAGGGAAATTAAAATCAAAAAGACACAGCCACCCCAATGTTTGGGACGGCTCTGTTTACAAGAAACTCGTTTACGGTACAAGTTCAATATCGCAGAGAGTGAAAAATGGATAAAGAAGTTGTGGTACTTACGTACAATGCAATATCACTCAGCAATGAAATCTATGTCATCAGGCCCGTAGCAGCATAATGAGTTGATTCAGGTATGATGATTCTAACTGAAATAAGTCACACAGAAAAAGAAACATCATAAGATATCACTAATACACGGGATGTAAACTTGGCTACACAGGAACTGGATTACAAAACAGAACAGGGTCTCAAATTTAGAAAACCAACTTATGCTTGCTTAAGGGGAAAGGTGAGTTGGGGTGCTGCATAAAACCAGAGATTGAAATGAGCACAGATAAAGTTCCTTAAGCCAAATATAGAATAGACAAGAACTACTCCTTGCTCAACGAAATGGACTCAACACCCCATATTAAACGCCTAAGAATGTACCTGACTAGTAAGAATTTTAAAACCTATGGATTGCTATGTCTCCGAAAGAAAATCAAGCGTGTGTACAGGGGCATAAACGCAGCAGTGATAGGATTGGAGAGGTTCGGTGAGCAAATGAAGACCCTTTGAAGTCATATTGCATGGTACCCATTCCACGGGTCTCAACTCTCCAGGTTTAAGGGATTCTGTCTTCAGGTAAAACATGCACGTGGAACCCAGAGTATGATCAACAGTGTGATCGGGAGACATGTTCCAATATGTCTCAGTTCTCGTCCCCTGGTACTCAGGTGCAACATTCCAGATGCTTTACTAACACTCTCCCGACTTGGAGAGTCAGTGCCTTTAACCTCCTGTTTGGCCCATTTGCAATTTCTGAGGAAGATGAACAGGAATAGGGAGAACCAATGAGAGACTAGCTGGAGGTGTCTGGACGGGCAAATTTAACTCTCATTTCCCACCAGGAAGAGGAATTAACCAAAGGCTCAGCGTGCCGTGCCGGAACCAGATTAGGGCCTGAAGCAATCCTGCAGTGTTGCGGCCAGCTCACAAGAAAGCGAGTTGAAGAAAGGAGCTCATGGGCACTGTAATTCACAAACCTGCAGAGTTATAAATGACAGCTATCGTCCAAAAATATACTGAAGTAAGGCTGCCAAGAGGACTTGAAAGCGGGGCAGAATTGCAGGAAACCGATTTCAGGAGGTAGACTGGAATTGCATTTAAAGCATAGGAAAAGAGGCAGAACGTCCACAATGATGCACTTGGCCAAAAAGGGCGTATGCGTTTTTTCCTGAATATATTCAGGAAAAAACGCATACGCCCTTTTTGGCCAACCAAGCAAGCTTGCAAAGGAAATCTGCACTACAATGAAGTCTCACTTCCCCCCGCTCAAAAGGGCCATCTGAAAAAAGTGTAAAATCCAGAAAGGCAGGACAGGCCATGGAGAACTGGGAGCCTTGTTATGCTGATGGGCGGGATGTAAATTGCCAACAGCCACTCGGGAGAGGTGTATGGTGTTTCCTGAAACATCTAAAAAACAAAGCAACAGAGCCTAGGGCACTTCCACTTATGGTCCTATAGCTTAGGGAAATTAAAATCAAAAAGACACAGCCACCCTAAAGTTTGGGACGGCTCTGTTTACAAGAACCTCATTTACAGTACAAGTTCAATAGCGCAGAAAGTGAAAAATGGATAAAGAAGTTGTGGTACTTACGTACAATGCAATATCACTCAGCAATGAAATCTATGTCATCAGGCCCGTAGCAGCATAATGAGTGGATTCAGGTATGATGATTCTAACTGAAATAAGTCACACAGAAAAAGAAACATCATAAGATATCACTAATACACGGAATGTAAACTTGGCTACACAGGAACTGGATTACAAAACAGAACAGGGTCTCAAATTTAGAAAACCAACTTATGCTTGCTTAAGGGGAAAGGTGAGTTGGGGTGCTGCATAAAACCAGAGATTGAAATGAGCACAGATAAAGTTTCTTAAGCCAAATATGGAATAGACAAGAACTATTCCTTGCTCAGCGAAATGGACTCAACACCCCATATTAAACGCCTAAGAATGTACCTGACTAGTAAGTATCTTAAAACCTATGGATTGCTACGTCTCTGAAAGAAAATCAAGCGTGTGTACAGTGGCATAAACGCAGCAGTGATAGGATTGGAGAGGTTCGGTGAGCAAATGAAGACCCTTTGAAGTCATATTGCATGGTACCCATTCCACGGGTCTCAACTCTCCAGGTTTAAGGGATTCTTCCTTCAGCTAAAACATGCACGTGGAACCCAGAGTATGATCAACCGTGTGATCGGGAGACGTGTTCCAATATGTCTCAGTTCTCGTCCCCTGGTACTCGGGTGCAACATTCCAGACGCTTTACTAACACTCTCCCGACTTGGAGAGTCAGTGCCTTTAACCTCCTGTTTGGCCCATTTGCAATTTCTGAGGAAGATGAACAGGAATAGGGAGAACCAATGAGAGACTAGCTGGAGGTGTCTGGACGGGCAAATTTAACTCTCATTTCCCACCAGGAAGAGGAATTAACCAAAGGCTCAGCGTGCCGTGCCGGAACCAGATTAGGGCCTGAAGCAATCCTGCGGTGTTGCGGCCAGCTCACAAGAAAGCGAGTTGAAGAAAGGAGCTCAGGGGCACTGTAATTCACAAACCTGCAGAGTTATAAATGACAGCTATCGTCCAAAAATATACTGAAGTAAGGCTGCCAAGAGGACTTGAAAGCGGGGCAGAATTGCAGGAAACCGATTTCAGGAGGTAGACTGGAATTGCATTTAAAGCATAGGAAAAGAGGCAGAACGTCCACAATGATGCACTTGGCCAAAAAGGGCGTATGCGTTTTTTCCTGAATATATTCAGGAAAAAACGCATACGCCCTTTTTGGCCAACCAAGCAAGCTTGCAAAGGAAATCTGCACTACAATGAAGTCTCACTTCCCCCCAGTCAAAAGGGCCATCTGAAAAAAGTGTAAAATCCAGAAAGGCAAGACAGGCCATGGAGAACTGGGAGCCTTGTTATGCTGATGGGCGGGATGTAAATTGCCAACAGCCACTCGGGAGAGGTGTATGGTGTTTCCTGAAACATCTAAAAAACAAAGCAACAGAGCCTAGGGCACTTCCACTTATGGTCCTGTAGCTTGGGAAATTAAAATCAGAAAGACACAGCCACCCCAAAGTTTGGGACGGCTCTGTTTACAAGAACCTCGTTTACGGTACAAGTTCAATATCGCAGAAAGTGAAAAATGGATAAAGAAGTTGTGGTACTTACGTACAATGCAATATCACTCAGCAATGAAATCTATGTCATCAGGCCCATAGCAGCATAATGAGTGGATTCAGGTATGATGATTCTAACTGAAATAAGTCACACAGAAAAAGAAACATCATAAGATATCACTAATACACGGAATGTAAACTTGGCTACACAGGAACTGGATTACAAAACAGAACAGGGTCTCAAATTTAGGAAACCAACTTATGCTTGCTTAAGGGGAAAGGTGAGTTGGGGTGCTGCATAAAACCAGAGATTGAAATGAGCACAGATAAAGTTCCTTAAGCCAAATATGGAATAGACAAGAACTACTCCTTGCTCAACGAAATGGACTCAACAGCCCATATTAAACGCCTAAGAATGTACCTGACTAGTAAGTATCTTAAAACCTATGGATTGCTATGTCTCTGAAAGAGAATCAAGCGTGTGTACAGGGGCATAAACGCAGCAGTGATAGGATTGGAGAGGTTCGGTGAGCAAATGAAGACCCTTTGAAGTCATATTGCTTGGTACCCATTCCACGGGTCTCAACTCTCCAGGTTTAAGGGATTCTTCCTTCAGGTAAAACATGCACGTGGAACCCAGAGTATGATCAACCGTGTGATCGGGAGACGTGTTCCAATATGTCTCAATTCTCGTCCCCTGGTACTCGGGTGTAACATTCCAGACGCTTTACTAACACTCTCCCGACTTGGAGAGTCAGTGCCTTTAACCTCCTGTTTGGCCCATTTGCAATTTCTGCGGAAGATGAACAGGAATAGGGAGAACCAATGAGAGACTAGCTGGAGGTGTCTGGACGGGCAAATTTAACTCTCATTTCCCACCAGGAAGAGGAATTAACCAAAGGCTCAGCGTGCCGTGCCGGAACCAGATTAGGGCCTGAAGCAATCCTGCGGTGTTGCGGCCAGCTCACAAGAAAGCGAGTTGAAGAAAGGAGTTCAGGGGCACTGTAATTCACAAACCTGCAGAGTTATAAATGACAGCTATCGTCCAAAAATATACTGAAGTAAGGCTGCCAAGAGGACTTGAAAGCGGGGCAGAATTGCAGGAAACCGATTTCAGGAGGTAGACTGGAATTGCATTTAAAGCATAGGAAAAGAGGCAGAACGTCCACAATGATGCACTTGGCCAAAAAGGGCGTATGCGTTTTTTCCTGAATATATTCAGGAAAAAACGCATACGCCCTTTTTCGCCAACCAAGCAAGCTTGCAAAGGAAATCTGCACTACAATGAAGTCTCACTTCCCCCCAGTCAAAAGGGCCATCTGAAAAAAGTGTAAAATCCAGAAAGGCAGGACAGGCCATGGACAACTGGGAGCCTTGTTATGCTGATGGGTGGGATGTAAATTGCCAACAGCCACTCTGGAGAGGTGTATAGTGTTTCCTGAAACATCTAAAAAACAAAGCAACAGAGCCTAGGGCACTTCCACTTATGGTCCTATAGCTTAGGGAAATTAAAATCAAAAAGACACAGCCACCCCAAAGTTTGGGACGGCTCTGTTTACAAGAACCTCGTTTACGGTACAAGTTCAATATCGCAGAAAGTGAAAAATGGATAAAGAAGTTGTGGTACTTACGTACAATGCAATATCACTCAGCAATGAAATCTATGTCATCAGGCCCGTAGCAGCATAATGAGTGGATTCAGGTATGATGATTCTAACTGAAATAAGTCACACAGAAAAAGAAACATCATAAGATATCACTAATACACGGAATGTAAACTTGGCTACACAGGAACTGGATTACAAAACAGAACAGGGTCTCAAATTTAGGAAACCAACTTATGCTTGCTTAAGGGGAAAGGTGAGTTGGGGTGCTGCCTAAAACCAGAGATTGAAATGAGCACAGATAAAGTTCCTTAAGCCAAATATAGAATAGACAAGAACTACTCCTTGCTCAACGAAATGGACTCAACACCCCATATTAAACGCCTAAGAATGTACCTGACTAGTAAGAATTTTCAAACCTATGGATTGCTATGTCTCCGAAAGAAAATCAAGCGTGTGTACAGGGGCATAAACGCAGCAGTGATAGGATTGGAGAGGTTCGGTGAGCAAATGAAGACCCTTTGAAGTCATATTGCATGGTACCCATTCCACGGGGCTCAACTCTCCAGGTTTAAGGGATTCTTCCTTCAGGTAAAACATGCACGTGGAACCCAGAGTATGATCAACCGTGTGATCGGGAGACGTGTTCCAATATGTCTCAGTTCTCGTCCCCTGGTACTCGGGTGCAACATTCCAGACGCTTTACTAACACTCTCCGGACTTGGAGAGTCAGTGCCTTTAACCTCCTGTTTGGCCCATTTGCAATTTCTGAGGAAGATGAACAGGAATAGGGAGAACCAATGAGAGACTAGCTGGAGGTGTCTGGACGGGCAAATTTAACTCTCATTTCCCACCAGGAAGAGGAATTAACCAAAGGCTCAGCGTGCCGTGCCGGAACCAGATTAGGGCCTGAAGCAATCCTGCGGTGTTGCGGCCAGCTCACAAGAAAGCGAGTTGAAGAAAGGAGCTCAGGGGCACTGTAATTCACAAACCTGCAGAGTTATAAATGACAGCTATCGTCCAAAAATATACTGAAGTAAGGCTGCCAAGAGGACTTGAAAGCGGGGCAGAATTGCAGGAAACCGATTTCAGGAGGTAGACTGGAATTGCATTTAAAGCATAGGAAAAGAGGCAGAACGTCCACAATGATGCACTTGGCCAAAAAGGGCATATGCGTTTTTTCCTGAATATATTCAGGAAAAAACGCATACGCCCTTTTTGGCCAACCAAGCAAGCTTGCAAAGGAAATCTGCACTACAATGAAGTCTCACTTCCCCCCGGTCAAAAGGGCCATCTGAAAAAAGTGTAAAATCCAGAAAGGCAGGACAGGCCATGGAGAACTGGGAGCCTTGTTATGCTGATGGGCGGGATGTAAATTGCCAACAGCCACTCCGGAGAGGTGTATGGTGTTTCCTGAAACATCTAAAAAACAAAGCAACAGAGCCTAGGGCACTTCCACTTATGGTCCTGTAGCTTGGGAAATTAAAATCAGAAAGACACAGCCACCCCAAAGTTTGGGACGGCTCTGTTTACAAGAACCTCGTTTACGGTACAAGTTCAATATCGCAGAAAGTGAAAAATGGATAAAGAAGTTGTGGTACTTACGTACAATGCAATATCACTCAGCAATGAAATCTATGTCATCAGGCCCATAGCAGCATAATGAGTGGATTCAGGTATGATGATTCTAACTGAAATAAGTCACACAGAAAAAGAAACATCATAAGATATCACTAATACACGGAATGTAAACTTGGCTACACAGGAACTGGATTACAAAACAGAACAGGGTCTCAAATTTAGAAAACCAACTTATGCTTGCTTAAGGGGAAAGGTGAGTTGGGGTGCTGCATAAAACCAGAGATTGAAATGAGCACAGATAAAGTTCCTTAAGCCAAATATGGAATAGACAAGAACTACTCCTTGCTCAACGAAATGGACTCAACAGCCCATATTAAACGCCTAAGAATGTACCTGACTAGTAAGTATCTTAAAACCTATGGATTGCTATGTCTCTGAAAGAGAATCAAGCGTGTGTACAGGGGCATAAACGCAGCAGTGATAGGATTGGAGAGGTTCGGTGAGCAAATGAAGACCCTTTGAAGTCATATTGCATGGTACCCATTCCACGGGGCTCAACTCTCCAGGTTTAAGGGATTCTTCCTTCAGGTAAAACATGCACGTGGAACCCAGAGTATGATCAACCGTGTGATCGGGAGACGTGTTCCAATATGTCTCAGTTCTCGTCCCCTGGTACTCGGGTGCAACATTCCAGACGCTTTACTAACACTCTCCGGACTTGGAGAGTCAGTGCCTTTAACCTCCTGTTTGGCCCATTTGCAATTTCTGAGGAAGATGAACAGGAATAGGGAGAACCAATGAGAGACTAGCTGGAGGTGTCTGGACGGGCAAATTTAACTCTCATTTCCCACCAGGAAGAGGAATTAACCAAAGGCTCAGCGTGCCGTGCCGGAACCAGATTAGGGCCTGAAGCAATCCTGCGGTGTTGCGGCCAGCTCACAAGAAAGCGAGTTGAAGAAAGGAGCTCAGGGGCACTGTAATTCACAAACCTGCAGAGTTATAAATGACAGCTATCGTCCAAAAATATACTGAAGTAAGGCTGCCAAGAGGACTTGAAAGCGGGGCAGAATTGCAGGAAACCGATTTCAGGAGGTAGACTGGAATTGCATTTAAAGCATAGGAAAAGAGGCAGAACGTCCACAATGATGCACTTGGCCAAAAAGGGCATATGCGTTTTTTCCTGAATATATTCAGGAAAAAACGCATACGCCCTTTTTGGCCAACCAAGCAAGCTTGCAAAGGAAATCTGCACTACAATGAAGTCTCACTTCCCCCCGGTCAAAAGGGCCATCTGAAAAAAGTGTAAAATCCAGAAAGGCAGGACAGGCCATGGAGAACTGGGAGCCTTGTTATGCTGATGGGCGGGATGTAAATTGCCAACAGCCACTCCGGAGAGGTGTATGGTGTTTCCTGAAACATCTAAAAAACAAAGCAACAGAGCCTAGGGCACTTCCACTTATGGTCCTGTAGCTTGGGAAATTAAAATCAGAAAGACACAGCCACCCCAAAGTTTGGGACGGCTCTGTTTACAAGAACCTCGTTTACGGTACAAGTTCAATATCGCAGAAAGTGAAAAATGGATAAAGAAGTTGTGGTACTTACGTACAATGCAATATCACTCAGCAATGAAATCTATGTCATCAGGCCCATAGCAGCATAATGAGTGGATTCAGGTATGATGATTCTAACTGAAATAAGTCACACAGAAAAAGAAACATCATAAGATATCACTAATACACGGAATGTAAACTTGGCTACACAGGAACTGGATTACAAAACAGAACAGGGTCTCAAATTTAGAAAACCAACTTATGCTTGCTTAAGGGGAAAGGTGAGTTGGGGTGCTGCATAAAACCAGAGATTGAAATGAGCACAGATAAAGTTCCTTAAGCCAAATATGGAATAGACAAGAACTACTCCTTGCTCAACGAAATGGACTCAACAGCCCATATTAAACGCCTAAGAATGTACCTGACTAGTAAGTATCTTAAAACCTATGGATTGCTATGTCTCTGAAAGAGAATCAAGCGTGTGTACAGGGGCATAAACGCAGCAGTGATAGGATTGGAGAGGTTCGGTGAGCAAATGAAGACCCTTTGAAGTCATATTGCATGGTACCCATTCCACGGGTCTCAACTCTCCAGGTTTAAGGGATTCTTCCTTCAGCTAAAACATGCACGTGGAACCCAGAGTATGATCAACCGTGTGATCGGGAGACGTGTTCCAATATGTCTCAATTCTCGTCCCCTGGTACTCGGGTGTAACATTCCAGACGCTTTACTAACACTCTCCCGACTTGGAGAGTCAGTGCCTTTAACCTCCTGTTTGGCCCATTTGCAATTTCTGCGGAAGATGAACAGAAATAGGGAGAACCAATGAGAGACTAGCTGGAGGTGTCTGGACGGGCAAATTTAACTCTCATTTCCCACCAGGAAGAGGAATTAACCAAAGGCTCAGCGTGCCGTGCCGGAACCAGATTAGGGCCTGAAGCAATCCTGCGGTGTTGCGGCCAGCTCACAAGAAAGCGAGTTGAAGAAAGGAGCTCAGGGGCACTGTAATTCACAAACCTGCAGAGTTATAAATGCCAACTATCGTCCAAAAATATACTGAAGTAAGGCTGCCAAGAGGACTTGAAAGCGGGGCAGAATTGCAGGAAACCGATTTCAGGAGGTAGACTGGAATTGCATTTAAAGCATAGGAAAAGAGGCAGAACGTCCACAATGATGCACTTGGCCAAAAAGGGCGTATGCGTTTTTTCCTGAATATATTCAGGAAAAAACGCATACGCACTTTTTGGCCAACCAAGCAAGCTTGCAAAGGAAATCTGCACTACAATGAAGTCTCACTTCCCCCGGTCAAAAGGGCCATCTGAAAAAAGTGTAAAATCCAGAAAGGCAGGACAGGCCATGGAGAACTGGGAGCCTTGTTATGCTGATGGGCGGGATGTAAATTGCCAACAGCCACTCGGGAGAGGTGTATGGTGTTTCCTGAAACATCTAAAAAACAAAGCAACAGAGCCTAGGGCACTTCCACTTATGGTCCTATAGCTTAGGGAAATTAAAATCAAAAAGACACAGCCACCCCAAAGTTTGGGACGGCTCTGTTTACAAGAACATCGTTTACGGTACAAGTTGAATATCACAGAAAGTGAAAAATGGATAAAGAAGTTGTGGTACTTACGTACAATGCAATATCACTCAGCAATGAAATCTATGTCATCAGGCCCGTAGCAGCATAATGAGTGGATTCAGGTATGATGATTCTAACTGAAATAAGTCACACAGAAAAAGAAACATCATAAGATATCACTAATACACGGAATGTAAACTTGGCTACACAGGAACTGGATTACAAAACAGAACAGGGTCTCAAATTTAGAAAACCAACTTATGCTTGCTTAAGGGGAAAGGTGAGTTGGGGTGCTGCATAAAACCAGAGATTGAAATGAGCACAGATAAAGTTCCTTAAGCCAAATATGGAATAGACAAGAACTACTCCTTGCTCAACGAAATGGACTCAACACCCCATATTAAACGCCTAAGAATGTACCTGACTAGTAAGTATCTTAAAACCTATGGATTGCTATGTCTCTGAAAGAAAATCAAGCGTGTGTACAGGGGCATAAACGCAGCAGTGATAGGATTGGAGAGGTTCGGTGAGCAAATGAAGACCCTTTGAAGTCATATTGCATGGTACCCATTCCACGGGTCTCAACTCTCCAGGTTTAAGGGATTCTTCCTTCAGCTAAAACATGCACGTGGAACCCAGAGTATGATCAACCGTGTGATCGGGAGACGTGTTCCAATATGTCTCAATTCTCGTCCCCTGGTATTCGGGTGTAATATTCCAGACGCTTTACTAACACTCTCCCGACTTGGAGAGTCAGTGCCTTTAACCTCCTGTTTGGCCCATTTGCAATTTCTGAGGAAGATGAACAGGAATAGGGAGAACCAATGAGAGACTAGCTGGAGGTGTCTGGACGGGCAAATTTAACTCTCATTTCCCACCAGGAAGAGGAATTAACCAAAGGCTCAGCGTGCCGTGCCGGAACCAGATTAGGGCCTGAAGCAATCCTGCGGTGTTGCGGCCAGCTCACAAGAAAGCGAGTTGAAGAAAGGAGCTCAGGGGCACTGTAATTCACAAACCTGCAGAGTTATAAATGACAGCTATCGTCCAAAAATATACTGAAGTAAGGCTGCCAAGAGGACTTGAAAGCGGGGCAGAATTGCAGGAAACCTATTTCAGGAGGTAGACTGGAATTGCATTTAAAGCATAGGAAAAGAGGCAGAACGTCCACAATGATGCACTTGGCCAAAAAGGGCGTATGCGTTTTTTCCTGAATATATTCAGGAAAAAACGCATACGCCCTTTTTGGCCAACCAAGCAAGCTTGCAAAGGAAATCTGCACTACAATGAAGTCTCACTTCCCCCCGGTCAAAAGGGCCATCTGAAAAAAGTGTAAAATCCAGAAAGGCAGGACAGGCCATGGAGAACTGGGAGCCTTGTTATGCTGATGGGCGGTATGTTAATTGCCAACAGCCACTTGGGAGAAGTGTATGGTGTTTCCTTAAACATCTAAAAAACAAAGCAACAGAGCCTAGGGCACTTCCACTTATGGTCCTATAGCTTAGGGAAATTAAAATCAAAAAGACACAGCCACCCCAAAGTTTGGGACGGCTCTGTTTACAAGAAACTCGTTTACGGTACAAGTTCAATATCGCAGAAAGTGAAAAATGGATAAAGAAGTTGTGGTACTTACGTACAATGCAATATCACTCAGCTATGAAATCTTTGTCATCAGGCCCGTAGCAGTATAATGAATGGATTCAGGTATGATGATTCTAACTGAAATAAGTCACACAGAAAAAGAAACATCATAAGATATCACTAATACACGGAATGTAAACTTGGCTACACAGGAACTGGATTACAAATCAGAACAGTGTCTCAAATTTAGAAAACCAACTTATGCTTGCTTAAGCGAAAAGGTGAGTTGGGGTGCTGCATCAAACCAGAGATTGAAATGAGCACAGATAAAGTTCCTTAAGCCAAATATGGAATAGACAAGAGCTACTCCTTGCTCAACGAAATGGACTCAACACCCCATATTAAACGCCTAAGAATTTACCTGACTAGTAAGTATCTTAAAACCTATGGATTGCTATGTCTCTGAAAGAAAATCAAGCATGTGTACAGGGGCATAAACGCAGCACTGATAGGATTGGAGAGGTTCGGTGAGCAAATGAAGACCCTTTGAAGTCATATTGCATGGTACCCATTCCACGGGTCTCAACTCTCCTGGTTTAAGGGATTCTTCCTTCAGCTAAAACATGCACGTGGAACCCAGAGTATGATCAACCATGGGATCGGGAGACGTGTTCCAATATGCCTCAGTTCTCGTCCCCTGGTACTCGGGTGCAACGTTCCAGACGCTTTACTAACACTCTCCCGACTTGGAGAGTCAGTGCCTTTAACCTCCTGTTTTGCCCAGTTTGCAATTTCTACGGAAGATGAACAGGAATAGGGAGAACCAATGAGAGACTAGCTGGAGGTGTCTGGACGGGCAAATTTAACTTTCATTTCCCACCAGGAAGAGGAATTAACCAAAGGCTCAGCGTGCCGTGCCGGAACCAGATTAGGGCCTGAAGCAATCCTGCGGTGTTGCGGCCAGCTCACAAGAAAGCGAGTTGAAGAAAGGAGCTCAGGGGCAGTGTAATTCACAAACCTGCAGAGTTATAAATGACAGCTATCGTCCAAAAATATACTGAAGTAAGGCTGCCAAGAGGACTTGAAAGCGGGGCAGAATTGCAGGAAACCGATTTCAGGAGGTAGACTGGAATTGCATTTAAAGCATAGGAAAAGAGGCAGAACGTCCACAATGATGCACTTGGCCAAAAAGGGCGTATGCGTTTTTTCCTGAATATATTCAGGAAAAAACGCATACGCCCTTTATGGCCAACCAAGCAAGCTTGCAAAGGAAATCTGCACTACAATGAAGTCTCACTTCCCCCCGGTCAAAAGGGCCATCTGAAAAAAGTGTAAAATCCAGAAAGGCAGGACAGGCCATGGAGAACTGGGAGCCTTGTTATGCTGATGGGCGGGATGTAAATTGCCAACAGCCACTCGGGAGAGGTGTATGGTGTTTCCTGAAACATCTAAAAAACAAAGCAACAGAGCCTAGGGCACTTCCACTTATGGTCCTATAGCTTAGGGAAATTAAAATCAAAAAGACACAGCCACCCCAAAGTTTGGGACGGCTCTGTTTACAAGAAACTCGTTTACGGTACAAGTTCAATATCACAGAAAGTGAAAAATGGATAAAGAAGTTGTGGTACTTACGTACAATGCAATATCACTCAGCAATGAAATCTATGTCATCAGGCCCGTAGCAGCATAATGAGTGGATTCAGGTATGATGATTCTAACTGAAATAAGTCACACAGAAAAAGAAACATCATAAGATATCATTAATACACGGGATGTAAACTTGGCTACACAGGAACTGGATTACAAAACAGAACAGGGTCTCAAATTTAGAAAACCAACTTATGCTTGCTTAAGGGGAAAGGTGAGTTGGGGTGCTGCATAAAACCAGAGATTGAAATGAGCACAGATAAAGTTCCTTAAGCCAAATATAGAATAGACAAGAACTACTCCTTGCTCAACGAAATGGACTCAACACCCCATATTAAACGCCTAAGAATGTACCTGACTAGTAAGAATTTTCAAACCTATGGATTGCTATGTCTCCGAAAGAAAATCAAGCGTGTGTACAGGGGCATAAACGCAGCAGTGATAGGATTGGAGAGGTTCGGTGAGCAAATGAAGACCCTTTGAAGTCATATTGCATGGTACCCATTCCACGGGTCTCAACTCTCCAGGTTTAAGGGATTCTTCCTTCAGCTAAAACATGCACGTGGAACCCAGAGTATGATCAACCGTGTGATCGGGAGACGTGTTCCAATATGTCTCAATTCTCGTCCCCTGGTACTCGGGTGTAACATTCCAGACGCTTTACTAACACTCTCCCGACTTGGAGAGTCAGTGCCTTTAACCTCCTGTTTGGCCCATTTGCAATTTCTGCGGAAGATGAACAGGAATAGGGAGAACCAATGAGAGACTAGCTGGAGGTGTCTGGACGGGCAAATTTAACTCTCATTTCCCACCAGGAAGAGGAATTAACCAAAGGCTCAGTGTGCCGTGCCGGAACCAGATTAGGGCCTGAAGCAATCCTGCGGTGTTGCGGCCAGCTCACAAGAAAGCGAGTTGAAGAAAGGAGCTCAGGGGCACTGTAATTCACAAACCTGCAGAGTTATAAATGACAGCTATCGTCCAAAAATATACTGAAGTAAGGCTGCCAAGAGGACTTGAAAGCGGGGCAGAATTGCAGGAAACCGATTTCAGGAGGTAGACTGGAATTGCATTTAAAGCATAGGAAAAGAGGCAGAACGTCCACAATGATGCACTTGGCCAAAAAGGGCGTATGCGTTTTTTCCTGAATATATTCAGGAAAAAACGCATACGCCCTTTTTGGCCAACCAAGCAAGCTTGCAAAGGAAATCTGCACTACAATGAAGTCTCACTTCCCCCCGGTCAAAAGGGCCATCTGAAAAAAGTGTAAAATCCAGAAAGGCAGGACAGGCCATGGAGAACTGGGAGCCTTGTTATGCTGATGGGCGGGATGTAAATTGCCAACAGCCACTCTGGAGAGGTGTATAGTGTTTCCAGAAACATCTAAAAAACAAAGCAACAGAGCCTAGGGCACTTCCACTTATGGTCCTATAGCTTAGGGAAATTAAAATCAAAAAGACACAGCCACCCCAAAGTTTGGGACGGCTCTGTTTACAAGAAACTCGTTTACGGTACAAGTTCAATATCGCAGAAAGTGAAAAATGGATAAAGAAGTTGTGGTACTTACGTACAATGCAATATCACTCAGCAATGAAATCTATGTCATCAGGCCCATAGCAGCATAATGAGTGGATTCAGGTATGATGATTCTAACTGAAATAAGTCACACAGAAAAAGAAACATCATAAGATATCACTAATACACGGAATGTAAACTTGGCTACACAGGAACTGGATTACAAAACAGAACAGGGTCTCAAATTTAGGAAACCAACTTATGCTTGCTTAAGGGGAAAGGTGAGTTGGGGTGCTGCATAAAACCAGAGATTGAAATGAGCACAGATAAAGTTCCTTAAGCCAAATATGGAATAGACAAGAACTACTCCTTGCTCAACGAAATGGACTCAACAGCCCATATTAAACGCCTAAGAATGTACCTGACTAGTAAGTATCTTAAAACCTATGGATTGCTATGTCTCTGAAAGAGAATCAAGCGTGTGTACAGGGGCATAAACGCAGCAGTGATAGGATTGGAGAGGTTCGGTGAGCAAATGAAGACCCTTTGAAGTCATATTGCTTGGTACCCATTCCACGGGTCTCAACTCTCCAGGTTTAAGGGATTCTTCCTTCAGCTAAAACATGCACGTGGAACCCAGAGTATGATCAACCATGGGATCGGGAGACGTGTTCCAATATGCCTCAGTTCTCGTCCCCTGGTACTCGGGTGCAACATTCCAGACGCTTTACTAACACTCTCCCGACTTGGAGAGTCAGTGCCTTTAACCTCCTGTTTGGCCCAGTTTGCAATTTCTACGGAAGATGAACAGGAATAGGGAGAACCAATGAGAGACTAGCTGGAGGTGTCTGGACGGGCAAATTTAACTTTCATTTCCCACCAGGAAGAGGAATTAACCAAAGGCTCAGCGTGCCGTGCCGGAACCAGATTAGGGCCTGAAGCAATCCTGCGGTGTTGCGGCCAGCTCACAAGAAAGCGAGTTGAAGAAAGGAGCTCAGGGGCAGTGTAATTCACAAACCTGCAGAGTTATAAATGACAGCTATCGTCCAAAAATATACTGAAGTAAGGCTGCCAAGAGGACTTGAAAGCGGGGCAGAATTGCAGGAAACCGATTTCAGGAGGTAGACTGGAATTGCATTTAAAGCATAGGAAAAGAGGCAGAACGTCCACAATGATGCACTTGGCCAAAAAGGGCGTATGCATTGTTTCCTGAATATATTCAGGAAAAAACGCATACGCCCTTTTTGGCCAACCAAGCAAGCTTGCAAAGGAAATCTGCACTACAATGAAGTCTCACTTCCCCCCGGTCAAAAGAGCCATCTGAAAAAAGTGTAAAATCCAGAAAGGCAGGACAGGCCATGGAGAACTGGGAGCCTTGTTATGCTGATGGGCGGGATGTAAATTGCCAGCAGCCACTTGGGAGAAGTGTATGGTGTTTCCTGAAACATCTAAAAAACAAAGCAAGAGAACCTAGGGCACTTCCACTTATGGTCCTATAGCTTAGGGAAAAAAAATTAAGAAGACACAGCCACCCCAAAGTTTGGGACGGCTCTGTTTACAAGAACCTCGTTTACGGTACAAGTTCAATAGCGCAGAAAGTGAAATATGGATAAAGAAGTTGTGGTACTTACGTACAATGCAATATCACTCAGCAATGAAATCTATGTCATCAGGCCCGTAGCAGTATAATGAATGGATTCAGGTATGATGATTCTAACTGAAATAAGTCACACAGAAAAAGAAACATCATAAGATATCACTAATACACGGAATGTAAACTTGGCTACACAGGAACTGGATTACAAAACAGAACAGGGTCTCAAATTTAGGAAACCAACTTATGCTTGCTTAAGGGGAAAGGTGAGTTGGGGTGCTGCATAAAACCAGAGATTGAAATGAGCACAGATAAAGTTCCTTAAGCCAAATATGGAATAGACAAGAACTACTCCTTGCTCAACGAAATGGACTCAACAGCCCATATTAAACGCCTAAGAATGTACCTGACTAGTAAGTATCTTAAAACCTATGGATTGCTATGTCTCTGAAAGAGAATCAAGCGTGTGTACAGGGGCATAAACGCAGCAGTGATAGGATTGGAGAGGTTCGGTGAGCAAATGAAGACCCTTTGAAGTCATATTGCTTGGTACCCATTCCACGGGTCTCAACTCTCCAGGTTTAAGGGATTCTTCCTTCAGCTAAAACATGCACGTGGAACCCAGAGTATGATCAACCATGGGATCGGGAGACGTGTTCCAATATGCCTCAGTTCTCGTCCCCTGGTACTCGGGTGCAACATTCCAGACGCTTTACTAACA
This sequence comes from Leucopleurus acutus, assembly GCF_964270905.1. Taxonomy (NCBI): domain Eukaryota; kingdom Metazoa; phylum Chordata; class Mammalia; order Artiodactyla; family Delphinidae; genus Leucopleurus; species Leucopleurus acutus. The sequence goes on along the minus strand of NW_028139070.1, from coordinate 231,926 downwards.
CTCTCCCGACTTGGAGAGTCAGTGCCTTTAACCTCCTGTTTGGCCCAGTTTGCAATTTCTACGGAAGATGAACAGGAATAGGGAGAACCAATGAGAGACTAGCTGGAGGTGTCTGGACGGGCAAATTTAACTTTCATTTCCCACCAGGAAGAGGAATTAACCAAAGGCTCAGCGTGCCGTGCCGGAACCAGATTAGGGCCTGAAGCAATCCTGCGGTGTTGCGGCCAGCTCACAAGAAAGCGAGTTGAAGAAAGGAGCTCAGGGGCAGTGTAATTCACAAACCTGCAGAGTTATAAATGACAGCTATCGTCCAAAAATATACTGAAGTAAGGCTGCCAAGAGGACTTGAAAGCGGGGCAGAATTGCAGGAAACCGATTTCAGGAGGTAGACTGGAATTGCATTTAAAGCATAGGAAAAGAGGCAGAACGTCCACAATGATGCACTTGGCCAAAAAGGGCGTATGCGTTGTTTCCTGAATATATTCAGGAAAAAACGCATACGCCCTTTTTGGCCAACCAAGCAAGCTTGCAAAGGAAATCTGCACTACAATGAAGTCTCACTTCCCCCCGGTCAAAAGAGCCATCTGAAAAAAGTGTAAAATCCAGAAAGGCAGGACAGGCCATGGAGAACTGGGAGCCTTGTTATGCTGATGGGCGGGATGTAAATTGCCAGCAGCCACTTGGGAGAAGTGTATGGTGTTTCCTGAAACATCTAAAAAACAAAGCAAGAGAACCTAGGGCACTTCCACTTATGGTCCTATAGCTTAGGGAAAAAAAATTAAGAAGACACAGCCACCCCAAAGTTTGGGACGGCTCTGTTTACAAGAACCTCGTTTACGGTACAAGTTCAATAGCGCAGAAAGTGAAATATGGATAAAGAAGTTGTGGTACTTACGTACAATGCAATATCACTCAGCAATGAAATCTATGTCATCAGGCCCGTAGCAGTATAATGAATGGATTCAGGTATGATGATTCTAACTGAAATAAGTCACACAGAAAAAGAAACATCATAAGATATCACTAATACACGGAATGTAAACTTGGCTACACAGGAACTGGATTACAAAACAGAACAGGGTCTCAAATTTAGGAAACCAACTTATGCTTGCTTAAGGGGAAAGGTGAGTTGGGGTGCTGCATAAAACCAGAGATTGAAATGAGCACAGATAAAGTTCCTTAAGCCAAATATGGAATAGACAAGAACTACTCCTTGCTCAACGAAATGGACTCAACAGCCCATATTAAACGCCTAAGAATGTACCTGACTAGTAAGTATCTTAAAACCTATGGATTGCTATGTCTCTGAAAGAGAATCAAGCGTGTGTACAGGGGCATAAACGCAGCAGTGATAGGATTGGAGAGGTTCGGTGAGCAAATGAAGACCCTTTGAAGTCATATTGCTTGGTACCCATTCCACGGGTCTCAACTCTCCAGGTTTAAGGGATTCTTCCTTCAGCTAAAACATGCACGTGGAACCCAGAGTATGATCAACCATGGGATCGGGAGACGTGTTCCAATATGCCTCAGTTCTCGTCCCCTGGTACTCGGGTGCAACATTCCAGACGCTTTACTAACACTCTCCCGACTTGGAGAGTCAGTGCCTTTAACCTCCTGTTTGGCCCAGTTTGCAATTTCTACGGAAGATGAACAGGAATAGGGAGAACCAATGAGAGACTAGCTGGAGGTGTCTGGACGGGCAAATTTAACTTTCATTTCCCACCAGGAAGAGGAATTAACCAAAGGCTCAGCGTGCCGTGCCGGAACCAGATTAGGGCCTGAAGCAATCCTGCGGTGTTGCGGCCAGCTCACAAGAAAGCGAGTTGAAGAAAGGAGCTCAGGGGCAGTGTAATTCACAAACCTGCAGAGTTATAAATGACAGCTATCGTCCAAAAATATACTGAAGTAAGGCTGCCAAGAGGACTTGAAAGCGGGGCAGAATTGCAGGAAACCGATTTCAGGAGGTAGACTGGAATTGCATTTAAAGCATAGGAAAAGAGGCAGAACGTCCACAATGATGCACTTGGCCAAAAAGGGCGTATGCGTTGTTTCCTGAATATATTCAGGAAAAAACGCATACGCCCTTTTTGGCCAACCAAGCAAGCTTGCAAAGGAAATCTGCACTACAATGAAGTCTCACTTCCCCCCGGTCAAAAGAGCCATCTGAAAAAAGTGTAAAATCCAGAAAGGCAGGACAGGCCATGGAGAACTGGGAGCCTTGTTATGCTGATGGGCGGGATGTAAATTGCCAACAGCCACTCTGGAGAGGTGTATGGTGTTTCCTGAAACATCTAAAAAACAAAGCAACAGAGCCTAGGGCACTTCCACTTATGGTCCTATAGCTTAGGGAAATTAAAATCAAAAAGACACAGCCACCCCACAGTTTGGGACGGCTCTGTTTACAAGAAACTCGTTTACGGTACAAGTTCAATATCGCAGAAAGTGAAAAATGGATAAAGAAGTTGTGGTACTTACGTACAATGCAATATCACTCAGCAATGAAATCTATGTCATCAGGCCCATAGCAGCATAATGAGTGGATTCAGGTATGATGATTCTAACTGAAATAAGTCACACAGAAAAAGAAACATCATAAGATATCACTAATACACGGAATGTAAACTTGGCTACACAGGAACTGGATTACAAAACAGAACAGGGTCTCAAATTTAGAAAACCAACTTATGCTTGCTTAAGGGGAAAGGTGAGTTGGGGTGCTGCATAAAACCAGAGATTGAAATGAGCACAGATAAAGTTCCTTAAGCCAAATATGGAATAGACAAGAACTACTCCTTGCTCAACGAAATGGACTCAACAGCCCATATTAAACGCCTAAGAATGTACCTGACTAGTAAGTATCTTAAAACCTATGGATTGCTATGTCTCTGAAAGAGAATCAAGCGTGTGTACAGGGGCATAAACGCAGCAGTGATAGGATTGGAGAGGTTCGGTGAGCAAATGAAGACCCTTTGAAGTCATATTGCATGGTACCCATTCCACGGGTCTCAACTCTCCAGGTTTAAGGGATTCTTCCTTCAGCTAAAACATGCACGTGGAACCCAGAGTATGATCAACCGTGTGATCGGGAGACGTGTTCCAATATGTTTCAATTCTCGTCCCCTGGTACTCGGGTGTAACATTCCAGACGCTTTACTAACACTCTCCCGACTTGGAGAGTCAGTGCCTTTAACCTCCTGTTTGGCCCATTTGCAATTTCTGAGGAAGATGAACAGGAATAGGGAGAACCAATGAGAGACTAGCTGGAGGTGTCTGGACGGGCAAATTTAACTCTCATTTCCCACCAGGAAGAGGAATTAACCAAAGGCTCAGCGTGCCGTGCCGGAACCAGATTAGGGCCTGAAGCAATCCTGCGGTGTTGCGGCCAGCTCACAAGAAAGCGAGTTGAAGAAAGGAGCTCAGGGGCACTGTAATTCACAAACCTGCAGAGTTATAAATGACAGCTATCGTCCAAAAATATACTGAAGTAAGGCTGCCAAGAGGACTTGAAAGCGGGGCAGAATTGCAGGAAACCGATTTCAGGAGGTAGACTGGAATTGCATTTAAAGCATAGGAAAAGAGGCAGAACGTCCACAATGATGCACTTGGCCAAAAAGGGCGTATGCGTTTTTTCCTGAATATATTCAGGAAAAAACGCATACGCCCTTTATGGCCAACCAAGCAAGCTTGCAAAGGAAATCTGCACTACAGTGAAGTCTCACTTCCCCCCGGTCAAAAGGGCCATCTGAAAAAAGTGTAAAATCCAGAAAGGCAGGACAGGCCATGGAGAACTGGGAGCCTTGTTATGCTGATGGGCGGGATGTAAATTGCCAACAGCCACTAGGGAGAGGTGTATGGTGTTTCCTGAAACATCTAAAAAACAAAGCAACAGAGCCTAGGGCACTTCCACTTATGGTCCTATAGCTTAGGGAAATTAAAATCAAAAAGACACAGCCACCCCAAAGTTTGGGACGGCTCTGTTTACAAGAAACTCGTTTACGGTACAAGTTCAATATCACAGAAAGTGAAAAATGGATAAAGAAGTTGTGGTACTTACGTACAATGCAATATCACTCAGCAATGAAATCTATGTCATCAGGCCCGTAGCAGCATAATGAGTGGATTCAGGTATGATGATTCTAACTGAAATAAGTCACACAGAAAAAGAAACATCATAAGATATCATTAATACACGGGATGTAAACTTGGCTACACAGGAACTGGATTACAAAACAGAACAGGGTCTCAAATTTAGAAAACCAACTTATGCTTGCTTAAGGGGAAAGGTGAGTTGGGGTGCTGCATAAAACCAGAGATTGAAATGAGCACAGATAAAGTTCCTTAAGCCAAATATAGAATAGACAAGAACTACTCCTTGCTCAACGAAATGGACTCAACACCCCATATTAAACGCCTAAGAATGTACCTGACTAGTAAGAATTTTCAAACCTATGGATTGCTATGTCTCCGAAAGAAAATCAAGCGTGTGTACAGGGGCATAAACGCAGCAGTGATAGGATTGGAGAGGTTCGGTGAGCAAATGAAGACCCTTTGAAGTCATATTGCATGGTACCCATTCCACGGGTCTCAACTCTCCAGGTTTAAGGGATTCTTCCTTCAGCTAAAACATGCACGTGGAACCCAGAGTATGATCAACCGTGTGATCGGGAGACGTGTTCCAATATGTCTCAATTCTCGTCCCCTGGTACTCGGGTGTAACATTCCAGACGCTTTACTAACACTCTCCCGACTTGGAGAGTCAGTGCCTTTAACCTCCTGTTTGGCCCATTTGCAATTTCTGCGGAAGATGAACAGGAATAGGGAGAACCAATGAGAGACTAGCTGGAGGTGTCTGGACGGGCAAATTTAACTCTCATTTCCCACCAGGAAGAGGAATTAACCAAAGGCTCAGCGTGCCGTGCCGGAACCAGATTAGGGCCTGAAGCAATCCTGCGGTGTTGCGGCCAGCTCACAAGAAAGCGAGTTGAAGAAAGGAGCTCAGGGGCACTGTAATTCACAAACCTGCAGAGTTATAAATGACAGCTATCGTCCAAAAATATACTGAAGTAAGGCTGCCAAGAGGACTTGAAAGCGGGGCAGAATTGCAGGAAACCGATTTCAGGAGGTAGACTGGAATTGCATTTAAAGCATAGGAAAAGAGGCAGAACGTCCACAATGATGCACTTGGCCAAAAAGGGCGTATGCGTTTTTTCCTGAATATATTCAGGAAAAAACGCATACGCCCTTTATGGCCAACCAAGCAAGCTTGCAAAGGAAATCTGCACTACAATGAAGTCTCACTTCCCCCCGGTCAAAAGGGCCATCTGAAAAAAGTGTAAAATCCAGAAAGGCAGGACAGGCCATGGAGAACTGGGAGCCTTGTTATGCTGATGGGCGGGATGTAAATTGCCAACAGCCACTCTGGAGAGGTGTATAGTGTTTCCTGAAACATCTAAAAAACAAAGCAACAGAGCCTAGGGCACTTCCACTTATGGTCCTATAGCTTAGGGAAATTAAAATCAAAAAGACACAGCCACCCCAAAGTTTGGGACGGCTCTGTTTACAAGAAACTCGTTTACAGTACAAGTTCAATATCGCAGAAAGTGAAAAATGGATAAAGAAGTTGTGGTACTTACGTACAATGCAATATCACTCAGCAATGAAATCTATGTCATCAGGCCCGTAGCAGCATAATGAGTGGATTCAGGTATGATGATTCTAACTGAAATAAGTCACACAGAAAAAGAAACATCATAAGATATCATTAATACACGGGATGTAAACTTGGCTACACAGGAACTGGATTACAAAACAGAACAGGGTCTCAAATTTAGAAAACCAACTTATGCTTGCTTAAGGGGAAAGGTGAGTTGGGGTGCTGCATAAAACCAGAGATTGAAATGAGCACAGATAAAGTTCCTTAAGCCAAATATAGAATAGACAAGAACTACTCCTTGCTCAACGAAATGGACTCAACACCCCATATTAAACGCCTAAGGATGTACCTGACTAGTAAGAATTTTCAAACCTATGGATTGCTATGTCTCCGAAAGAAAATCAAGCGTGTGTACAGGGGCATAAACGCAGCAGTGATAGGATTGGAGAGGTTCGGTGAGCAAATGAAGACCCTTTGAAGTCATATTGCATGGTACCCATTCCACGGGTCTCAACTCTCCAGGTTTAAGGGATTCTTCCTTCAGCTAAAACATGCACGTGGAACCCAGAGTATGATCAACCGTGTGATCGGGAGACGTGTTCCAATATGTCTCAATTCTCGTCCCCTGGTACTCGGGTGTAACATTCCAGACGCTTTACTAACACTCTCCCGACTTGGAGAGTCAGTGCCTTTAACCTCCTGTTTGGCCCATTTGCAATTTCTGCGGAAGATGAACAGGAATAGGGAGAACCAATGAGAGACTAGCTGGAGGTGTCTGGACGGGCAAATTTAACTCTCATTTCCCACCAGGAAGAGGAATTAACCAAAGGCTCAGCGTGCCGTGCCGGAACCAGATTAGGGCCTGAAGCAATCCTGCGGTGTTGCGGCCAGCTCACAAGAAAGCGAGTTGAAGAAAGGAGCTCAGGGGCACTGTAATTCACAAACCTGCAGAGTTATAAATGACAGCTATCGTCCAAAAATATACTGAAGTAAGGCTGCCAAGAGGACTTGAAAGCGGGGCAGAATTGCAGGAAACCGATTTCAGGAGGTAGACTGGAATTGCATTTAAAGCATAGGAAAAGAGGCAGAACGTCCACAATGATGCACTTGGCCAAAAAGGGCGTATGCGTTTTTTCCTGAATATATTCAGGAAAAAACGCATACGCCCTTTTTGGCCAACCAAGCAAGCTTGCAAAGGAAATCTGCACTACAATGAAGTCTCACTTCCCCCCGGTCAAAAGGGCCATCTGAAAAAAGTGTAAAATCCAGAAAGGCAGGACAGGCCATGGAGAACTGGGAGCCTTGTTATGCTGATGGGCGGGATGTAAATTGCCAACAGCCACTCTGGAGAGGTGTATAGTGTTTCCTGAAACATCTAAAAAACAAAGCAACAGAGCCTAGGGCACTTCCACTTATGGTCCTATAGCTTAGGGAAATTAAAATCAAAAAGACACAGCCACCCCAAAGTTTGGGACGGCTCTGTTTACAAGAAACTCGTTTACGGTACAAGTTCAATATCGCAGAAAGTGAAAAATGGATAAAGAAGTTGTGGTACTTACGTACAATGCAATATCACTCAGCAATGAAATCTATGTCATCAGGCCCATAGCAGCATAATGAGTGGATTCAGGTATGATGATTCTAACTGAAATAAGTCACACAGAAAAAGAAACATCATAAGATATCACTAATACACGGAATGTAAACTTGGCTACACAGGAACTGGATTACAAAACAGAACAGGGTCTCCAATTTAGAAAACCAACTTATGCTTGCTTAAGGGGAAAGGTGAGTTGGGGTGCTGCATAAAACCAGAGATTGAAATGAGCACAGATAAAGTTCCTTAAGCCAAATATGGAATAGACAAGAACTACTCCTTGCTCAACGAAATGGACTCAACAGCCCATATTAAACGCCTAAGAATGTACCTGACTAGTAAGTATCTTAAAACCTATGGATTGCTATGTCTCTGAAAGAGAATCAAGCGTGTGTACAGGGGCATAAACGCAGCAGTGATAGGATTGGAGAGGTTCGGTGAGCAAATGAAGACCCTTTGAAGTCATATTGCATGGTACCCATTCCACGGGTCTCAACTCTCCAGGTTTAAGGGATTCTTCCTTCAGCTAAAACATGCACGTGGAACCCAGAGCATGATCAACCGTGTGATCGGGAGACGTGTTCCAATATGTCTCAGTTCTCGTACCCTGGTACTCGGGTGCAACATTCCAGACGCTTTACTAACACTCTCCCGACTTGGAGAGTCAGTGCCTTTAACCTCCTGTTTGGCCCATTTGCAATTTCTGAGGAAGATGAACAGGAATAGGGAGAACCAATGAGAGACTAGCTGGAGGTGTCTGGACGGGCAAATTTAACTCTCATTTCCCACCAGGAAGAGGAATTAACCAAAGGCTCAGCGTGCTGTGCCGGAACCAGATTAGGGCCTGAAGCAATCCTGCGGTGTTGCGGCCAGCTCACAAGAAAGCGAGTTGAAGAAAGGAGCTCAGGGGCACTGTAATTCACAAACCTGCAGAGTTATAAATGACAGCTATCGTCCAAAAATATACTGAAGTAAGGCTGCCAAGAGGACTTGAAAGCGGGGCAGAATTGCAGGAAACCGATTTCAGGAGGTAGACTGGAATTGCATTTAAAGCATAGGAAAAGAGGCAGAACGTCCACAATGATGCACTTGGCCAAAAAGGGCGTATGCGTTTTTTCCTGAATATATTCAGGAAAAAACGCATACGCCCTTTTTGGCCAACCAAGCAAGCTTGCAAAGGAAATCTGCACTACAATGAAGTCTCACTTCCCCCCGGTCAAAAGGGCCATCTGAAAAAAGTGTAAAATCCAGAAAGGCAGGACAGGCCATGGAGAACTGGGAGCCTTGTTATGCTGATGGGCGGGATGTAAATTGCCAACAGCCACTTGGGAGAGGTGTATGGTGTTTCCTGAAACATCTAAAAAACAAAGCAACAGAGCCTAGGGCACTTCCACTTATGGTCCTATAGCTTAGGGAAATTAAAATCAAAAAGACACAGCCACCCCAATGTTTGGGACGGCTCTGTTTACAAGAAACTCGTTTACGGTACAAGTTCAATATCGCAGAAAGTGAAAAATGGATAAAGAAGTTGTGGTACTTACGTACAATGCAATATCACTCAGCAATGAAATCTATGTCATCAGGCCCGTAGCAGCATAATGAGTGGATTCAGGTATGATGATTCTAACTGAAATAAGTCACACAGAAAAAGAAACATCATAAGATATCATTAATACACGGGATGTAAACTTGGCTACACAGGAACTGGATTACAAAACAGAACAGGGTCTCAAATTTAGAAAACCAACTTATGCTTGCTTAAGGGGAAAGGTGAGTTGGGGTGCTGCATAAAACCAGAGATTGAAATGAGCACAGATAAAGTTCCTTAAGCCAAATATAGAATAGACAAGAACTACTCCTTGCTCAACGAAATGGACTCAACACCCCATATTAAACGCCTAAGAATGTACCTGACTAGTAAGAATTTTCAAACCTATGGATTGCTATGTCTCCGAAAGAAAATCAAGCGTGTGTACAGGGGCATAAACGCAGCAGTGATAGGATTGGAGAGGTTCGGTGAGCAAATGAAGACCCTTTGAAGTCATATTGCATGGTATCCATTCCACGGGTCTCAACTCTCCAGGTTTAAGGGATTCTTCCTTCAGCTGAAACATGCACGTGGAACCCAGAGTATGATCAACCGTGTGATCCGGAGACGTGTTCCAATATGTCTCAATTCTCGTCCCCTGGTACTCGGGTGTAACATTCCAGACGCTTTACTAACACTCTCCCGACTTGGAGAGTCAGTGCCTTTAACCTCCTGTTTGGCCCATTTGCAATTTCTGCGGAAGATGAACAGGAATAGGGAGAACCAATGAGAGACTAGCTGGAGGTGTCTGGACGGGCAAATTTAACTCTCATTTCCCACCAGGAAGAGGAATTAACCAAAGGCTCAGCATGCTGTGCCAGAACCAGATTAGGGCCTGAAGCAATCCTGCGGTGTTGCGGCCAGCTCACAAGAAAGCGAGTTGAAGAAAGGAGCTCAGGGGCACTGTAATTCACAAACCTGCAGAGTTATAAATGACAGCTATCATCCAAAAATATACTGAAGTAAGGCTGCCAAGAGGACTTGAAAGCGGGGCAGAATTGCAGGCAACCGATTTCAGGAGGTAGACTGGAATTGCATTTAAAGCATAAGAAAAGAGGCAGAACGTCCACAATGATGCACTTGGCCAAAAAGGGCGTATGCGTTTTATCCAGAATATATTCAGGAAAAAACGCATACGCCCTTTTTGGCCAACCAAGCAAGCTTGTAAAGGAAATCTGCACTACAATGAAGTCTCACTTCCCCCCGGTCAAAAGGGCCATCTGAAAAAAGTGTAAAATCCAGAAAGGCAGGACAGGCCATGGAGAACTGGGAGCCTTGTTATGCTGATGGGCGGGATGTAAATTGCCAACAGCCACTAGGGAGAGGTGTATGGTGTTTCCTGAAACATCTAAAAAACAAAGCAACAGAGCCTAGGGCACTTCCACTTATGGTCCTATAGCTTAGGGAAATTAAAATAAAAAAGACACAGCCACCCCAAAGTTTGGGACGGCTCTGTTTACAAGAACCTCGTTTACGGTACAAGTTCAATAGCGCAGAAAGTGAAAAATGGATAAAGAAGTTGTGGTACTTACGTACAATGCAATATCACTCAGCAATGAAATCTATGTCATCAGGCCCGTAGCAGCATAATGAGCAGATTCAGGTATGATGATTCTAACTGAAATAAGTCACACAGAAAAAGAAACATCATAAGAAAGCACTAATACACGGGATGTAAACTTGGCTACACAGGAACTGGATTACAAAACAGAACAGGGTCTCAAATTTAGAAAACCAACTTATGCTTGCTTAAGGGGAAAGGTGAGTTGGGGTACTGCATCAAACCAGAGATTGAAATGAGCACAGATAAAGTTCCTTAAGCCAAATATAGAATAGACAAGAACTACTCCTTGCTCAACGAAATGGACTCAACACCCCATATTAAACGCCTAAGAATGTACCTGACTAGTAAGTATCTTAAAACCTATGGATTGCTATGTCTCTGAAAGAAAATCAAGCGTGTGTACAGGGGCATAAACGCAGCAGTGATAGGATTGGAGAGGTTCGGTGAGCAAATGAAGACCCTTTGAAGTCATATTGCATGGTACCCATTCCACGGGTCTCAACTCTCCAGGTTTAAGGGACTCTGCCTTCAGGTAAAACATGCACGTGGAACCCAGAGTATGATCAACCGTGTGATCGGGAGACGTGTTCCAATATATCTCAGTTCTCATCCCCTGGTACTTGGGTGCAACTTTCCAGACGCTTTACTAACACTCTCCCGACTTGGAGAGTCAGTGCCTTTAACCTCCTGTTTGGCCCAGTTTGCAATTTCTGCGGAAGATGAACAGGAATAGGGAGAACCAATGAGAAACTAGCTGGAGGTGTCTGGACGGGCAAATTTAACTCTCATTTCCCACCAGGAAGAGGAATTAACCAAAGGCTCAGCGTGCCGTGCCGGAACCAGATTAGGGCCTGAAGCAATGCTGCGGTGTTCCGGCCAGCTCCCAAGAAAGCGAGTTGAAGAAAGGAGCTCAGGGGCACTGTAATTCACAAACCTGCAGAGTTATAAATGACAGCTATCGTCCAAAAATATACTGAAGTAAGGCTGCCAAGAGGACTTGAAAGCGGGGCAGAATTGCAGGCAACCGATTTCAGGAGGTAGACTGGAATTGCATTTAAAGCATAAGAAAAGAGGCAGAACGTCCACAATGATGCACTTGGCCAAAAAGGGCGTATGTGTTTTATCCAGAATATATTCAGGAAAAAACGCATACGCCCTTTTTGGCCAACCAAGCAAGCTTGCAAAGGAAATCTGCACTACAATGAAGTCTCACTTCCCCCCGGTCAAAAGGGCCATCTGAAAAAAGTGTAAAATCCAGAAAGGCAGGACAGGCCATGGAGAACTGGGAACCTTGTTATGCTGATGGGCGGGATGTAAATTGCCAAGAGCCACTCGGGAGAGGTGTATGGTGTTTCCTGAAACATCTAAAAAACAAAGCAACAGAGCCTAGGGCACTTCCACTTATGGTCCTATAACTTAGGGAAATTAAAATCAAAAAGACACAGCCACCCCAAAATTTGGGACGGCTCTGTTTACAAGAACCTGGTTTACGCTACAAGTTCAATATCGCAGAAAGCGAAAAATGGATAAAGATGTTGAGGTACTTACGTACAATGCATTATCATTCAGCAATGAAATCTAGGTCTTCAGGCCCATAGCAGCATAAAGAGTGGATTCAGGTATGATGATTCTAACTGAAATAAGTATCACAGAAAAAGAAACATCATAAGATATCACTAATACAAGGAATGTAAACTTGGCTACACAGGAACTGGATTACAAAACAGAACAGGGCCTTAAATTTAAAAAAACTACTTATGCTTGCTTAAGGGGAAAGGTGAGTTGGGGTGCTGCCTAAAACCAGAGATTGAAATGAGCACAGATAAAGTTCCTTAAGCCAAATATGGAATAGACAAGAACTACTCCTTGCTCAACGAAATGGACTCAACACCCCATATTAAACGCCTAAGAATGTACCTGACTAGTAAGAATTTTCAAACCTATGGATTGCTATGTCTCCGAAAGAGAATCAAGCTTGTGTACAGGGGCAAAAAGGCAGCAGTGATAGGATTGGAGAGGTTCGGTGAGCAAATGAAGACCCTTTGAAGTCATATTGCATGGTACCCATTCCACGGGTCTCAACTCTCCAGGTTTAAGGGATTCTTCCTTCAGCTAAAACATGCATGTGGAACCCAGAGTATGATAAACCGTATGATCGGGAGACGTGTTCCAATATGTCTCAGTTCTCGTCCCCTGGTACTCGGGTGCAACATTCCAGACGCTTTACTAACACTCTCCCGACTTGGAGAGTCAGTGCCTTTAACCTCCTGTTTGGCCCATTTGCAATTTCTGCGGAAGATGAACAGGAATAGGGAGAACCAATGAGAGACTAGCTGGAGGTGTCTGGACGGGCAAATTTAACTCTCATTTCCCACCAGGAAGAGGAATTAACCAAAGGCTCAGCGTGCCGTGCCGGAACCAGATTAGGGCCTGAAACAATCCTGCGGTGTTGCGGCCAGCTCACAAGAAAGCGAGTTGAAGAAAGGAGCTCAGGGGCACTGTAATTCACAAACCTGCAGAGTTATAAATGACAGCTATCGTCCAAAAATATACTGAAGTAAGGCTGCCAAGAGGACTTGAAAGCGGGGCAGAATTGCAGGAAACCGATTTCAGGAGGTAGACTGGAATTGCATTTAAAGCATAGGAAAAGAGGCAGAACGTCAACAATGATGCACTTGGCCAAAAGGGCGTATGCGTTTTTTCCTGAATATATTCAGGAAAAAACGCATACGCCCTTTTTGGCCAACCAAGCAAGCTTGCAAAGGAAATCTGCACTACAATGAAGTCTCACTTCCCCCCGGTCAAAAGGGCCATCTGAAAAAAGTGTAAAATCCAGAAAGGCAGGAAAGGCCATGGAGAACTGGGAGCCTTGTTATGCTGATGGGCGGGATGTAAATTGGCAACAGCCACTCGGGAGAAGTGTATGCTGTTTCCTGAAACATCTAAAAAACAAAGCAACAGAACCTAGGGCACTTCCACTTATGGTCCTATAGCTTAGGGAAATTAAAATCAAAAAGACACAGCCACCCCAAAGTTTGGGACGGCTCTGTTTACAAGAAACTCGTTTACGGTACAAGTTCAATATAGCAGAAAGCGAAAAATGGATAAAGAAGTTGTGGTACTTACGTACAATGCATTATCACTCAGCAATGAAATCTATGTCTTCAGGCCCATAGCAACATAAAGAGTGGATTCAGGTATGATGATTCTAACTGAAATAAGTATCACAGAAAAAGAAACATCATAAGATATCACTAATACACGGAATGTAAACTTGGCTACACAGGAACTGGATTACAAAACAGAACAGGGTCTCAAATTTAGAAAAACAACTTATGCTTGCTTAAGGGGAAAGGTGAGTTGGGGTGCTGCCTAAAACCAGAGATTGAAATGAGAACAGATAAAGTTCCTTAAGCCAAATATGGAATAGACAAGAACTACTCCTTGCTCAACGAAATGGACTCAACACCCCATATTAAGCGCCTAAGAATGTACCTGACTAGTAAGTATCTTAAAACCTATGGATTGCTATGTCTCTGAAAGAAAATCAAGCATGTGTACAGGGACATAAACGCAGCAGTGATAGGATTGGAGAGGTTCGGTGAGCAAATGAAGACCCTTTGAAGTCATATTGCATGGTACCCATTCCACGGGTCTCAACTCTCCAGGTTTAAGGGATTCTGCCTTCAGGTAAAACATGCACGTGGAACCCAGAGTATGATCAACCGTGTGATCGGGAGACGTGTTCCAATATGTCTCAATTCTCGTCCCCTGGTACTCGGGTGTAACATTCCAGACGCTTTACTAACACTCTCCCGACTTGGAGAGTCAGTGCCTTTAACCTCCTGTTTGGCTCATTTGCAATTTCTGAGGAAGATGAACAGGAATAGGGAGAACCAATGAGAGACTAGGTGGAGGTGCCTGGACGGGCAAATTTAACTCTCATTTCCCACCAGGAAGAGGAATTAACCAAAGGCTCAGCGTGCCGTGCCGGAACCAGATTAGGGCCTGAAGCAATCCTGCAGTGTTGCGGCCAGCTCCCAAGAAAGCGAGTTGAAGAAAGGAGCTCAGGGGCACTGTAATTCACAAACCTGCAGAGTTATAAATGACAGCTATCGTCCAAAAATATACTGAAGTAAGGCTGCCAAGAGGACTTGAAAGCGGGGCAGAATTGCAGGCAACCGATTTCAGGAGGTAGACTGGAATTGCATTTAAAGCATAGGAAAAGAGGCAGAACGTCCACAATGATGCACTTGGCCAAAAAGGGCGTATGCGTTTTTTCCTGAATATATTCAGGAAAACACGCATACGCCCTTTTTGGCCAACCAAGCAAGCTTGCAAAGGAAATCTGCACTACAATGAAGTCTCACTTCCCCCCAGTCAAAAGGGCCATCTGAAAAAAGTGTAAAATCCAGAAAGGCAGGACAGGCCATGGAGAACTGGGAGCCTTGTTATGCTGATGGGCGGGATGTAAATTGCCAACAGCCACTCGGGAGAGGTGTATGGTGTTTCCTGAAACATCTAATAAACAAAGCAACAGAGCCTAGGGCACTTACACTTATGGTCCTATAGCTTAGGGAAATTAAAATCAAAAAGACACAGCCACCCCAAAGTTTGGGAAGGCTCTGTTTACAAGAACCTCGTTTACGGTACAAGTTCAATATCACAGAAAGTGAAAAATGGATAAAGAAGTTGTGGTACATACGTTCAATGCAATATCACTCAGCAATGAAATCTATGTCATCAGGCCCGTAGCAGCATAATGAGTGGATTCAGGTATGATGATTCTAACTGAAATAAGTCACAGAGAAAAAGAAACATCATAAGATATCACTAATACACGGAATGTAAACTTGGCTACACAGGAACTGGATTACAAAACAGAACAGGGTCTCAAATTTAGAAAACCAACTTATGCTTGCTTAAGTGGAAAGGTGAGTTGGGGTGCTACATAAAACCAGAGATTGAAATGAGCACAGATAAAGTTTCTTAAGCCAAATATGGAATAGACAAGAACTACTCCTTGCTCAGCGAAATGGACTCAACACCCCATATTAAACGCCTAAGAATGTACCTGACTAGTAAGTATCTTAAAACCTATGGATTGCTACGTCTCTGAAAGAAAATCAAGCGTGTGTACAGGGGCATAAACGCAGCAGTGATAGGATTGGAGAGGTTCGGTGAGCAAATGAAGACCCTTTGAAGTCATATTGCATGGTACCCATTCCACGGGTCTCAACTCTCCAGGTTTAAGGGACTCTGCCTTCAGTTAAAACATGCACCTGGAACCCATAGTATGATCAACCGTGTGATCGGGAGACGTGTTCCAATATGTCTCAGTTCTCATCCCCTGGTACTCGGGTGCAACTTTCCAGACGCTTTACTAACACTCTCCCGACTTGGAGAGTCAGTGCCTTTAACCTCCTGTTTGGCCCAGTTTGCAATTTCTGCGGAAGATGAACAGGAATAGGGAGAACCAAAGAGAAACTAGCTGGAGGTGTCTGGACGGGCAAATTTAACTCTCATTTCCCACCAGGAAGAAGAATTAACCAAAGGCTCAGCGTGCCGTGCCGGAACCAGATTAGGGCCTGAAGCAATGCTGCGGTGTTCCGGCCAGCTCCCAAGAAAGCGAGTTGAAGAAAGGAGCTCAGGGGCACTGTAATTCACAAACCTGCAGAGTTATAAATGACAGCTATCGTCCAAAAATATACTGAAGTAAGGCTGCCAAGAGGACTTGAAAGCGGGGCAGAATTGCAGGCAACCGATTTCAGGAGGTAGACTGGAATTGCATTTAAAGCATAAGAAAAGAGGCAGAACGTCCACAATGATGCACTTGGCCAAAAAGGGCGTATGCGTTTTATCCTGAATATATTCAGGAAAAAACGCATACGCCCTTTTTGGCCAACCAAGCAAGCTTGCAAAGGAAATCTGCACTACAATGAAGTCTCACTTCCCCCCGGTCAAAAGGGCCATCTGAAAAAAGTGTAAAATCCAGAAAGGCAGGACAGGCCATGGAGAACTGGGAACCTTGTTATGCTGATGGGCGGGATGTAAATTGCCAAGAGCCACTCGGGAGAGGTGTATGGTGTTTCCTGAAACATCTAAAAAACAAAGCAACAGAGCCTAGGGCACTTCCACTTATGGTCCTATAACTTAGGGAAATTAAAATCAAAAAGACACAGCCACCCCAAAATTTGGGACGGCTCTGTTTACAAGAACCTGGTTTACGCTACAAGTTCAATATCGCAGAAAGCGAAAAATGGATAAAGATGTTGAGGTACTTACGTACAATGCATTATCATTCAGCAATGAAATCTAGGTCTTCAGGCCCATAGCAGCATAAAGAGTGGATTCAGGTATGATGATTCTAACTGAAATAAGTATCACAGAAAAAGAAACATCATAAGATATCACTACTACAAGGAATGTAAACTTGGCTACACAGGAACTGGATTACAAAACAGAACAGGGCCTTAAATTTAAAAAAACTACTTATGCTTGCTTAAGGGGAAAGGTGAGTTGGGGTGCTGCCTAAAACCAGAGATTGAAATGAGCACAGATAAAGTTCCTTAAGCCAAATATGGAATAGACAAGAACTACTCCTTGCTCAACGAAATGGACTCAACACCCCATATTAAACGCCTAAGAATGTACCTGACTAGTAAGAATTTTCAAACCTATGGATTGCTATGTCTCCGAAAGAGAATCAAGCTTGTGTAAAGGGACAAAAAGGCAGCAGTGATAGGATTGGAGAGGTTCGGTGAGCAAATGAAGACCCTTTGAAGTCATATTGCATGGTACCCATTCCACGGGTCTCAACTCTCCAGGTTTAAGGGATTCTTCCTTCAGCTAAAACATGCATGTGGAACCCAGAGTATGATAAACCGTATGATCGGGAGACGTGTTCCAATATGTCTCAGTTCTCGTCCCCTGGTACTCGGGTGCAACATTCCAAACGCTTTACTAACACTCTCCCGACTTGGAGAGTCAGTGCCTTTAACCTCCTGTTTGGCCCATTTGCAATTTCTGCGGAAGATGAACAGGAATAGGGAGAACCAATGAGAGACTAGCTGGAGGTGTCTGGACGGGCAAATTTAACTCTCATTTCCCACCAGGAAGAGGAATTAACCAAAGGCTCAGCGTGCCGTGCCGGAACCAGATTAGGGCCTGAAGCAATCCTGCGGTGTTGCGGCCAGCTCACAAGAAAGCGAGTTGAAGAAAGGAGCTCAGGGGCACTGTAATTCACAAACCTGCAGAGTTATAAATGACAGCTATCGTCCAAAAATATACTGAAGTAAGGCTGCCAAGAGGACTTGAAAGCGGGGCAGAATTGCAGGAAACCGATTTCAGGAGGTAGACTGGAATTGCATTTAAAGCATAGGAAAAGAGGCAGAACGTCAACAATGATGCACTTGGCCAAAAGGGCGTATGCGTTTTTTCCTGAATATATTCAGGAAAAAACGCATACGCCCTTTTTGGCCAACCAAGCAAGCTTGCAAAGGAAATCTGCACTACAATGAAGTCTCACTTCCCCCCGGTCAAAAGGGCCATCTGAAAAAAGTGTAAAATCCAGAAAGGCAGGAAAGGCCATGGAGAACTGGGAGCCTTGTTATGCTGATGGGCGGGATGTAAATTGGCAACAGCCACTCGGGAGAAGTGTATGCTGTTTCCTGAAACATCTAAAAAACAAAGCAACAGAGCCTAGGGCACTTCCACTTATGGTCCTATAGCTTAGGGAAATTAAAATCAAAAAGACACAGCCACCCCAAAGTTTGGGACGGCTCTGTTTACAAGAACCTCGTTTACGGTACAAGTTCAATAGCGCAGAAAGTGAAAAATGGATAAAGAAGTTGTGGTACTTACGTACAATGCAATATCACTCAGCAATGAAATCTATGTCATCAGGCCCGTAGCAGCATAATGAGCGGATTCAGGTATGATGATTCTAACTGAAATAAGTCACACAGAAAAAGAAACATCATAAGAAAGCACTAATACACGGGATGTAAACTTGGCTACACAGGAACTGGATTACAAAACAGAACAGGGTCTCAAATTTAGAAAACCAACTTATGCTTGCTTAAGGGGAAAGGTGAGTTGGGGTACTGCATCAAACCAGAGATTGAAATGAGCACAGATAAAGTTCCTTAAGCCAAATATAGAATAGACAAGAACTACTCCTTGCTCAACGAAATGGACTCAACACCCCATATTAAACGCCTAAGAATGTACCTGACTAGTAAGTATCTTAAAACCTATGGATTGCTATGTCTCTGAAAGAAAATCAAGCGTGTGTACAGGGGCATAAACGCAGCAGTGATAGGATTGGAGAGGTTCGGTGAGCAAATGAAGACCCTTTGAAGTCATATTGCATGGTACCCATTCCACGGGTCTCAACTCTCCAGGTTTAAGGGACTCTGCCTTCAGTTAAAACATGCACGTGGAACCCAGAGTATGATCAACCGTGTGATCGGGAGACGTGTTCCAATATGTCTCAGTTCTCGTCCCCTGGTACTCGGGTGCAACTTTCCAGACGCTTTACTAACACTCTCCCGACTTGGAGAGTCAGTGCCTTTAACCTCCTGTTTGGCCCATTTGCAATTTCTGCGGAAGATGAACAGGAATAGGGAGAACCAATGAGAGACTAGCTGGAGGTGTCTGGACGGGCAAATTTAACTCTCATTTCCCACCAGGAAGAGGAATTAACCAAAGGCTCAGCGTGCCGTGCCGGAACCAGATTAGGGCCTGAAACAATCCTGCGGTGTTGCGGCCAGCTCCCAAGAAAGCGAGTTGAAGAAAGGAGCTCAGGGGCACTGTAATTCACAAACCTGCAGAGTTATAAATGACAGCTATCGTCCAAAAATATACTGAAGTAAGGCTGCCAAGAGGACTTGAAAGCGGGGCAGAATTGCAGGCAACCGATTTCAGGAGGTAGACTGGAATTGCATTTAAAGCATAAGAAAAGAGGCAGAACGTCCACAATGATGCACTTGGCCAAAAAGGGCGTATGCGTTTTATCCTGAATATATTCAGGAAAAAACGCATACGCCCTTTTTGGCCAACCAAGCAAGCTTGCAAAGGAAATCTGCACTACAATGAAGTCTCACTTCCCCCCGGTCAAAAGGGCCATCTGAAAAAAGTGTAAAATCCAGAAAGGTAGGACAGGCCATGGAGAACTGGGAACCTTGTTATGCTGATGGGCGGGATGTAAATTGCCAAGAGCCACTCGGGAGAGGTGTATGGTGTTTCCTGAAACATCTAAAAAACAAAGCAACAGAGCCTAGGGCACTTCCACTTATGGTCCTATAACTTAGGGAAATTAAAATCAAAAAGACACAGCCACCCCAAAATTTGGGACGGCTCTGTTTACAAGAACCTGGTTTACGCTACAAGTTCAATATCGCAGAAAGCGAAAAATGGATAAAGATGTTGAGGTACTTACGTACAATGCATTATCATTCAGCAATGAAATCTAGGTCTTCAGGCCCATAGCAGCATAAAGAGTGGATTCAGGTATGATGATTCTAACTGAAATAAGTATCACAGAAAAAGAAACATCATAAGATATCACTAATACAAGGAATGTAAACTTGGCTACACAGGAACTGGATTACAAAACAGAACAGGGCCTTAAATTTAAAAAAACTACTTATGCTTGCTTAAGGGGAAAGGTGAGTTGGGGTGCTGCCTAAAACCAGAGATTGAAATGAGCACAGATAAAGTTCCTTAAGCCAAATATGGAATAGACAAGAACTACTCCTTGCTCAACGAAATGGACTCAACACCCCATATTAAACGCCTAAGAATGTACCTGACTAGTAAGAATTTTCAAACCTATGGATTGCTATGTCTCCGAAAGAGAATCAAGCTTGTGTACAGGGGCAAAAAGGCAGCAGTGATAGGATTGGAGAGGTTCGGTGAGCAAATGAAGACCCTTTGAAGTCATATTGCATGGTACCCATTCCACGGGTCTCAACTCTCCAGGTTTAAGGGATTCTTCCTTCAGCTAAAACATGCATGTGGAACCCAGAGTATGATAAACCGTATGATCGGGAGACGTGTTCCAATATGTCTCAGTTCTCGTCCCCTGGTACTCGGGTGCAACATTCCAGACGCTTTACTAACACTCTCCCGACTTGGAGAGTCAGTGCCTTTAACCTCCTGTTTGGCCCATTTGCAATTTCTGCGGAAGATGAACAGGAATAGGGAGAACCAATGAGAGACTAGCTGGAGGTGTCTGGACGGGCAAATTTAACTCTCATTTCCCACCAGGAAGAGGAATTAACCAAAGGCTCAGCGTGCCGTGCCGGAACCAGATTAGGGCCTGAAACAATCCTGCGGTGTTGCGGCCAGCTCACAAGAAAGCGAGTTGAAGAAAGGAGCTCAGGGGCACTGTAATTCACAAACCTGCAGAGTTATAAATGACAGCTATCGTCCAAAAATATACTGAAGTAAGGCTGCCAAGAGGACTTGAAAGCGGGGCAGAATTGCAGGAAACCGATTTCAGGAGGTAGACTGGAATTGCATTTAAAGCATAGGAAAAGAGGCAGAACGTCAACAATGATGCACTTGGCCAAAAGGGCGTATGCGTTTTTTCCTGAATATATTCAGGAAAAAACGCATACGCCCTTTTTGGCCAACCAAGCAAGCTTGCAAAGGAAATCTGCACTACAATGAAGTCTCACTTCCCCCCGGTCAAAAGGGCCATCTGAAAAAAGTGTAAAATCCAGAAAGGCAGGAAAGGCCATGGAGAACTGGGAGCCTTGTTATGCTGATGGGCGGGATGTAAATTGGCAACAGCCACTCGGGAGAAGTGTATGCTGTTTCCTGAAACATCTAAAAAACAAAGCAACAGAACCTAGGGCACTTCCACTTATGGTCCTATAGCTTAGGGAAATTAAAATCAAAAAGACACAGCCAACCCAAAGTTTGGGACGGCTCTGTTTACAAGAAACTCGTTTACGGTACAAGTTCAATATCGCAGAAAGCGAAAAATGGATAAAGAAGTTGTGGTACTTACGTACAATGCATTATCACTCAGCAATGAAATCTATGTCTTCAGGCCCATAGCAACATAAAGAGTGGATTCAGGTATGATGATTCTAACTGAAATAAGTATCACAGAAAAAGAAACATCATAAGATATCACTAATACACGGAATGTAAACTTGGCTACACAGGAACTGGATTACAAAACAGAACAGGGTCTCAAATTTAGAAAAACAACTTATGCTTGCTTAAGGGGAAAGGTGAGTTGGGGTGCTGCCTAAAACCAGAGATTGAAATGAGAACAGATAAAGTTCCTTAAGCCAAATATGGAATAGACAAGAACTACTCCTTGCTCAACGAAATGGACTCAACACCCCATATTAAGCGCCTAAGAATGTACCTGACTAGTAAGTATCTTAAAACCTATGGATTGCTATGTCTCTGAAAGAAAATCAAGCATGTGTACAGGGGCATAAACGCAGCAGTGATAGGATTGGAGAGGTTCGGTGAGCAAATGAAGACCCTTTGAAGTCATATTGCATGGTACCCATTCCACGGGTCTCAACTCTCCAGGTTTAAGGGATTCTGCCTTCAGGTAAAACATGCACGTGGAACCCAGAGTATGATCAACCGTGTGATCGGGAGACGTGTTCCAATATGTCTCAATTCTCGTCCCCTGGTACTCGGGTGTAACATTCCAGACGCTTTACTAACACTCTCCCGACTTGGAGAGTCAGTGCCTTTAACCTCCTGTTTGGCTCATTTGCAATTTCTGAGGAAGATGAACAGGAATAGGGAGAACCAATGAGAGACTAGGTGGAGGTGCCTGGACGGGCAAATTTAACTCTCATTTCCCACCAGGAAGAGGAATTAACCAAAGGCTCAGCGTGCCGTGCCGGAACCAGATTAGGGCCTGAAGCAATCCTGCAGTGTTGCGGCCAGCTCCCAAGAAAGCGAGTTGAAGAAAGGAGCTCAGGGGCACTGTAATTCACAAACCTGCAGAGTTATAAATGACAGCTATCGTCCAAAAATATACTGAAGTAAGGCTGCCAAGAGGACTTGAAAGCGGGGCAGAATTGCAGGAAACCGATTTCAGGAGGTAGACTGGAATTGCATTTAAAGCATAGGAAAAGAGGCAGAACGTCCACAATGATGCACTTGGCCAAAAAGGGCGTATGCGTTTTTTCCTGAATATATTCAGGAAAAAACGCATACGCCCTTTTTGGCCAACCAAGCAAGCTTGCAAAGGAAATCTGCACTACAATGAAGTCTCACTTCCCCCGGTCAAAAGGGCCATCTGAAAAAAGTGTAAAATCCAGAAAGGCAAGACAGGCCATGGAGAACTGGGAGCCTTGTTATGCTGATGGGCGGGATGTAAATTGCCAACAGCCACTCGGGAGAGGTGTATGGTGTTCCCTGAAACATCTAAAAAACAAAGCAACAGAGCCTAGGGCACTTCCACTTATGGTCCTATAGCTTAGGGAAATTAAAATCAAAAAGACACAGCCACCCCAAAGTTTGGGACGGCTCTGTTTACAAGAACCTCTTTTACGGTACAAGTTCAATATCGCAGAAAGTGAAAAATGGATAAAGAATTTGTGGTACTTACGTACAATGCAATATCACTCAGCAATGAAATCTATGTCATCAGGCCCGTAGCAGCATAATGAGTGGATTCAGGTATGATGATTCTAACTGAAATAAGTCACACAGAAAAAGAAACATCATAAGATATCACTAATACACGGAATGTAAACTTGGCTACACAGGAACTGGATTACAAAACAGAACAGGGTCTCAAATTTAGAAAACCAACTTATGCTTGCTTAAGGGGAAAGGTGAGTTGGGGTGCTGCATAAAACCAGAGATTGAAATGAGCACAGATAAAGTTCCTTAAGCCAAATATGGAATAGACAAGAACTACTCCTTGTTCAACGAAATGGACTCAACACCCCATATTAAACGCCTAAGAATGTACCTGACTAGTAAGTATCTTAAAACCTCTGGATAGCTATGTCTCCGAAAGAGAATCAAGCTTGTGTACAGGGGCATAAACGCAGCAGTGATAGGATTGGAGAGGTTCGGTGAGCAAATGAAGACCCTTTGAAGTCATATTGCATGGTACCCATTCCACGGGTCTCAACTCTCCAGGTTTAGGGGATTGTTCCTTCAGCTAAAACATGCATGTGGAACCCAGAGTATGATCAACCGTGTGATCGGGAGACGTGTTCCAATATGTCTCAGTTCTCGTCCCCTGGTACTCGGGTGTAACATTCCCGACGCTTTACTAACACTCTCCCGACTTGGAGAGTCAGTGCCTTTAACCTCCTGTCTGTCCCATTTGCAATTTCTGCGGAAGATGAACAGGAATACGGAGAACCAATGAGAGACTAGCTGGAGGTGTCTGGACGGGCAAATTTAACTCTCATTTCCCACCAGGAAGAGGAATTAACCAAAGGCTCAGCGTGCCGTGCCGGAACCAGATTAGGGCCTGAAGCAATCCTGCGGTGTTGCGGCCAGCTCACAAGAAAGCGAGTTGAAGAAAGGAGCTCAGGGGCACTGTAATTCACAAACCTGCAGAGTTATAAATGACAGCTATCGTCCAAAAATATATTGAACTAAGGCTGCCAAGAGGACTTGAAAGCGGGGCAGAATTGCAGGAAACCGATTTCAGGAGGTAGACTGGAATTGCATTTAAAGCATAGGAAAAGAGGCAGAACGTCCACAATGATGCACTTGGCCAAAAAGGGCGTATGCGTTTTTTCCTGAATATATTCAGGAAAAAACGCATACGCCCTTTTTGGCCAACCAAGCAAGCTTGCAAAGGAAATCTGCACTACAATGAAGTCTCACTTCCCCCCAGTCAAAAGGGCCATCTGAAAAAAGTGTAAAATCCAGAAAGGCAGGACAGGCCATGGAGAACTGGGAGCCTTGTTATGCTGATGGGCGGGATGTAAATTGCCAACAGCCACTCGGGAGAGGTGTATGGTGTTTCCTGAAACATCTAAAAAACAAAGCAACAGAGCCTACGGCACTTACACTTATGGTCCTATAGCTTAGGGAAATTAAAATCAAAAAGACACAGCCACCCCAAAGTTTGGGAAGGCTCTGTTTACAAGAACCTCGTTTACGGTACAAGTTCAATATCACAGAAAGTGAAAAATGGATAAAGAAGTTGTGGTACATACGTTCAATGCAATATCACTCAGCAATGAAATCTATGTCATCAGGCCCGTAGCAGCATAATGAGTGGATTCAGGTATGATGATTCTAACTGAAATAAGTCACAGAGAAAAAGAAACATCATAAGATATCACTAATACACGGAATGTAAACTTGGCTACAGAGGAACTGGATTACAAAACAGAACAGGGTCTCAAATTTAGAAAACCAACTTATGCTTGCTTAAGTGGAAAGGTGAGTTGGGGTGCTGCATAAAACCAGAGATTGAAATGAGCACAGATAAAGTTTCTTAAGCCAAATATGGAATAGACAAGAACTACTCCTTGCTCAGCGAAATGGACTCAACACCCCATATTAAACGCCTAAGAATGTACCTGACTAGTAAGTATCTTAAAACCTATGGATTGCTACGTCTCTGAAAGAAAATCAAGCGTGTGTACAGGGGCATAAACGCAGCAGTGATAGGATTGGAGAGGTTCGGTGAGCAAATGAAGACCCTTTGAAGTCATATTGCATGGTACCCATTCCACGGGTCTCAACTCTCCAGGTTTAAGGGATTCTGTCTTTAGGTAAAACATGCACGTGGAACCCAGAGTATGATCAACAGTGTGATCGGGAGACATGTTCCAATATGTCTCAGTTCTCGTCCCCTGGTACTCAGGTGCAACATTCCAGACGCTTTACTATCACTCTCCCGACTTGGAGAGTCAGTGCCTTTAACCTCCTGTTTGGCCCATTTGCAATTTCTGAGGAAGATGAACAGGAATAGGGAGAACCAATGAGAGACTAGGTGGAGGTGTCTGGACGGGCAAATTTAACTCTCATTTCCCACCAGGAAGAGGAATTAACCAAAGGCTCAGCGTGCCATGCCGGAACCAGATTAGGGCCTGAAGCAATCCTGTGGTGTTGCGGCCAGCTCACAAGAAAGCGAGTTGAAGAAAGGAGCTCAGGGGCACTGTAATTCACAAACCTGCAGAGTTATAAATGACAGCTATCGTCCAAAAATATACTGAAGTAAGGCTGCCAAGAGGACTTGAAAGCGGGGCAGAATTGCAGGAAACCGATTTCAGGAGGTAGACTGGAATTGCATTTAAAGCATAGGAAAAGAGGCAGAACGTCCACAATGATGCACTTGGCCAAAAAGGGCGTATGCGTTTTTTCCTGAATATATTCAGGAAAAAATGCATACGCCATTTTTGGCCAACCAAGCAAGCTTGCAAAGGAAATCTGCACTACAATGAAGTCTCACTTCCCCCCGGTCAAAAGGGCCACCTGAAAAAAGTGTAAAATCCAGAAAGGCAGGACAGGCCATGGAGAACTGGGAGCCTTGTTATGCTGATGGGCGGGATGTAAATTGCCAACAGCCACTCGGGAGAGGTGTATGGTGTTTCCTGAAACATCTCAAAAACAAAGCAACAGAGCCTAGGGCACTTCCACTTATGGTCCTATAGCTTAGGGAAATTAAAATCAAAAAGACACAGCCACCCCAAAGTTTGGGACAGCTCTGTTTACAAGACCCTCGTTTACGGTACAAGTTCAATATCGCAGATAGTGAAAAATGGATAAAGAAGTTGTGGTACTTACGTACAATGCAATATCACTCAGCAATGAAATCTATGTCATCAGGCCCGTAGCAGCATAATGAGTGGATTCAGGTATGATGATTCTAACTGAAATAAGTCACACAGAAAAAGAAACATCATAAGATATCACTAATACACGGAATGTAAACTTGGCTACACAGGAACTGGATTACAAAACAGAACAGGGTCTCAAATTTAGAAAACCTACTTATGCTTGCTTAAGGGGAAAGGTGAGTTGGGGTGCTGCATAAAACCTGAGATTGAAATGAGCACAGATAAAGTTCCTTAAGCCAAATATGGAATAGACAAGAGCTACTCCTTGCTCAACGAAATGGACTCAACACCCCATATTAAACGCCTAAGAATGTACCTGACTAGTAAGTATCTTAAAACCTATGGATTGCTATGTGTCTGAAAGAAAATCAAGCGTGTGTACAGGGGCATAAACGCAGCAGTGATAGGATTGGAGAGGTTTGGTGAGCAAATGAAGACCCTTTGAAGTCATATTGCATGGTACCCATTCCACGGGTCTCAACTCTCCGGGTTTAAGGGATTCTTCCTTCAGCTAAAACATGTATGTGGAACCCAGAGTATGATCAACCGTGTGATCGGGAGACGTGTTCCAATATGTCTCAGTTCTCGTCCCCTGGTACGCGGGTGCAACATTCCAGACGCTTTACTAACACTCTCCCGACTTGGAGAGTCAGTGCCTTTAACCTCCTGTTTGGCCCAGTTTGCAATTTCTGCGGAAGATGAACAGGAATAGGGAGAAGCAATGAGAGACTAGCTGGAGGTGTCTGGACGGGCAAATTTAACTCTCATTTTCCACCAGGAAGAGGAATTAACCAAAGTCTCAGAGTGCCGTGCTGGAACCAGATTAGGGCCTGAAGCAATCCTGCGGTGTTGCGGCCAGCTCACAAGAAAGCGAGTTGAAGAAAGGAGCTCAGGGGCACTGTAATTCACAAACCTGCAGAGTTATAAATGACAGCTATCGTCCAAAAATATACTGAAGTAAGGCTGCCAAGAGGACTTGAAAGCGGGGCAGAATTGCAGGAAACCGATTTCAGGAGGTAGACTGGAATTGCATTTAAAGCATAGGAAAAGAGGCAGAACGTCCACAATGATGCACTTGGCCAAAAAGTGCGTATGCGTTTTTTCCTGAATATATTCAGGAAAAAACGCATACGCCCTTTTTGGCCAACCAAGCAAGCTTGCAAAGGAAATCTGCACTACAATGAAGTCTCACTTCCCCCGGTCAAAAGGGCCATCTGAAAAAAGTGTAAAATCCAGAAAGGCAAGACAGGCCATGGAGAACTGGGAGCCTTGTTATGCTGATGGGCGGGATGTAAATTGCCAACAGCCACTCCGGAGAGGTGTATGGTGTTCCCTGAAACATCTAAAAAACAAAGCAACAGAGCCTAGGGCAATTCCACTTATGGTCCTATAGCTTAGGGAAATTAAAATCAAAAAGACACAGCCACCCCAAAGTTTGGGACGGCTCTGTTTACAAGAACCTCGTTTACGGTACAAGTTCAATATCGCAGAAAGTGAAAAATGGATAAAGAAGTTGTGGTACTTACGTACAATGCAATATCACTCAGCAATGAAATCTATGTCATCAGGCCCATAGCAGCATAATGAGTGGATTCAGGTATGATGATTCTAACTGAAATAAGTCACACAGAAAAAGAAACATCATAAGATATCACTAATACACGGAATGTAAACTTGGCTACACAGGAACTGGATTACAAAACAGAACAGGGTCTCAAATTTAGAAAACCAACTTATGCTTGCTTAAGGGGAAAGGTGAGTTGGGGTGCTGCATAAAACCAGAGATTGAAATGAGCACAGATAAAGTTCCTTAAGCCAAATATGGAATAGACAAGAACTACTCCTTGTTCAACGAAATGGACTCAACACCCCATATTAAACGCCTAAGAATGTACCTGACTAGTAAGTATCTTAAAACCTCTGGATAGCTATGTCTCCGAAAGAGAATCAAGCTTGTGTACAGGGGCATAAACGCAGCAGTGATAGGATTGGAGAGGTTCGGTGAGCAAATGAAGACCCTTTGAAGTCATATTGCATGGTACCCATTCCACGGGTCTCAACTCTCCAGGTTTAAGGGATTCTTCCTTCAGCTAAAACATGCATGTTGAACCCAGAGTATGATCAACCGTGTGATCGGGAGACGTGTTCCAATATGTCTCAGTTCTCGTCCCCTGGTACTCGGGTGCAACATTCCAGACGCTTTACTAACACTCTCCCGACTTGGAGAGTCAGTGCCTTTAACATCCTGTCTGTCCCATTTGCAATTTCTGCGGAAGATGAACAGGAATACGGAGAACCAATGATAGACTAGCTGGAGGTGTCTGGACGGGCAAATTTAACTCTCATTTCCCACCAGGAAGAGGAATTAACCAAAGGCTCAGCGTGCCGTGCCGGAACCAGATTAGGGCCTGAAGCAATCCTGCGGTGTTGCGGCCAGCTCACAAGAAAGCGAGTTGAAGAAAGGAGCTCAGGGGCACTGTAATTCACAAACCTGCAGAGTTATAAATGACAGCTATCGTCCAAAAATATATTGAACTAAGGCTGCCAAGAGGACTTGAAAGCGGGGCAGAATTGCAGGAAACCGATTTCAGGAGGTAGACTGGAATTGCATTTAAAGCATAGGAAAAGAGGCAGAACGTCCACAATGATGCACTTGGCCAAAAAGGGCGTATGCGTTTTTTACTGAATATATTTAGGAAAAAACGCATACGCCCTTTTTGGCCAACCAAGCAAGCTTGCAAAGGAAATCTGCACTACAATGAAGTCTCACTTCCCCCCGGTCAAAAGGGCCATCTGAAAAAAGTGTAAAATCCAGAAAGGCAGGACAGGCCATGGAGAACTGGGAGCCTTGTTATGCTGATGGGCGGGATGTAAATTGCCAACAGCCACTTGGGAGAAGTGTATGGTGTTTCCTTAAACATCTAAAAAACAAAGCAACAGAGCCTAGGGCACTTCCACTTATGGTCCTATAGCTTAGGGAAATTAAAATCAAAAAGACACAGCCACCCCAAAGTTTGGGACGGCTCTGTTTACAAGAACCTCGTTTACGGTACAAGTTCAATATCGCAGAAAGTGAAAAATGGATAAAGAAGTTGTGGTACTTACGTACAATGCAATATCACTCAGCAATGAAATCTATGTCATCAGGCCCATAGCAGCATAATGAGAGGATTCAGGTATGATGATTCTAACTGAAATAAGTCACACAGAAAAAGAAACATCATAAGATATCACTAATACACGGGATGTAAACTTGGCTACACAGGAACTGGATTACAAAACAGAACAGGGTCTCAAATTTAGAAAACCAACTTATGCTTGCTTAAGGGGAAAGGTGAGTTGGGGTGCTGCATAAAACCAGAGATTGAAATGAGCACAGATAAAGTTCCTTAAGCCAAATATGGAATAGACAAGAACTACACCTTGTTCAACGAAATGGACTCAACACCCCATATTAAACGCCTAAGAATGTACCTGACTAGTAAGTATCTTAAAACCTCTGGATAGCTATGCCTCTGAAAGAAAATCAAGCGTGT
The DNA here is from genome assembly GCF_964270905.1 of Leucopleurus acutus. Lineage (NCBI taxonomy): Eukaryota > Metazoa > Chordata > Mammalia > Artiodactyla > Delphinidae > Leucopleurus > Leucopleurus acutus. The sequence goes on along the minus strand of NW_028139070.1, from coordinate 202,179 downwards.
GTACAGGGGCATAAACGCAGCAGTGATAGGATTGGAGAGGTTCGGTGAGCAAATGAAGACCCTTTGAAGTCATATTGCATGGTACCCATTCCACGGGTCTCCGCTCTCCAGTTTTAAGGGATTCTTCCTTCAGCTAAAACATGCACGTGGAACCCAGAGTATGATCAACCATGGGATCGGGAGACGTGTTCCAATATGTCTCAGTTCTCGTCCCCTGGTACTCGGGTGCAACATTCCAGACGCTTTACTAACACTCTCCCTACTTGGAGAGTCAGTGCCTTTAACCTCCTGTTTGGCCCATTTGCAATTTCTGCGGAAGATGAACAGGAATAGGGAGAACCAATGAGAGACTAGGTGGAGGTTTCTGGACGGGCAAATTTAACTCTCATTTCCCACCAGGAAGAGGAATTAACCAAAGGCTCAGCGTGCCGTGCCGGAACCAGATTAGGGCCTGAAGCAATCCTGCGGTGTTGCGGCCAGCTCACAAGAAAGCGAGTTGAAGAAAGGAGCTCAGGGGCACTGTAATTCACAAACCTGCAGAGTTATAAATGACAGCTATCGTCCAAAAATATACTGAAGTAAGGCTGCCAAGAGGACTTGAAAGCGGGGCAGAATTGCAGGAAACCGATTTCAGGAGGTAGACTGGTATTGCATTTAAAGCATAGGTAAAGAGGCAGATCGTCCACAATGATGCACTTGGCCAAAAAGGGCGTATGCGTTTTTTACTGAATATATTTAGGAAAAAACGCATACGCACTTTTTGGCCAACCAAGCAAGCTTGCAAAGGAAATCTGCACTACAATGTAGTCTCACTTCCCCCCGGTCAAAAGGGCCATCTGAAAAAAGTGTAAAATCCAGAAAGGCAGGACAGGCCATGGAGAACTGGGAGCCTTTTTATGCAGATGGGCGGGATGTAAATTGCCAACAGACACTCGGGAGAGGTGTATGGTGTTTCCTGAAACATCTAAAAAACAAAGCAACAGAGTCTAGGGCACTTCCACTTATGGTCCTATAGCTTAGGGAAATTAAAATCAAAAAGACACAGCCACCCCAAAGTTTGGGACGGCTCTGTTTACAAGAACCTCATTACGGTACAAGTTCAATATCGCAGAAAGTGAAAAATGGATAAAGAAGTTGTGGTACTTACGTACAATGCAATATCACTCAGCAATGAAATCTATGTCATCAGGCCCGTAGCAGCATAATGAGTGGATTCAGGTATGATGATTCTAACTGAAATAAGTCACACAGAAAAAGAAACATCATAAGATATCACTAATACACGGAATGTAAACTTGGCTACACAGGAACTGGATTACAAAACAGAACAGGGTCTCAAATTTAGAAAACCAACTTATGCTTGCTTAAGGGGAAAGGTGAGTTGGGGTGCTGCATAAAACCAGAGATTGAAATGAGCACAGATAAAGTTCCTTAAGCCAAATATGGAATAGACAAGAACTACTCCTTGCTCAACGAAATGGACTCAACACCCCATATTAAACGCCTAAGAATGTACATGACTAGTAAGAATTTTCAAACCTATGGATTGCTATGTCTCCGAAAGAGAATCAAGCTTGTGTACAGGGGCATAAACGCAGCAGTGATAGGATTGGAGAGGTTCGGTGAGCAAATGAAGACCCTTTGAAGTCATATTGCATGGTACCCATTCCACGGGTCTCAACTCTCCAGGTTTAAGGGATTCTTCCTTCAGCTAAAACATGCACGTGGAACCCAGAGTATGATAAACCGTATGATCGGGAGACGTGTTCCAATATGTCTCAGTTCTCGTCCCCTTGTACTCGGGTGCAACATTCCAGACGCTTTACTAACACTCTCCCGACTTGGAGAGTCAGTGCCTTTAACCTCCTGTTTGGCCCATTTGCAATTTCTGCGGAAGATGAACAGGAATAGGGAGAACCAATGAGAGACTAGCTGGAGGTGTCTGGACGGGCAAATTTAACTCTCATTTCCCACCAGGAAGAGGAATTAACCAAAGGCTCAGCGTGCCGTGCCGGAACCAGATTAGGGCCTGAAGCAATCCTGCGGTGTTGCGGCCAGCTCACAAGAAAGCGAGTTGAAGAAAGGAGCTCAGGGGCACTGTAATTCACAAACCTGCAGAGTTATAAATGACAGCTATCGTCTAAAAATATACTGAAGTAAGGCTGCCAAGAGGACTTGAAAGCGGGGCAGAATTGCAGGAAACCGATTTCAGGAGGTAGACTGGAATTGCATTTAAAGCATAGGAAAAGAGGCAGAACGTCCACAATGATGCACTTGGCCAAAAAGGGCGTATGCGTGTTTTCCTGAATATATTCAGGAAAACACGCATACGCCCTTTTTGGCCAACCAAGCAAGCTTGCAAAGGAAATCTGCACTACAATGAAGTCTCACTTCCCCCGGTCAAAAGGGCCATCTGAAAAAAGTGTAAAATCCAGAAAGGCAGGACAGGCCATGGAGAACTGGGAGCCTTGTTATGCTGATGGGCGGGACGTAAATTGCCAACAGCCACTCGGGAGAGGTGTATGGTGTTTCCTGAAACATCTAAAAAACAAGCAACAGAGCCTAGGGCACTTCCACTTATGGTGCTGTAGCTTAGGCAAAGTAAAATCAAAAAGACACAACCACCCCAAAGTTTGGGACAGCTCTCTTAACAGGAACCTCATTTACGGTACAAGTTCAATATCGCAGAAAGTGAAAAATGGATAAAGAAGTTGTGGTACTTACGTACAATGCAATATCACTCAGCAATGAAATCTATGTCATCAAGCCCGTAGCAGCATAATGAGTGGGTTCAGGTCTGATGATTCTAACTGAAATAAGTCACACAGAAAAAGAAACATCATAAGATATCACTAATACACGGAATGTGAACTTGGCTACACATGAACTGAATTATAAAACAGAACAGGGTCTCAAGTTTAGAAAAGCAACTTATGCTTTTTTAAGGGGGAAGGTGAGTTGGGGTGCTGCATAAAACCAGAGTTTGACATTAGCACAGATACTGTTCCATAAGCCAAATGTGTAATAGACAAGACCTACCCCTTGCTCAACAAAATGGACTCAACAATGAGGTATCACCTCACACCTGATAGAATGGGCATCATCAGAAAATCTACAAACAATAAATGCTGGAAAGGGTGTGGAGAAAAGGAACCCTCTTCCACTATTGTTGGGAATATAAATTGTTACATTCACTATGGAGAACAATATGGAGTTTCTTAAGAAACTAACAATAGAATTACCATATGATACAGCAATCCCAGTACTGGACATATACCCAGACAAAACCATAAATCAAAAAGAGACATTCACCGCAATGTTCATTGCATCACTATTTACAATATCGAGGTAATGGAAGCAACCTAAATGCCCACAGACAGACGAATGCATAAAGCTGTGGTACGTATATAAAATGGAATATTACTAAGCCATGAAAAGGAATGAAATTGGGTCATTTGTAGAGACGTCGATGGATCTAGAGACTGTCATACAGAGTGAAGTAAGTCAGAAAGAGAAAAACAAATCTTGTATATTCATGCATATATGTGGAACCTAGAAAAACCGTACAGATTAACCATTTTGCAAGGCATAAATAGAGCAACAGATGTAGACAACAAATGTATGGACAACAAGGGGGGAAAGCTGTTGGGGGGGTGGTGGTGGGAGGAGTTGAGAGACTGGGATTGGCATGTATACATTTATATGTATAAAATAGATAACCAATAAGAACCTGCTGTATAAAAATATAAAATAAAATTCACAATTGAAAAGAAATAAAATTTAAAAAATAAAACAGAAAAAACAATTATTCCCTTCACATACATGTATTTATATGAATAAATTATTTCCATGCTTCTATCTGTAAATACAAAAAAGAGGAATAAAATCTACCTTGAACCAAAAACGAAAAAGAGAAAAAAAACACAGAACCCACCAGTTCCACAGAGGAAAACCGTATCAGGGCACTTGCTCCAGTTGTAAACAATTCTGAAGTTGGTCAGTGGTGGGGAATCATCTCCCATTCAGCCAGCAGCCCCCACGCAACAAGCGTCCTCATTGCAAAGCTGGGGCACCGTGCCGAGGCATCTGTGAGTAAACGTGAGCTGAGCCCCAGGCCAGTTGCTGCTGAACTATTCCCACCCGTCCCAGGTAAAACACCTGAATATATACAAGGACTTGAAAGCCTAGAGGAAGGGCCATAGAGCCACACGAGTGACAGCATGCCGGCCGACTTGGTGCCTGCAGGCCAGCCAGGATGGTCCTGGCCCTGGGTGCTCTTCTGGAAGATTTCCATTTCCCTGCCTGAGATACCCGTCCTGTCCCTGCCCCCACTGCTTTTTTCCTTCCTCACCTCTGCCCAGGGAGAAATTCCAGCAGCAGGTATGGGTGACACATCCTCTTCTTCAGCAGGTGGCAGCCTGGCACCTGCTGCAGAAAGTCCAGCAGAGCCCCACTCACACTGGGCCACCCACAAAGCCGTGGCCTCTCACTCCCTCCCACCAGCCCAGCCCCGAGACTGCTGACAGGGCAGAGAAAATGGCGTCAGGCACGGCTGCAGGGGCTCTTGCTGCCTGGAGTGGTATTTATATTGATCTCAACCCAGGCACACCTGGGGAGGGCTGGCCGGCACGGTTAGGCTGCCCAGCTCAGCCAATCATCACCCCTCAGGGGCTCACAGTTGCAGAAAATGGAAATTGCTGAACCGGCCAGGTCCAAGGAACAGGTGTGGGCTCCTGAGAGTCAGGATAGACAAGGGGCTGCAGCTTTGGCTTGTTTTCTAATCATTTTATCTGGCCCATGAGTGGGAGACAACTTCAAGAAAACCCTCTCCTAATGAGAGGAACCCAGGAGTCAGGGAGAGGAGGGGTGGGTGGTGGTTGGAGACAGAGGCCTGGTGCCCCGGGTGCAGTGGAAGTCTCTGGAAGACCAGGTGGAGGGAGGCTGCACAGATTGATGCCCAGGGTCACAGACCTGTCGCAGCTGCTGTTTGTTAGTTCAAGTCCTGCTCTGAGGTGCTCTGTGTCAGCTCTGAGCGACAGGTGAGCTGGGGGTGCTCTGCAATGAGGGCTATGTGCACGGTTCCTGTGTGCCCAGCCCTGCCACAGTACCTGCAAGGGTAGCTCTGTATCCTGGGAGGGGCCTGACCACGAGAGCCCCGTGGGCTGGGGTGGGGGTGGGGTACCTGCCCAGGTGAGCTCCATATTCTGGGATTGGTCTGACCACGAGAGCCCCATGGGCTGCTGGGGACCTGGTAAAGGATGTCAGGACAGTCAGTGAAGCCACCGAGGATATACCTCCAGTTGCTCCTAATTCCTACACCCTGCTGGTCATTCTACCAACCACCAGGACATGGTATTCTGTATTAGTCTTCAATGATGCCTTCTTTTGTATTCCATTAGTCCCAGAGTCACAAGAAATTTTGGCTTGTGAGTGGCAGGACTCAACATACAACTAAAACAATACTTCCGGGCCGTCTTGCCCCAAGGGTGCAAAAATTCCCACACCATTTTTGGGGAAACCTTAGCTAAAGACCTAAAAGTTCTACCTCTGGAAAAGGAAACCCTCCTTCAGTACGCAGACGACATTCTGATCGCCAGCCCTACTAAGGAGGCCTCTGAACTACCAAGCCAATAAAGGATAGAAGTTGTCCAAGAAAAAGCTCAAATATCACAGACTGCGGTGACCTGCCTGGGCTTCATTCTCACAGAAGGTCAGAGAAGCCCATCCCAGGAAAGGGAAGAAACCATTTTTGGCCTTACTCCTTTCTAAAACTAGAAGACAGCTTAGGGGTTCCTGGGGAGGCCAGGGTTTGCTGCTTCTGGATCCCTAACTGCAGTCTACTAGCTGGGCCATTATATGAAACACTGAAAGGAAAAGATGATGATCCTTTTGAATAGAATCCAGAAGTGGCCTTTCAAGAATGGAAAGAGCAGTCAATTCAGACCCTTGCCCTGGAACTCCCTAATTTAGCTAAACCCTTTGACCTTTACATTCCTGGTGAAAGGTGAATCGCCATTGGAGAATTAGTGCAAAAACTGGGACCACTTGAAATGGAACAATGCAAGAATGCCATCCAGGTAGGATAAACTACGGTCACCAAGGGGCTTGGCCCACTGCCGCATCTGGCCAAGATACTGGCAGTATCTAAAAACCTGGAAATCAGCAGCCCAAAAGGCCACCTCCCTCCTAAGGGAAAAGGACCCCACGTGGTGATCCTAACCACCAACCATGCCCTGAAGTTGCAGGGTTTGCTCCGTGGGCACACCAACCTCGAGTGAGGAGGCCCTCCAACTCCAACATCCAGAGAGATAACCGGGGGCAACAGGACACCATGACGACTCGTGTGAACATCACTTGACCTGGAGTTTCTCTCATAAAACAACAAGAGTGTGTCCCAAAAGAGTAGACTACTGCTTGCAGGACTTACTGCACCCAGAGGGGAGCTAATAATCTTGGCGGGGGAACCGTATATCACACTGTCACCATAGAAAAGCCTACAGACACCGTGATGATGGTGGCCAATAAGACTGGCTGGACTCCTGTTTACTTCAAAAGGCTGTTGACTCAGTGGCCATCATGGTCCTTGATCACCACTGACCCTGGACTGTCTGGGAGTTGAGCGGGCAGGGCTCTGACACCTGGTGCTGTTTGTACGTTAATTCAGGGGCCTAATTGAAGAAAGCGCAGACTACTGGTCAGAGCATCTAGGCTGGCAGAAACGGTCAGCCTAAGGTGGCCGAACAAATGTGGGGCGGGGTGAAACCGGCCTCCACAGCGTCTCTGCACATCTCTTTCCTGGACCCTTAAAGGTCATTAGAATCTATAACGCTTCCAATGCTGGTGCTCAGGTGGACGAGCAGGGAGGCAGGGGGCCTGGGGACAATCAACGTCACCTGGAGGCTGCTGGGGAGAAGCTCTGACCCTCGCCCCTTGGTATGAGGGCTCCCAACTCAGCACTCAGCAGTTACAGAAGAAGGGTCTGCACCCTCAGCACTCCAAGAATGAGGAACGGGACAAAAGGCAGAGGAGGGGTTTGTCCCCAGCAAAGCCCATTAAAAATCCCTGGGAGATAAAAATAGAATCTGGGCAATAAAGTCAAGTCTAACCTTTTTTATCCTTTGTGCTTTGTCTAATTTCATGTGCTCCTAGGGTCCCGCATGCAGAGGTTCCACACCCGGCACTTCAGACCAGATTTCCTAGTGCAGAATGGCTGGGTCGACACCTCAGCTCCTGGGGCCCAGTGCAGACTCCGCGATATAGAGCCTGAGCTGCAGCCAACCCGGCCCTCGAGAGCTCCGCCCCCTCCCTCCCACTGACTCTGACAGGATCTCTACACAGCAGCCCAGCCCACAGCCCACGGGGTAGTGCATGCTCTCACCTCTCCATTCTCTGATCAAAATATAAAGTTTCCTTTGCTTGTGAACCAAACTCAGTCTCGATCTGTTGGCCCCAATGACACTGCGCAGGGGGACACTTGTTGAGGTCCACTCTGGAGGATCAGTAACAGAAATTGAGACTATTGTAACCTCAATGAACAGATGTGTGAGCCAAACTGTAGTTAACATAGAACAGTGTATAAGGCTCGGGTAAAATAAGATGTTTCTAACGCTTCCATTGGATATTTCCATCACTTTATTATAAGCAAGTTCAGTGAAAAGGTTTGTCTTATTTGTCAGGTCAATATTAGAGAAACGAAGTGATTTCTTTCCAAGGATGTACATCTAATAATCTTGGTTAAAGCTTCAATCTTGTTTTAAATGCTTTTCCATTGAAAATGATACCTCTCTTTCAGCTCCCCCATTTCTGAGAAGTATAAAATCTTATAATTTATTATTACCAAAGGGGAAAGGTCGGAGGAGGGATAAATTAACAGTTTGGGATTAACACATACACACTGCTATGTATAAAATAGATCATCAACAAGGAACTACTGTATAGCACAGGGAACTACACTCAACATTTTGCAATAACCTATAAGGGGAAATAATCTGAAAAAGAATAGATATTTTTATTGACATCATCTATCAATGACAGTTAAAGTGTAACCTAAGGGAAGCTGGTGGTGAGTGCTTCTGACCCTGAAGACTTCAATCATCTAAAGTTTGGACTCTGCCTACTTCCCAAGGCCCTTAATGAACATATGTGTAGCCGTAGCTTAAAAAATTCCCCAGTTTGGGTTTCGGGGAGACACTGATTTTGAAAAAGCCCTGGTGTTCTCCTTACATGAATGGGACTCTTCCTACTGCTAAAACATGTCTGTCACACCCAGAGGATGGTATACCGTCTGATCGGGAAGAGTTTGGAAAAGGCATCTCATCTCCTCATCTCCTGGTGCTCGGGTTCACCCATCCAGCGTCTTTACTAACAGTCTCCCCACTTGGAGATGGCAGCACTGTCAACATCCTGTTGCGTACAGTTTGGAATTTGTCCAGAGGATGAAGCGGAAGGATGAGGAACAATGAGAGACAAGTCCTAGGTGTTCAGACAGGCACATGTCACTCTAATTTCCAATCAGGAAGACGAATTGACCAAAGGCTAGGGTTGCCCATGGAAACAGTATAGGGCTTGAGGAAATCCCGCTGCTTTGTGGCCAGTTCCCATAAACACAAGTTGAACAATGGAACTCAGGGGCAGTAAAATTCACAAAACTGCAGAGTTGAAAATATCCATCACTGAAAAATGTCTTGAGGAAAGTCAGAGAAAAGGACTTGTAAGCAAGGGAGAATGGCAGGAAAGGGATTTGAGGAGGTAGAAAGGACTCACCATTAAGCACAAGAAAAGGAGCTGAACATTGCCAACATTGCAGTTGGCCAAAAAGGGTGTATGCGTTTTTTTCTGTATATATTCAAGAAAAGGGCATACACTTTTTTAGCCAACCAAACAGGTGGGCACTGGAAGTCAATACTACAAAAGATATCACTTCACATCAGTCAGAAGAGCCATCCTCATAAAGCGTAAACAACAGAAATGCAGGACAGGGCAAGGAGAAGAGGGAGCCCTGTGAGACTTATAGTGGAAATATATATTGCCAACGGCCATTCTGGAGAAGTGTATTGTGTTTACTAAAGCATCTAAAAAATGAGCTACAGAGCATAGGGCACTTGCACTCATGGGCGTATATCTTGGGAAAAACAAAAATCGAGAGGACACAGGCACCCCAATGTTTACCCCCTCTCTGTTTAAAAGATCCTCGACTAGGATATAACTTAAATGTCCCTGGAGAGAAAAAATGGATAGAGATGTGGTACTTAGGTAGAGTGGAATATTATTCAGCCTGGAAATCAATGAAATATGGCCAGTTGTAACAACTCCGGAGGAGTTACGTATGATCATTCTAAGTGACATAATTCAAAAAGATAAAGACACATATCATAAGATATCACTTAAAGGTGGAATCCAAAATGGCTACACATGAAATAAATTACAAAACAAAAACATAGTCAAATATGTAGAAAACACGCATAAGGCTGCTAAACGGGAAAGGTGGGGAGGGGTGAGGCATCATCCAGGAGGTTGAAATTAGCAAAGATACCATTCCAAATACCAAACTGATAATCAACAAGGCCTACACAGTAGCTAAAAGAACTGCACTCAGCACACTCAAGTCACCGGAAAAGAATATATACGACTGGTAAGAATCTGAAAAAGAATTTACTGATGTCTCTCTGTACGTGAATCAAGTGGATGTACAGCAGCAAGAAACAGAGCTTTGAAAATCAGCTGTAACCAATATAGTAATAAATTGAAAAAAATAAACGACAGAGAGACAGAGAAAACCTCTTACAACTTTTCCTCAGGGCCGGTGATGCAACATGGATTGAACACATCTAGACCCACAGCAGGATGAGACATAAGGCTGGAAACTGTTTGCACTAAGAGAAATGTGAGGTTGGGTGAGGAAATGCACACCCTTTAAAGTAATACTACCTGGTACCCATTCAATGGGTCCCAAATCTGCAGGTTCAAAGGATCTTCCTACAGCTAAAACATGCATGGAAAACCCACAGGACTGTACACCATGTGATCGGGAGATGTGTCTAAAATGCAGCTCATTTATCCTCTCCTGGTGCTCCTGTTCACCATTCCAGCCACGTTACTTAGAATCTCCCCACTTGGAGAATCAGCACATTTCAACTTCTGTTTCACACATTTTGCAAATTGTGAGGAGGATGAACAGGAAGAGGGGGAACCAATGAGAGAATAGTTGTAGGGGTTTGGACGGGCACATATCACTCTAATTTCCCATTAAGAATAAGAATTGAAAAAAGGCTCAGCCCGCCTCGCCCGAGCCAAAATAGGGCCTGAAGCAATCCTGCGGCTTTGAGGCCAGCTCACAAAAGAGCAACTTAAAAAATGGAGCTCAGGGTCACTGCAATTCACAAACCTGCAGAGTTATAAATGAAAACTAACGTCCAAAAATATGTTGAGGTAAGGCAAAGAAGAGGATCTGAATGCAAGACAGAATTGCAAGAAACAGATTTCAAGAGATAGATTGGACTCGTCTTTAAAGCACATGAAAAGCGGCAGAATTTCGACAATGATGCAGTTGGCCCAAAAGGGCGTATGCGTTTTTTCCTGATTATATCCAGGAAAAAACGCATACACACTTTATGGGCAACGAAGCAAGCAAGCAATGCAAATGTGCACAACAAAGAAGTCTCATTACCCACTGGTCAAAAGGGCCATCCTAAAAAATTGTAAAAACCAGAAATGCAGGACAGGCCATGGAGAACAGGGAGCCTTTATACGCTGATGGGCAGTGTGTGAACTGCCGAGAGCCACTCTGGAGAAGTGTATGGTGGTTCCTAAATCATCTAAAAAACAGAGCTACAGAGCATAGGACACTTCCAATCATGGGAGTATATCTAGGGAAGTCTAAAAATCAACAAGACACAAGCACACCACAGTTTAGGGCTACTCTGTTTACAAGAACCTCAACTTCAGTACACCTTAAATATCCCAGGAAAGAGAACAATGGATAAAGAAGATGTGGTACTTATGTACAATGGAATATCTCTTCACCATGAAATCAATGTAATAAGGCTAGTAGAAGGATAAAGAGTGGATTTAGGTCCGATAATACTACTTGAAATAAGTCAAACAGAAAAAGAAACATATCATAAGATATCACTTATAGAGGGAGGGTAAATATGGCTGCACAAGAAATGAATTACAGAACAGAACAGTGTCTCACATTTAGAAAACACACTTATTTCAGCTTAAGGGGAAAGGAGAGGTGGGGTGATGCATAAAACCAGAGTTTGAAATTAGCACAGATACCGTTCAATAAACCAAATAGATATTAGACAAGATCTACACCTTGCTCAATGAACTGGCCTCAACACACCCTATACACCACAGAGAAATATATCTGAGTAATAAGAATCTTAAAACCCATGTATTGATATATCTCCATAAGGGAATCAAGTGTGTGCAGAGCGGCACAAACACAGCAGTGAAAATGAGCTAAACCCCATTATAGAAATAAATTTTAAAAACAAAACACAGAAACAATGAAAGAGAGAAAAATTCTTACAAAATTCGCTCAGGGGCTGTGATGCAACCTGGATTGACCACATATAAACCCACAGCTGGATAAGACATAAGGCTGGACACTTGGGGCTGAGAGGATTGGTGAGCTTTGGTGAGCAACTGCCAAAAGTTTAATGCAATACTTCATGCTACTCATTCCAAGGGTCCCAACACTCCAGGTTGAAGGGAATCTTCCTACAGCTAAACCATGCTTGGGAAACCCAGCGACTGGTATACCATATGATCGGGAAAGGTTTCTAAAACGCACCTCATTTTTCCTCTCCTGGGTCTCCGGATCGATATTCCAGCTGCTTTACTAAAATATCCCCACATGGACAGTCAATGCTTTTAAGTTCTGGTATCGAACAGTCTGCAGTTAGTGTGGAGGAGGAATGGGAATAGGGGGAACCAGTGAGAAACTAGCTGTAGCGGTTTCAATGGGCACATGTCACTCTAATTTCATATCAGTAAGAAGAATAAACCAAAGGCACAGCAAGGTGCCCCAGAAGAACAATAGGGCCTGAAGGAATCCTGTGGTTATGAGGCAAGATCACAAAAATAAGAGCTGAAAAATGGAGTTAAGGGCCACTGCAATTCAAAACCTGCAGAGTTATGAAGGCCAACTATTTTCAAAAAATATATTGAGGTAAGGCTATGAAGAGGCATTGAAAGCAAGGCAGAATTGCAGTAAACCGATTTCAGGAGGTAGACTGGAATTGCATTTAAAGCATAGGAAAAGAGGCAGAACGTCCACAATGATGCACTTGGCCAAAAAGGGCGTATGCATTTTTTCCTGAATATATTCAGGAAAAAAGGCAAACGCACTTTTTGGCGAACCAAGCAAGCTTGCAAAGGAAATCTGCACTGCAATGAAGTCTCACTTCCCCCCAGTCAAAAGGGCCATCTGAAAAAAGTGTAAAATCCAGAAAGGCAGGACAGGCCATGGAGAACTGGGAGCCTTGTTATGCTGATGGGCGGGATGTAAATTGCCAAGAGCCACTCGGGTTAAGTGTATGGTGTTTCCTGAAACATCTAAAAAACAAAGCAACGGAGCCTAGGGCACGTCCACTTATGGTCCTATAGCTTAGGGAAATTAAAATCAAAAAGACACAGCCACCCCAAAGTTTGGGACGGCTCTGTTTACAAGAACCTCATTTACGGTACAAGTTCAATATCGCAGAAAGTGAAAAATGGATAAAGAAGTTGTGGTACTTACGTACAATGCAATATCACTCAGCAATGAAATCTATGTCATCAGGCCCGTAACAGCATAATGAGTGGATTCAGGTATGATGATTCTAACTGAAATAAGTCACACAGAAAAAGAAACATCATAAGATATCACTAATACACGGAATGTAAACTTGGCTACACAGGAACTGGATTACAAAACAGAACAGGGTCTCAAATTTAGAAAACCAACTAATGCTTGCTTAAGGGGAAAGGTGAGTTGGGGTGCTGCATAAAACCAGAGATTGAAATGAGCACAGATAAAGTTCCTTAAGCCAAATATGGAATAGACAAGAGCTACTCATTGCTCAACGAAATGGACTCAACACCCCATATTAAACGCCTAAGAATGTACCTGACTAGTAAGTATCTTAAAACCTATGGATTGCTATGTCTCTGAAAGAAAATCAAGCGTGTGTACAGGGGCATAAACGCAGCAGTGATAGGATTGGAGAGGTTCGGTGAGCAAATGAAGACCCTTTGAAGTCATATTGCATGGTACCCATTCCACAGGTCTCAACTCTACAGGTTTAAGGGATTCTTCCTTCAGCTAAAACATGCATGTGGAACCCAGAGTATGTTCAACCGTGTGATCGGGAGACGTGTTCCAATATGTCTCAGTTCTCGTTCCCTGGTACTCGGGTGCAACATTCCAGACGCTTTACTAACACTCTCCCGACTTGGAAAGTCAGTGCCTTTAACCTCCTGTTTGGCCCATTTGCAATTTCTGCGGAAGATGAACAGGAATAGGGAGAACCAATGAGAGACTAGGTGGAGGTGTCTGGACCGGCAAATTTAACTCTCATTTCCCACCAGGAAGAGGAATTAACCAAAGGCTCAGCGTGCCGTGCCGGAACCAGATTAGGGCCTGAAGCAATCCTGCGGTGTTGCGGCCAGCTCACAAGAAAGCGAGTTGAAGAAAGGAGCTCAGGGGCACTGTAATTCACAAACCTGCAGAGTTATAAATGACAGCTATCGTCCAAAAATATACTGAAGTAAGGCTGCCAAGAGGACTTGAAAGCGGGGCAGAATTGCAGGAAACCGAATTCAGGAGGTAGACTGGAATTGCATTTAAAGCATAGGAAAAGAGGCAGAACGTCCACAGTGATGCACTTGGCCAAAAAGGGCGTATGCGTTTTTTCCTGAATATATTCAGGAAAAAACGCATAAGCCCTTTTTGGCCAACCAAGCAAGCTTGCAAAGCAAATCTGCACTACAATGAAGTCTCACTTCCCCCCGGTCAAAATTGCCATCTGAAAAAAGTGTAAAATCCAGAAAGGCAGGACAGGCCATGGAGAACTGGGAGCCTTGTTATGCTGATGGGCGGGATGTAAATTGCCAACAGCCACTTGGGAGAAGTGTATGGTGTTTCCTGAAACATCTAAAAAACAAAGCAACAGAACCTAGGGCACTTCCACTTATGGTCCTATAGCTTAGGGAAAAAAAATCAAGAAGACACAGCCACCCAAAGTTTGGGACGACTCTGTTTACAAGAACCTCATTTACGCTACAAGTTCAATATCGCAGAAAGCAAAAAATGGATAAAGAAGTTGTGGTACTTAAGTACAACGCAGTATCAATCAGCAATGAAATCTATGTCTTCAGGCCAATAGCAGCATAAAGAGTGGATTCAGGTATGATGATTCTAACTGAAATAAGTCACACAGAAAAAGAAACATCATAAGATATCACTAATACACGGAATGTAAACTTGGCTACACAGGAACTGCATTACAAAACAGAACAGGGTCTCAAATTTAGAAAACCAACTTATGCTTGCTTAAGGGGAAAGGTGAGTTGGGGTGCTGCATAAAACCAGAGATTGAAATGACCACAGATAAAGTTCCTTAAGCCAAATATGGAATAGACAAGAACTACTCCTTGCTCAACGAAATGGACTCAACACCCCATATTAAACGCCTAAGAATGTACCTGACTAGTAAGTATCTTAAAACCTATGCATTGCTATGTCTCTGAAAGAAAATCAAGCGTGTGTACAGGGGCATAAACGCAGCAGTGATAGGATTGGAGAGGTTCGGTGAGCAAATGAAGACCCTTTGAAGTCATATTGCATGGTACCCATTCCACGGGTCTCAACTCTCCAGGTTTAAGGGATTCATCCTTTAGCTAAAACATGCACGAGGAACCCAGAGTATGATCAACCGTGTGATCGGGAGACGTGTTCCAATATGTCTCAGTTCTCGTCCCCTGGTACTCGGGTGCAACATTCCAGATGCTTTACTAACACTCTCCCGACTTGGAAAGTCAGTGCCTTTAACCTCCTGTTTGGCCCATTTGCAATTTCTGCGGAAGATGAACAGGAATAGGGAGAACCAATGAGAGACTAGCTGGAGGTGTCTGGACGGGCAAATTTAACTCTCATTTCCCACCAGGAAGAGGAATTAACCAAAGGCTCAGCGTGCCGTGCCGGAACCAGATTAGGGCCTGAAGCAATCCTGCGGTGTTTCGGCCAGCTCACATGAAAGCGAGTTGAAGAAAGGAGCTCAGGGGCACTGTAATTCACAAACCTGCAGAGTTATAAATGACAGCTATCGTCCAAAAATATACTGAAGTAAGGCTGCCAAGAGGACTTGAAAGCGGGGCAGAATTGCAGGAAACCGATTTCAGGAGGTAGACTGGAATTGCATTTAAAGCATAGGAAAAGAGGCAGAACGTCCACAATGATGCACTTGGCCAAAAAGGGCGTATGCGTTTTTTCCTGAATATATTCAGGAAAAAACGCATACGCCCTTTTTGGTCAACCAAGCAAGCTTGCAAAGGAAATCTGCACTACAGTGAAGGCTCACTTCCCCCGGTCAAAAGGGCCATCTGAAAAAAGTGTAAAATCCAGAAAGGCAGGACAGGCCATGGAGAACTGGGAGCCTTGTTATGCTGATGGGCGGTATGTAAATTGCCAACAGCCACTTGGGAGAAGTGTATGGTGTTTCCTGAAACATCTAAAAAACAAAGCAACAGAGCCTAGGGCACTTCCACTTATGGTCCTATAGCTTAGGGAAATTCAAATCAAAAAGACACAGCCACCCCAAAGTTTGGGACGGCTCTGTTTACAAGAACCTCATTTACGGTACAAGTTCAATAGCGCAGAAAGTGAAAAATGGATAAAGAAGTTGTGGTACTTACGTACAATGCAATATCACTCAGCAATGAAATCTATGTCATCAGGCCCGTAGCAGTATAATGAGTGGGTTCAGGTATGATGATTCTAACTGAAATAAGTCATACAGAAAAAGAAACATCATAAGATATCACTAATACACGGAATGTAAACTTGGCTACACAGGAACTGGATTACAAAACAGAACAGGGTCTCAAATTTAGAAAACCAACTTATGCTTGCTTAAGGGGAAAGGTGAGTTGGGGTGCTGCATAAAACCAGAGATTGAAATGAGCACAGATAAAGTTCCTTAAGCCAAATATGGAATAGACAAGAACTACTCCTTGCTCAACAAAATGGACTCAACAGCCCATATTAAACGCCTAAGAATGTACCTGACTAGTAAGTATCTTAAAACCTATGGATTGCTATGTCTCTGAAAGAAAATCAAGCGTGTGTACAGGGGCATAAACGCAGCAGTGATAGGATTGGAGAGGTTCGGTGAGCAAATGAAGACCCTTTGAAGTCATATTGCATGGTACCCATTCCACGGGTCTCAACTCTCCAGGTTTAAGGGATTCTTCCTTCAGCTAAAACATGCACGAGGAACCCAGAGTATGATCAACCGTGTGATCGGGAGACGTGTTCCAATATGTCTCAGTTCTCGTCCCCTGGTACTCGGGTGCAACATTCCAGACGCTTTACTAACACTCTCCCGACTTGGAGAGTCAGTGCCTTTAACCTCCTGTTTGGCCCATTTGCAATTTCTGCGGAAGATGAACAGGAATAGGGAGAACCAATGAGAGACTAGGTGGAGGTGTCTGGACGGGCAAATTTAACTCTCATTCCCCACCAGGAAGAGGAATTAACCAAAGGCTCAGCGTGCCGTGCCGGAACCAGATTAGGGCCTGAAGCAATACTGCGGTGTTGCGGCCAGCTCACAAGAAAGCGAGTTGAAGAAAGGAGCTCAGGGGCACTGTAATTCACAAACCTGCAGAGTTATAAATGACAGCTATCATCCAAAAATATACTGAAGTAAGGCTCCCAAGAGGACTTGAAAGCGGGGCAGAATTGCAGGAAACCGATTTCAGGAGGTAGACTGGAATTGCATTTAAAGCATAGGAAAAGAGGCAGAACGTCGACAATGAGGCACTTGGCCAAAAAGGGCGTATGCGTTTTTTCCTGAATATATTCAGGAAAAAACGCATACGCCCTTTTTGGCCAACCAAGCAAGCTTGCAAAGGAAATCTGCACTACAATGATGTTTCACTTCCCCCCGGTCAAAAGGGCCATCTGAAAAAAGTGTAAAATCCAGAAAGGCAGGACAGGCCATGGAGAACTGGGAGCATTGTTATGCTGATGGGCGGGATGTAAATTGCAACAGCCACATGGGAGAAGTGTATGGTGTTTCCTGAAACATCTAAAAAACAAAGCAACAGAACCTAGGGCACTTCCACTTATGGTCCTATAGCTTAGGGAAATTAAAATCAAAAAGACACAGCCACCCCAAAGTTTGGGACGGCTCTGTTTACAAGAACCTCGTTTACGGTACAAGTTCAATATCGCAGAAAGTGAAAAATGGATAAAGAAGTTGTGGTACTTACGTACAATGCAATATCACTCAGCAATGAAATCTATGTCATCAGGCCCGTAGCAGCATAATGAGTGGATTCAGGTATGACGATTCTAACTGAAATAAGTCACACAGAAAAAGAAACATCATAAGATATCACTAATACACGGAATGTAAATTTGGCTACACAGGAACTGGATTACAAAACACAACAGGGTCTCAAATTTAGAAAACCAACTTATGCTTGCTTAAGGGGAAAGGTGAGTTGGGGTGCTCCATAGAACCAGCGATTGAAATGAGCACAGATAAAGTTCCTTAAGCCAAATATGGAATAGACAAGAGCTACTCCTTGCTCAACGAAATGGACTCAACACCCCATATTAAACGCCTAAGAATGTCCCTGACTGGTAAGTATCTTAAAACTTATGGATTGCTATGTCTCCGAAAGAGAATCCAGCTTGTGGACAGGGGCATAAATGCAGCAGTCATAGGATTGGAGAGGTTTGGTGAGCAAATGAAGACCCTTTGAAGTCATATTGCCGGGTACCCATTCCACGGGTCTCAACTCTCCGGGTTTAAGGGATTCTTCCTTCAGCTAAAACATGTATGTGGAACCCAGAGTATGATCAACCGTGTGATCGGGAGACGTGTTCCAATATGTCTCAGTTCTCGTCCCCTGGTACGCGGGTGCAACATTCCAGACGCTTTACTAACACTCTCCCGACTTGGAGAGTCAGTGCCTTTAACCTCCTGTTTGGCCCAGTTTGCAATTTCTGCGGAAGATGAACAGGAATAGGGAGAACCAATGAGAGACTAGGTGGAGGTGTGTGGACGGGCAAATTTAACTCTCATTTTCCACCAGGAATAGGAATTAACCAAAGGCTCAGAGTGCCGTGCTGGAACCAGATTAGGGCCTGAAGCAATCCTGCGGTGTTGCGGCCAGCTCACAAGAAAGCGAGTTGAAGAAAGGAGCTCAGGGGCACTGTAATTCACAAACCTTCAGAGTTATAAATGACAGCTATCGTCCAAAAATATACTGAAGTAAGGGTGCCAAGAGGACTTGAAGGCGGGGCAGAATTGCAGGAAACCGATTTTAGGAGGTAGACTGGAATTACATTTAAAGCATAGGAAAGGAGGCAGAACGTGGACAATGATGCACTTGGCCAAAAAGAGCGTATGCGATTTTTCCTGAATATATTCAGGAAAAAACGCATACGCCCTTTTTGGCCAACCAAGCAAGCTTGCAAAGGAAATATGCACTACAATGAAGTCTCACTTCCCCCCTGTCAAAAGGGCCATCTGAAAAAAGTGTAAAATCCAGAAAGGCAGGACAGGCCATGGAGAACTGGGAGCCTTGTTATGCTGATGGGCGGGATGTAAATTGCCAAGATTCACTCGGGAGAGGTGTATGGTGTTTCCTGAAACATCTAAAAAACAAAGCAACAGAGCCTAGGGCAATTCCACTTATGGTCCTATAGCTTAGGGAAATTAAAATCAAAAAGACACAGCCACCCCAAAGTTTGGGACGGCTCTGTTTACAAGAACGTCATTTACGTTACAAGTACAATATCGCAGAAAGTGAAAAATGGATAAAGAAGTTGTGGTACTTACGTACAATGCAATATCACTCAGCAATGAAATCTATGTCATCAGGCCCATAGCAGCATAATGAGTGGATTCAGGTATGATGATTCTAAATGAAATAAGTCACACAGAAAAAGAAACATCATAAGATATCACTAATACACGGAATGTAAACTTGGCTACACAGGAACTGGATTACAAAACAGAACAGGGTCTCAAATTTAGAAAACCAACTTATGCTTGCTTAAGGGGAAAGGTGAGTTGGGGTGCTGCATAAAACCAGAGATTGAAATGACCACAGATAAAGTTCCTTAAGCCAAATATGGAATAGACAAGAACTACTCCTTGCTCAACGAAATGGACTCAACACCCCATATTAAACGCCTAAGAATGTACCTGACTAGTAAGTATCTTAAAACCTATGCATTGCTATGTCTCTGAAAGAAAATCAAGCGTGTGTACAGGGGCATAAACGCAGCAGTGATAGGATTGGAGAGGTTCGGTGAGCAAATGAAGACCCTTTGATGTCATATTGCATGGTACCCATTCCACGGGTCTCAACTCTCCAGGTTTAAGGGATTCTTCCTTCAGCTAAAACATGCACGTGGAACCCAGAGTATGATCAACCGTGTGATCGGGAGACGTGTTCCAATATGTCTCAGTTCTCGTCCCCTGGTACTCGGGTGCAACATTCCAGACGCTTTACTAACACTCTCCCGACTTGGAGAGTCAGTGCCTTTAACCTCCTGTTTGGCCCATTTGCAATTTCTGAAGAAGATGAACAGGAATAGGGAGAACCAAAGAGAGACTAGCTGGAGATGTCTGGACGGGCAAATTTAACTCTCATTTCCCACCAGGAAGAGGAATTAACCAAAGGCTCAGCGTGCCGTGCCGGAACCAGATTAGGGCCTGAAGCAATCCTGCGGTGTTGTGGCCAGCTCACAAAAAAGCGAGTTGAAGAAAGGAGCTCAGGGGCACTGTAATTCACAAACCTGCAGAGTTATAAATGACAGCTATCGTCCAAAAATATACTGAAGTAAGGCTGCCAAGAGGACTTGAAAGCGGGGCAGAATTGCAGGAAACCGATTTCAGGAGGTAGACTGGAATTGCATTTAAAGCATAGGAAAAGAGGCAGAACGTCCACAATGATGCACTTGGCCAAAAAGGGCGTATGCGTTTTTTCCTGAATATATTCAGGAAAAAACGCATACGCCCTTTTTGGCCAACCAAGCAAGCTTGCAAAGGAAATCTGTACTACAATGAAGTCTCACTTCCCCCCGGGCAAAAGGGCCATCTGAAAAAAGTATAAATCCAGAAAGGCAGGACAGACCATGGAGAACTGGGAGCCTTGTTATGCTGATGGGCGGGATGTAAATTGCCAACAGCCACTCCAGAGAAGTGTATGGTGTTTCCTGAAACATCTAAAAAACAAAGCAACAGAACCTAGGGCACTTCCACTTCTGGTCCTATAGCTTAGGAAAAAAATCAAAAAGACACAGCCACCCCAATGTTTGGGACGGCTCTGTTTACAAGAAACTCGTTTACGGTACAAGTTCAATATCGCAGAAAGTGAAAAATGGATAAAGAAGTTGTGGTACTTACGTACAATGCAATATCACTCAGCAATGAAATCTATGTCATCAGGCCCGTAGCAGCATAATGAGTGGATTCAGGTATGATGATTCTAACTGAAATAAGTCACACAGAAAAAGAAACATCATAAGATATCATTAATACACGGGATGTAAACTTGGCTACACAGGAACTGGATTACAAAACAGAACAGGGTCTCAAATTTAGAAAACCAACTTATGCTTGCTTAAGGGGAAAGGTGAGTTGGGGTGCTGCCTAAAACCAGAGATTGAAATGAGCACAGATAAAGTTCCTTAAGCCAAATATGGAATAGACAAGAACTACTCCTTGCTCAACGAAATGGACTCAACACCCCATATTAAACGCCTAAGAATGTACCTGACTAGTAAGTATCTTAAAACCTATGCATTGCTATGTCTCTGAAAGAAAATCAAGCGTGTGTACAGGGGCATAAACGCAGCAGTGATAGGATTGGAGAGGTTCGGTGAGCAAATGAAGACCCTTTGATGTCATATTGCATGGTACCCATTCCACGGGTCTCAACTCTCCAGGTTTAAGGGATTCTTCCTTCAGCTAAAACATGCACGTGGAACCCAGAGTATGATCAACCATGGGATCGGGAGACGTGTTCCAATATGTCTCAGTTCTCGTCCCCTGGTACTCGGGTGCAACATTCCAGACGCTTTACTAACACTCTCCCGACTTGGAGAGTCAGTGCCTTTAACCTCCTGTTTGGCCCATTTGCAATTTCTGAAGAAGATGAACAGGAATAGGGAGAACCAAAGAGAGACTAGCTGGAGATGTCTGGACGGGCAAATTTAACTCTCATTTCCCACCAGGAAGAGGAATTAACCAAAGGCTCAGTGTGCCGTGCCGGAACCAGATTAGGGCCTGAAGCAATCCTCCGGTGTTGTGGCCAGCTCACAAAAAAGCGAGTTGAAGAAAGGAGCTCAGGGGCACTGTAATACACAAACCTGCAGAGTTATAAATGACAGCTATCGTCCAAAAATATACTGAAGTAAGGCTGCCAAGAGGACTTGAAAGCGGGGCAGAATTGCAGGAAACCGATTTCAGGAGGTAGACTGGAATTGCATTTAAAGCATAGGAAAAGAGGCAGAACGTCCACAATGATGCACTTGGCCAAAAAGGGCGTATGCGTTTTTTCCTGAATATATTCAGGAAAAAACGCATACGCCCTTTTTGGCCAACCAAGCAAGCTTGCAAAGGAAATCTGTACTACAATGAAGTCTCACTTCCCCCCGGGCAAAAGGGCCATCTGAAAAAAGTATAAATCCAGAAAGGCAGGACAGACCATGGAGAACTGGGAGCCTTGTTATGCTGATGGGCGGGATGTAAATTGCCAACAGCCACTCCAGAGAAGTGTATGGTGTTTCCTGAAACATCTAAAAAACAAAGCAACAGAACCTAGGGCACTTCCACTTCTGGTCCTATAGCTTAGGAAAAAAATCAAAAAGACACAGCCACCCCAATGTTTGGGACGGCTCTGTTTACAAGAAACTCGTTTACGGTACAAGTTCAATATCGCAGAAAGTGAAAAATGGATAAAGAAGTTGTGGTACTTACGTACAATGCAATATCACTCAGCAATGAAATCTATGTCATCAGGCCCGTAGCAGCATAATGAGTGGATTCAGGTATGATGATTCTAACTGAAATAAGTCACACAGAAAAAGAAACATCATAAGATATCATTAATACACGGGATGTAAACTTGGCTACACAGGAACTGGATTACAAAACAGAACAGGGTCTCAAATTTAGAAAACCAACTTATGCTTGCTTAAGGGGAAAGGTGAGTTGGGGTGCTGCATAAAACCAGAGATTGAAATGAGCACAGATAAAGTTCCTTAAGCCAAATATAGAATAGACAAGAACTACTCCTTGCTCAACGAAATGGACTCAACACCCCATATTAAACGCCTAAGAATGTACCTGACTAGTAAGTATCTTAAAACCTATGGATTGCTATGTCTCTGAAAGAAAATCAAGCGTGTGTACAGGGGCATAAACGCAGCAGTGATAGGATTGGAGAGGTTCGGTGAGCAAATGAAGACCCTTTGAAGTCATATTGCATGGTACCCATTTCACGGGTCTCAACTCTCCAGGTTTAAGGGATTCTGCCTTCAGGTAAAACATGCACGTGGAACCCAGAGTATGATCAACCGTGTGATCGGGAGACGTGTTCCAAAATGTCTCAGTTCTCGTCCCCTGGTACTCGGGTGCAACATTCCAGACGCTTTACTAACACTCTCCCGACTTGGAGAGTCAGTGCCTTTAACCTCCTGTTTGGCCCATTTGCAATTTCTGAGGAAGATGAACAGGAATAGGGAGAACCAATGAGAGACTAGCTGGAGGTGTCTGGACGGGCAAATTTAACTCTCATTTCCCACCAGGAAGAGGAATTAACCAAAGGCTCAGCGTGCCGTGCCGGAACCAGATTAGGGCCTGAAGCAATCCTGCGGTGTTGCGGCCAGCTCACAAGAAAGCGAGTTGAAGAAAGGAGCTCAGGGGCACTGTAATTCACAAACCTGCAGAGTTATAAATGACAGCTATCGTCCAAAAATATACTGAAGTAAGGCTGCCAAGAGGACTTGAAAGCGGGGCAGAATTGCAGGAAACCGATTTCAGGAGGTAGACTGGAATTGCATTTAAAGCATAGGAAAAGAGGCAGAACGTCCACAATGATGCACTTGGCCAAAAAGGGCGTATGCGTTTTATCCTGAATATAGTCAGGAAAAAACGCATACGCCCTTTTTGGCCAACCAAGCAAGCTTGCAAAGGAAATCTGCACTACAATGAAGTCTCACTTCCCCCCGGTCAAAAGGGCCATCTGAAAAAAGTGTAAAATCCAGAAAGGCAGGACAGGCCATGGAGAACTGGGAGCCTTGTTATGCTGATGGGCGGGATGTAAATTGCCAACAGCCACTCGGGAGAGGTGTATGGTGTTTCCTGAAACATCTAAAAAACAAGCAACAGAGACTAGGGCACTTCCACTTATGGTCCTATAGCTTGGGAAATTAAAATCAAAAAGACACAGCCACCCCAAAGTTTGGGACGGCTCTGTTTACAAGAACCTCGTTTACGGTACAAGTTCAATATCGCAGAAAGTGAAAAATGGATAAAGAAGTTGTGGTACTTACGTACAATGCAATATCACTCAGCAATGAAATCTATGTCATCAGGCCCGTAGCAGCATAATGAGTGGATTCAGGTATGATGATTCTAACTGAAATAAGTCACACAGAAAAAGAAACATCATAAGATATCATTAATACACGGAATGTAAACTTGGCTACACAGGAACTGGATTACAAAACAGAAGAGGGTCTCAAATTTAGGAAACCAACTTATGCTTGCTTAAGGGGAAAGGTGAGTTGGGGTGCTGCATAAAACCAGAGATTGAAATGAGCACAGATAAAGTTCCTTAAGCCAAATATGGAATAGATAAGAACTACTCCTTGCTCAACGAAATGGACTCAACAGCCCATATTAAACGCCAAGAATGTACCTGACTAGTAAGTATCTTAAAACCTATGGATTGCTATGTCTCTGAAAGAAAATCAAGCGTGTGTACAGGGGCATAAACGCAGCAGTGATAGGATTGGAGAGGTTCGGTGAGCAAATGAAGACCCTTTGAAGTCATATTGCATGGTATCCATTCCACGGGTCTCAACTCTCCAGGTTTAAGGGATTCTTCCTTCAGCTAAAACATGCACGTGGAACCCAGAGTATGATCAACCATGTGATCGGGAGACGTGTTCCAATATGTCTCAATTCTCGTCCCCTGGTACTCGGGTGTAACATTCCAGACGCTTTACTAACACTCTCCCGACTTGGAGAGTCAGTGCCTTTAACCTCCTGTTTGGCCCATTTGCAATTTCTGCGGAAGATGAACAGGAATAGGGAGAACCAATGAGAGACTAGCTGGAGGTGTCTGGACGGGCAAATTTAACTCTCATTTCCCACCAGGAAGAGGAATTAACCAAAGGCTCAGCATGCTGTGCCGGAACCAGATTAGGGCCTGAAGCAATCCTGCGGTGTTGCGGCCAGCTCACAAGAAAGCGAGTTGAAGAAAGGAGCTCAGGGGCACTGTAATTCACAAACCTGCAGAGTTATAAATGACAGCTATCATCCAAAAATATACTGAAGTAAGGCTGTCAAGAGGACTTGAAAGCGGGGCAGAATTGCAGGAAACCGATTTCAGGAGGTAGACTGGAATTGCATTTAAAGCATAGGAAAAGAGGCAGAACGTCCACAATGATGCACTTGGCCAAAAAGGGCGTATGCGTTTTTTCCTGAATATATTCAGGAAAAAACGCATACGCCCTTTTTGGCCAACCAAGCAAGCTTGTAAAGGAAATCTGCACTACAATGAAGTCTCACTTCCCCACGGTCAAAAGGGCCATCTGAAAAAAGTGTAAAATCCAGAAAGGCAGGACAGGCCATGGAGAACTGGGAGCCTTGTTATGCTGATGGGCGGGATGTAAATTGCCAACAGCCACTCGGGAGAGGTGTATGGTGTTTCCTGAAACATCTAAAAAACAAAGCAACAGAGCCTAGGGCACTTCCACTTATGGTCCTATAGCTTAGGGAAATTAAAATCAAAAAGACACAGCCACCCCAAAGTTTGGGACGGCTCTGTTTACAATAACCTCGTTTACGGTACAAGTTCAATAGCGCAGAAAGTGAAAAATGGATAAAGAAGTTGTGGTACTTACGTACAATGCAATATCACTCAGCAATGAAATCTATGTCATCAGGCCCATAGCAGCATAATGAGCGGATTCAGGTATGATGATTCTAACTGAAATAAGTCACACAGAAAAAGAAACATCATAAGAAAGCACTAATACACGGGATGTAAACTTGGCTACACAGGAACTGGATTACAAAACAGAACAGGGTCTCAAATTTAGAAAACCAACTTATGCTTGCTTAAGGGGAAAGGTGAGTTGGGGTACTGCATCAAACCAGAGATTGAAATGAGCACAGATAAAGTTCCTTAAGCCAAATATAGAATAGACAAGAACTACTCCTTGCTCAACGAAATGGACTCAACACCCCATATTAAACGCCTAAGAATGTACCTGACTAGTAAGTATCTTAAAACCTATGGATTGCTATGTCTCTGAAAGAAAATCAAGCGTGTGTACAGGGGCATAAACGCAGCAGTGATAGGATTGGAGAGGTTCGGTGAGCAAATGAAGACCCTTTGAAGTCATATTGCATGGTACCCATTCCACGGGTCTCAACTCTCCAGGTTTAAGGGACTCTGCCTTCAGGTAAAACATGCACGTGGAACCCAGAGTATGATCAACCGTGTGATCGGGAGACGTGTTCCAATATGTCTCAGTTCTCGTCCCCTGGTACTCGGGTGCAACTTTCCAGACGCTTTACTAACACTCTCCCGACTTGGAGAGTCAGTGCCTTTAACCTCCTGTTTGGCCCAGTTTGCAATTTCGGCGGAAGATGAACAGGAATAGGGAGAACCAAAGAGAAACTAGCTGGAGGTGTCTGGACGGGCAAATTTAACTCTCATTTCCCACCAGGAAGAGGAATTAACCAAAGGCTCAGCGTGCCGTGACGGAACCAGATTAGGGCCTGAAGCAATGCTGCGGTGTTCCGGCCAGCTCCCAAGAAAGCGAGTTGAAGAAAGGAGCTCAGGGGCACTGTAATTCACAAACCTGCAGAGTTATAAATGACAGCTATCGTCCAAAAATATACTGAAGTAAGGCTGCCAAGAGGACTTGAAAGCGGGGCAGAATTGCAGGCAACCGATTTCAGGAGGTAGACTGGAATTGCATTTAAAGCATAAGAAAAGAGGCAGAACGTCCACAATGATGCACTTGGCCAAAAAGGGCGTATGCGTTTTATCCTGAATATATTCAGGAAAAAACGCATACGCCCTTTTTGGCCAACCAAGCAAGCTTGCAAAGGAAATCTGCACTACAATGAAGTCTCACTTCCCCCCGGTCAAAAGGGCCATCTGAAAAAAGTGTAAAATCCAGAAAGGCAGGACAGGCCATGGAGAACTGGGAACCTTGTTATGCTGATGGGCGGGATGTAAATTGCCAAGAGCCACTCGGGAGAGGTGTATGGTGTTTCCTGAAACATCTAAAAAACAAAGCAACAGAGCCTAGGGCACTTCCACTTATGGTCCTATAACTTAGGGAAATTAAAATCAAAAAGACACAGCCACCCCAAAATTTGGGACGGCTCTGTTTACAAGAACCTGGTTTACGCTACAAGTTCAATATCGCAGAAAGCGAAAAATGGATAAAGATGTTGAGGTACTTACGTACAATGCATTATCATTCAGCAATGAAATCTAGGTCTTCAGGCCCATAGCAGCATAAAGAGTGGATTCAGGTATGATGATTCTAACTGAAATAAGTATCACAGAAAAAGAAACATCATAAGATATCACTAATACAAGGAATGTAAACTTGGCTACACAGGAACTGGATTACAAAACAGAACAGGGCCTTAAATTTAAAAAAACTACTTATGCTTGCTTAAGGGGAAAGGTGAGTTGGGGTGCTGCCTAAAACCAGAGATTGAAATGAGCACAGATAAAGTTCCTTAAGCCAAATATGGAATAGACAAGAACTACTCCTTGCTCAACGAAATGGACTCAACACCCCATATTAAACGCCTAAGAATGTACCTGACTAGTAAGAATTTTCAAACCTATGGATTGCTATGTCTCCGAAAGAGAATCAAGCTTGTGTACAGGGGCAAAAAGGCAGCAGTGATAGGATTGGAGAGGTTCGGTGAGCAAATGAAGACCCTTTGAAGTCATATTGCATGGTACCCATTCCACGGGTCTCAACTCTCCAGGTTTAAGGGATTCTTCCTTCAGCTAAAACATGCATGTGGAACCCAGAGTATGATAAACCGTATGATCGGGAGACGTGTTCCAATATGTCTCAGTTCTCGTCCCCTGGTACTCGGGTGCAACATTCCAGACGCTTTACTAACACTCTCCCGACTTGGAGAGTCAGTGCCTTTAACCTCCTGTTTGGCCCATTTGCAATTTCTGCGGAAGATGAACAGGAATAGGGAGAACCAATGAGAGACTAGCTGGAGGTGTCTGGACGGGCAAATTTAACTCTCATTTCCCACCAGGAAGAGGAATTAACCAAAGGCTCAGCGTGCCGTGCCGGAACCAGATTAGGGCCTGAAGCAATCCTGCGGTGTTGCGGCCAGCTCACAAGAAAGCGAGTTGAAGAAAGGAGCTCAGGGGCACTGTAATTCACAAACCTGCAGAGTTATAAATGACAGCTATCGTCCAAAAATATACTGAAGTAAGGCTGCCAAGAGGACTTGAAAGCGGGGCAGAATTGCAGGAAACCGATTTCAGGAGGTAGACTGGAATTGCATTTAAAGCATAGGAAAAGAGGCAGAACGTCAACAATGATGCACTTGGCCAAAAGGGCGTATGCGTTTTTTCCTGAATATATTCAGGAAAAAACGCATACGCCCTTTTTGGCCAACCAAGCAAGCTTGCAAAGGAAATCTGCACTACAATGAAGTCTCACTTCCCCCCGGTCAAAAGGGCCATCTGAAAAAAGTGTAAAATCCAGAAAGGCAGGAAAGGCCATGGAGAACTGGGAGCCTTGTTATGCTGATGGGCGGGATGTAAATTGGCAACAGCCACTCGGGAGAAGTGTATGCTGTTTCCTGAAACATCTAAAAAACAAAGCAACAGAGCCTAGGGCACTTCCACTTATGGTCCTATAGCTTAGGGAAATTAAAATCAAAAAGACACAGCCACCCCAAAATTTGGGACGGCTCTGTTTACAAGAACCTCGTTTACGGTACAAGTTCAATAGCGCAGAAAGTGAAAAATGGATAAAGAAGTTGTGGTACTTACGTACAATGCAATATCACTCAGCAATGAAATCTATGTCATCAGGCCCGTAGCAGCATAATGAGCGGATTCAGGTATGATGATTCTAACTGAAATAAGTCACACAGAAAAAGAAACATCATAAGAAAGCACTAATACACGGGATGTAAACTTGGCTACACAGGAACTGGATTACAAAACAGAACAGGGTCTCAAATTTAGAAAACCAACTTATGCTTGCTTAAGGGGAAAGGTGAGTTGGGGTACTGCATCAAACCAGAGATTGAAATGAGCACAGATAAAGTTCCTTAAGCCAAATATAGAATAGACAAGAACTACTCCTTGCTCAACGAAATGGACTCAACACCCCATATTAAACGCCTAAGAATGTACCTGACTAGTAAGTATCTTAAAACCTATGGATTGCTATGTCTCTGAAAGAAAATCAAGCGTGTGTACAGGGGCATAAACGCAGCAGTGATAGGATTGGAGAGGTTCGGTGAGCAAATGAAGACCCTTTGAAGTCATATTGCATGGTACCCATTCCACGGGTCTCAACTCTCCAGGTTTAAGGGACTCTGCCTTCAGTTAAAACATGCACGTGAAACCCAGAGTATGATCAACCGTGTGATCGGGAGACGTGTTCCAATATGTCTCAGTTCTCGTCCCCTGGTACTCGGGTGCAACTTTCCAGACGCTTTACTAACACTCTCCCGACTTGGAGAGTCAGTGCCTTTAACCTCCTGTTTGGCCCAGTTTGCAATTTCTGCGGAAGATGAACAGGAATAGGGAGAACCAAAGAGAAACTAGCTGGAGGTGTCTGGACGGGCAAATTTAACTCTCATTTCCCACCAGGAAGAGGAATTAACCAAAGGCTCAGCGTGCCGTGCCGGAACCAGATTAGGGCCTGAAGCAATGCTGCGGTGTTCCGGCCAGCTCCCAAGAAAGCGAGTTGAAGAAAGGAGCTCAGGGGCACTGTAATTCACAAACCTGCAGAGTTATAAATGACAGCTATCGTCCAAAAATATACTGAAGTAAGGCTGCCAAGAGGACTTGAAAGCGGGGCAGAATTGCAGGCAACCGATTTCAGGAGGTAGACTGGAATTGCATTTAAAGCATAAGAAAAGAGGCAGAACGTCCACAATGATGCACTTGGCCAAAAAGGGCGTATGCGTTTTTTCCTGAATATATTCAGGAAAAAACGCATACGCCCTTTTTGGCCAACCAAGCAAGCTTGCAAAGGAAATCTGCACTACAATGAAGTCTCACTTCCCCCCGGTCAAAAGGGCCATCTGAAAAAAGTGTAAAATCCAGAAAGGCAGGACAGGCCATGGAGAACTGGGAACCTTGTTATGCTGATGGGCGGGATGTAAATTGCCAAGAGCCACTCGGGAGAGGTGTATGGTGTTTCCTGAAACATCTAAAAAACAAAGCAACAGAGCCTAGGGCACTTCCACTTATGGTCCTATAACTTAGGGAAATTAAAATCAAAAAGACACAGCCACCCCAAAATTTGGGACGGCTCTGTTTACAAGAACCTGGTTTACGCTACAAGTTCAATATCGCAGAAAGCGAAAAATGGATAAAGATGTTGAGGTACTTACGTACAATGCATTATCATTCAGCAATGAAATCTAGGTCTTCAGGCCCATAGCAGCATAAAGAGTGGATTCAGGTATGATGATTCTAACTGAAATAAGTATCACAGAAAAAGAAACATCATAAGATATCACTAATACAAGGAATGTAAACTTGGCTACACAGGAACTGGATTACAAAACAGAACAGGGCCTTAAATTTAAAAAAACTACTTATGCTTGCTTAAGGGGAAAGGTGAGTTGGGGTGCTGCCTAAAACCAGAGATTGAAATGAGCACAGATAAAGTTCCTTAAGCCAAATATGGAATAGACAAGAACTACTCCTTGCTCAACGAAATGGACTCAACACCCCATATTAAACGCCTAAGAATGTACCTGACTAGTAAGAATTTTCAAACCTATGGATTGCTATGTCTCCGAAAGAGAATCAAGCTTGTGTACAGGGGCAAAAAGGCAGCAGTGATAGGATTGGAGAGGTTCGGTGAGCAAATGAAGACCCTTTGAAGTCATATTGCATGGTACCCATTCCACGGGTCTCAACTCTCCAGGTTTAAGGGATTCTTCCTTCAGCTAAAACATGCATGTGGAACCCAGAGTATGATAAACCGTATGATCGGGAGACGTGTTCCAATATGTCTCAGTTCTCGTCCCCTGGTACTCGGGTGCAACATTCCAGACGCTTTACTAACACTCTCCCGACTTGGAGAGTCAGTGCCTTTAACCTCCTGTTTGGCCCATTTGCAATTTCTGCGGAAGATGAACAGGAATAGGGAGAACCAATGAGAGACTAGCTGGAGGTGTCTGGACGGGCAAATTTAACTCTCATTTCCCACCAGGAAGAGGAATTAACCAAAGGCTCAGCGTGCCGTGCCGGAACCAGATGAGGGCCTGCAGCAATCCTGCGGTGTTGCGGCCAGCTCACAAGAAAGCGAGTTGAAGAAAGGAGCTCAGGGGCACTGTAATTCACAAACCTGCAGAGTTATAAATGACAGCTATCGTCCAAAAATATACTGAAGTAAGGCTGCCAAGAGGACTTGAAAGCGGGGCAGAATTGCAGGCAACCGATTTCAGGAGGTAGACTGGAATTGCATTTAAAGCATAAGAAAAGAGGCAGAACGTCCACAATGATGCACTTGGCCAAAAAGGGCGTATGCGTTTTATCCTGAATATATTCAGGAAAAAACGCATACGCCCTTTTTGGCCAACCAAGCAAGCTGGCAAAGGAAATCTGCACTACAATGAAGTCTCACTTCCCCCCGGTCAAAAGGGCCATCTGAAAAAAGTGTAAAATCCAGAAAGGCAGGACAGGCCATGGAGAACTGGGAACCTTGTTATGCTGATGGGCGGGATGTAAATTGCCAAGAGCCACTCGGGAGAGGTGTATGGTGTTTCCTGAAACATCTAAAAAACAAAGCAACAGAGCCTAGGGCACTTCCACTTATGGTCCTATAACTTAGGGAAATTAAAATCAAAAAGACACAGCCACCCCAAAATTTGGGACGGCTCTGTTTACAAGAACCTGGTTTACGCTACAAGTTCAATATCGCAGAAAGCGAAAAATGGATAAAGATGTTGAGGTACTTACGTACAATGCATTATCATTCAGCAATGAAATCTAGGTCTTCAGGCCCATAGCAGCATAAAGAGTGGATTCAGGTATGATGATTCTAACTGAAATAAGTATCACAGAAAAAGAAACATCATAAGATATCACTAATACAAGGAATGTAAACTTGGCTACACAGGAACTGGATTACAAAACAGAACAGGGCCTTAAATTTAAAAAAACTACTTATGCTTGCTTAAGGGGAAAGGTGAGTTGGGGTGCTGCCTAAAACCAGAGATTGAAATGAGCACAGATAAAGTTCCTTAAGCCAAATATGGAATAGACAAGAACTACTCCTTGCTCAACGAAATGGACTCAACACCCCATATTAAACGCCTAAGAATGTACCTGACTAGTAAGAATTTTCAAACCTATGGATTGCTATGTCTCCGAAAGAGAATCAAGCTTGTGTACAGGGGCAAAAAGGCAGCAGTGATAGGATTGGAGAGGTTCGGTGAGCAAATGAAGACCCTTTGAAGTCATATTGCATGGTACCCATTCCACGGGTCTCAACTCTCCAGGTTTAAGGGATTCTGCCTTCAGGTAAAACATGCACGTGGAACCCAGAGTATGATCAACCGTGTGATCGGGAGACGTGTTCCAATATGTCTCAATTCTCGTCCCCTGGTACTCGGGTGTAACATTCCAGACGCTTTACTAACACTCTCCCGACTTGGAGAGTCAGTGCCTTTAACCTCCTGTTTGCCTCATTTGCAATTTCTGAGGAAGATGAACAGGAATAGGGAGAACCAATGAGAGACTAGGTGGAGGTGCCTGGACGGGCAAATTTAACTCTCATTTCCCACCAGGAAGAGGAATTAACCAAAGGCTCAGCGTGCCGTGCCGGAACCAGATTAGGGCCTGAAGCAATCCTGCGGTGTTGCGGCCAGCTCCCAAGAAAGCGAGTTGAAGAAAGGAGCTCAGGGGCACTGTAATTCACAAACCTGCAGAGTTATAAATGACAGCTATCGTCCAAAAATATACTGAAGTAAGGCTGCCAAGAGGACTTGAAAGCGGGGCAGAATTGCAGGAAACCGATTTCAGGAGGTAGACTGGAATTGCATTTAAAGCATAGGAAAAGAGGCAGAACGTCCACAATGATGCACTTGGCCAAAAAGGGCGTATGCGTTTTTTCCTGAATATATTCAGGAAAAAACGCATACGCCCTTTTTGGCCAACCAAGCAAGCTTGCAAAGGAAATCTGCACTACAATGAAGTCTCACTTCCCCCCAGTCAAAAGGGCCATCTGAAAAAAGTGTAAAATCCAGAAAGGCAGGACAGGCCATGGAGAACTGGGAGCCTTGTTATGCTGATGGGCGGGATGTAAATTGGCAACAGCCACTCGGGAGAAGTTTATGCTGTTTCCTGAAACATCTAAAAAACAAAGCAACAGAACCTAGGGCACTTCCACTTATGGTCCTATAGCTTAGGGAAATTAAAATCAAAAAGACACAGCCACCCCAAAGTTTGGGACGGCTCTGTTTACAAGAACCTGGTTTACGCTACAAGTTCAATATCGCAGAAAGCGAAAAATGGATAAAGAAGTTGTGGTACTTACGTACAATGCATTATCACTCAGCAATGAAATCTATGTCTTCAGGCCCATAGCAACATAAAGAGTGGATTCAGGTATGATGATTCTAACTGAAATAAGTATCACAGAAAAAGAAACATCATAAGATATCACTAATACACGGAATGTAAACTTGGCTACACAGGAACTGGATTACAAAACAGAACAGGGTCTCAAATTTAGAAAAACAACTTATGCTTGCTTAAGGGGAAAGGTGAGTTGGGGTGCTGCCTAAAACCAGAGATTGAAATGAGAACAGATAAAGTTCCTTAAGCCAAATATGGAATAGACAAGAACTACTCCTTGCTCAACGAAATGGACTCAACACCCCATATTAAGCGCCTAAGAATGTACCTGACTAGTAAGTATCTTAAAACCTATGGATTGCTATGTCTCAGAAAGAAAATCAAGCATGTGTACAGGGGCATAAACGCAGCAGTGATAGGATTGGAGAGGTTCGGTGAGCAAATGAAGACCCTTTGAAGTCATATTGCATGGTACCCATTCCACGGGTCTCAACTCTCCAGGTTTAAGGGATTCTGCCTTCAGGTAAAACATGCACGTGGAACCCAGAGTATGATCAACCGTGTGATCGGGAGACGTGTTCCAATATGTCTCAATTCTCGTCCCCTGGTACTCGGGTGTAACATTCCAGACGCTTTACTAACACTCTCCCGACTTGGAGAGTCAGTGCCTTTAACCTCCTGTTTGGCTCATTTGCAATTTCTGAGGAAGATGAACAGGAATAGGGAGAACCAATGAGAGACTAGGTGGAGGTGCCTGGACGGGCAAATTTAACTCTCATTTCCCACCAGGAAGAGGAATTAACCAAAGGCTCAGCGTGCCGTGCCGGAACCAGATTAGGGCCTGAAGCAATCCTGCGGTGTTGCGGCCAGCTCCCAAGAAAGCGAGTTGAAGAAAGGAGCTCAGGGGCACTGTAATTCACAAACCTGCAGAGTTATAAATGACAGCTATCGTCCAAAAATATACTGAAGTAAGGCTGCCAAGAGGACTTGAAAGCGGGGCAGAATTGCAGGAAACCGATTTCAGGAGGTAGACTGGAATTGCATTTAAAGCATAGGAAAAGAGGCAGAACGTCCACAATGATGCACTTGGCCAAAAAGGGCGTATGCGTTTTTTCCTGAATATATTCAGGAAAAAACGCATACGCCCTTTTTGGCCAACCAAGCAAGCTTGCAAAGGAAATCTGCACTACAATGAAGTCTCACTTCCCCCGGTCAAAAGGGCCATCTGAAAAAAGTGTAAAATCCAGAAAGGCAAGACAGGCCATGGAGAACTGGGAGCCTTGTTATGCTGATGGGCGGGATGTTAATTGCCAAGAGCCACTCGGGAGAGGTGTATGGTGTTTCCTGAAACATCTAAAAAACAAAGCAACAGAACCTAGGGCACTTCCACTTCTGGTCCTATAGCTTAGGAAAATAAATCAAAAAGACACAGCCACCCCAATGTTTGGGACGGCTCTGTTTACAAGAAACTCGTTTACGGTACAAGTTCAATATCGCAGAAAGTGAAAAATGGATAAAGAAGTTGTGGTACTTACGTACAATGCAATATCACTCAGCAATGAAGTCTATGTCATCAGGCCCGTAGCAGCATAATGAGTGGATTCAGGTATGATGATTCTAACTGAAATAAGTCACACAGAAAAAGAAACATCATAAGATATCATTAATACACGGGATGTAAACTTGGCTACACAGGAACTGGATTACAAAACAGAACAGGGTCTCAAATTTAGAAAACCAACTTATGCTTGCTTAAGGGGAAAGGTGAGTTGGGGTGCTGCATAAAACCAGAGATTGAAATGAGCACAGATAAAGTTCCTTAAGCCAAATATAGAATAGACAAGAACTACTCCTTGCTCAACGAAATGGACTCAACACCCCATATTAAACGCCTAAGAATGTACCTGACTAGTAAGTATCTTAAAACCTATGGATTGCTATGTCTCTGAAAGAAAATCAAGCGTGTGTACAGGGGCATAAACGCAGCAGTGATAGGATTGGAGAGGTTCGGTGAGCAAATGAAGACCCTTTGAAGTCATATTGCATGGTACCCATTCCACGGGTCTCAACTCTCCAGGTTTAAGGGACTCTGCCTTCAGGTAAAACATGCACGTGGAACCCAGAGTATGATCAACCGTGTGATCGGGAGACGTGTTCCAAAATGTCTCAGTTCTCGTCCCCTGGTACTCGGGTGCAACATTCCAGACGCTTTACTAACACTCTCCCGACTTGGAGAGTCAGTGCCTTTAACCTCCTGTTTGGCCCATTTGCAATTTCTGAGGAAGATGAACAGGAATAGGGAGAACCAATGAGAGACTAGCTGGAGGTGTCTGGACGGGCAAATTTAACTCTCATTTCCCACCAGGAAGAGGAATTAACCAAAGGCTCAGCGTGCCGTGCCGGAACCAGATTAGGGCCTGAAGCAATCCTGCGGTGTTGCGGCCAGCTCACAAGAAAGCGAGTTGAAGAAAGGAGCTCAGGGGCACTGTAATTCACAAACCTGCAGAGTTATAAATGACAGCTATCGTCCAAAAATATACTGAAGTAAGGCTGCCAAGAGGACTTGAAAGCGGGGCAGAATTGCAGGAAACCGATTTCAGGAGGTAGACTGGAATTGCATTTAAAGCATAGGAAAAGAGGCAGAACGTCCACAATGATGCACTTGGCCAAAAAGGGCGTATGCGTTTTTTCCTGAATATAGTCAGGAAAAAACGCATACGCCCTTTTTGGCCAACCAAGCAAGCTTGCAAAGGAAATCTGCACTACAATGAAGTCTCACTTCCCCCCGCTCAAAAGGGCCATCTGAAAAAAGTGTAAAATCCAGAAAGGCAGGACAGGCCATGGAGAACTGGGAGCCTTGTTATGCTGATGGGCGGGATGTAAATTGCCAACAGCCACTCGGGAGAGGTGTATGGTGTTTCCTGAAACATCTAAAAAACAAGCAACAGAGACTAGGGCACTTCCACTTATGGTCCTATAGCTTGGGAAATTAAAATCAAAAAGACACAGCCACCCCAAAGTTTGGGACGGCTCTGTTTACAAGAACCTCGTTTACGGTACAAGTTCAATATCGCAGAAAGTGAAAAATGGATAAAGAAGTTGTGGTACTTACGTACAATGCAATATCACTCAGCAATGAAATCTATGTCATCAGGCCCGTAGCAGCATAATGAGTGGATTCAGGTATGATGATTCTAACTGAAATAAGTCACACAGAAAAAGAAACATCATAAGATATCATTAATACACGGAATGTAAACTTGGCTACACAGGACCTGGATTACAAAACAGAAGAGGGTCTCAAATTTAGGAAACCAACTTATGCTTGCTTAAGGGGAAAGGTGAGTTGGGGTGCTGCATAAAACCAGAGATTGAAATGAGCACAGATAAAGTTCCTTAAGCCAAATATGGAATAGATAAGAACTACTCCTTGCTCAACGAAATGGACTCAACAGCCCATATTAAACGCCAAGAATGTACCTGACTAGTAAGTATCTTAAAACCTATGGATTGCTATGTCTCTGAAAGAAAATCAAGCGTGTGTACAGGGGCATAAACGCAGCAGTGATAGGATTGGAGAGGTTCGGTGAGCAAATGAAGACCCTTTGAAGTCATATTGCATGGTATCCATTCCACGGGTCTCAACTCTCCAGGTTTAAGGGATTCTTCCTTCAGCTAAAACATGCACGTGGAACCCAGAGTATGATCAACCGTGTGATCGGGAGACGTGTTCCAATATGTCTCAATTCTCGTCCCCTGGTACTCGGGTGTAACATTCCAGACGCTTTACTAACACTCTCCCGACTTGGAGAGTCAGTGCCTTTAACCTCCTGTTTGGCCCATTTGCAATTTCTGCGGAAGATGAACAGGAATAGGGAGAACCAATGAGAGACTAGCTGGAGGTGTCTGGATGGGCAAATTTAACTCTCATTTCCCACCAGGAAGAGGAATTAACCAAAGGCTCAGCATGCTGTGCCGGAACCAGATTAGGGCCTGAAGCAATCCTGCGGTGTTGCGGCCAGCTCACAAGAAAGCGAGTTGAAGAAAGGAGCTCAGGGGCACTGTAATTCACAAACCTGCAGAGTTATAAATGACAGCTATCATCCAAAAATATACTGAAGTAAGGCTGTCAAGAGGACTTGAAAGCGGGGCAGAATTGCAGGAAACCGATTTCAGGAGGTAGACTGGAATTGCATTTAAAGCATAGGAAAAGAGGCAGAACGTCCACAATGATGCACTTGGCCAAAAAGGGCGTATGCGTTTTTTCCTGAATATATTCAGGAAAAAACGCATACGCCCTTTTTGGCCAACCAAGCAAGCTTGTAAAGGAAATCTGCACTACAATGAAGTCTCACTTCCCCACGGTCAAAAGGGCCATCTGAAAAAAGTGTAAAATCCAGAAAGGCAGGACAGGCCATGGAGAACTGGGAGCCTTGTTATGCTGATGGGCGGGATGTAAATTGCCAACAGCCACTCGGGAGAGGTGTATGGTGTTTCCTGAAACATCTAAAAAACAAAGCAACAGAGCCTAGGGCACTTCCACTTATGGTCCTATAGCTTAGGGAAATTAAAATCAAAAAGACACAGCCACCCCAAAGTTTGGGACGGCTCTGTTTACAAGAACCTCGTTTACGGTACAAGTTCAATAGCGCAGAAAGTGAAAAATGGATAAAGAAGTTGTGGTACTTACGTACAATGCAATATCACTCAGCAATGAAATCTATGTCATCAGGCCCGTAGCAGCATAATGAGCGGATTCAGGTATGATGATTCTAACTGAAATAAGTCACACAGAAAAAGAAACATCATAAGAAAGCACTAATACACGGGATGTAAACTTGGCTACACAGGAACTGGATTACAAAACAGAACAGGGTCTCAAATTTAGAAAACCAACTTATGCTTGCTTAAGGGGAAAGGTGAGTTGGGTACTGCATCAAACCAGAGATTGAAATGACCACAGATAAAGTTCCTTAAGCCAAATATGGAATAGACAAGAACTACTCCTTGCTCAACGAAATGGACTCAACACCCCATATTAAACGCCTAAGAATGTACCTGACTAGTAAGTATCTTAAAACCTATGGATTGCTATGTCTCTGAAAGAAAATCAAGCGTGTGTACAGGGGCATAAACGCAGCAGTGATAGGATTGGAGAGGTTCGGTGAGCAAATGAAGACCCTTTGAAGTCATATTGCATGGTACCCATTCCACGGGTCTCAACTCTCCAGGTTTAAGGGACTCTGCCTTCAGGTAAAACATGCACGTGGAACCCAGAGTATGATCAACCGTGTGATCGGGAGACGTGTTCCAATATGTCTCAGTTCTCGTCCCCTGGTACTCGGGTGCAACTTTCCAGACGCTTTACTAACACTCTCCCGACTTGGAGAGTCAGTGCCTTTAACCTCCTGTTTGGCCCAGTTTGCAATTTCTGCGGAAGATGAACAGGAATAGGGAGAACCAAAGAGAAACTAGCTGGAGGTGTCTGGACGGGCAAATTTAACTCTCATTTCCCACCAGGAAGAGGAATTAACCAAAGGCTCAGCGTGCCGTGCCGGAACCAGATTAGGGCCTGAAGCAATGCTGCGGTGTTCCGGCCAGCTCCCAAGAAAGCGAGTTGAAGAAAGGAGCTCAGGGGCACTGTAATTCACAAACCTGCAGAGTTATAAATGACAGCTATCGTCCAAAAATATACTGAAGTAAGGCTGCCAAGAGGACTTGAAAGCGGGGCAGAATTGCAGGAAACCGATTTCAGGAGGTAGACTGGAATTGCATTTAAAGCATAAGAAAAGAGGCAGAACGTCCACAATGATGCACTTGGCCAAAAAGGGCGTATGCGTTTTATCCTGAATATATTCAGGAAAAAACGCATACGCCCTTTTTGGCCAACCAAGCAAGCTTGCAAAGGAAATCTGCACTACAATGAAGTCTCACTTCCCCCCGGTCAAAAGGGCCATCTGAAAAAAGTGTAAAATCCAGAAAGGCAGGACAGGCCATGGAGAACTGGGAACCTTGTTATGCTGATGGGCGGGATGTAAATTGCCAAGAGCCACTCGGGAGAGGTGTATGGTGTTTCCTGAAACATCTAAAAAACAAAGCAACAGAGCCTAGGGCACTTCCACTTATGGTCCTATAACTTAGGGAAATTAAAATCAAAAAGACACAGCCACCCCAAAATTTGGGACGGCTCTGTTTACAAGAACCTGGTTTACGCTACAAGTTCAATATCGCAGAAAGCGAAAAATGGATAAAGATGTTGAGGTACTTACGTACAATGCATTATCATTCAGCAATGAAATCTAGGTCTTCAGGCCCATAGCAGCATAAAGAGTGGATTCAGGTATGATGATTCTAACTGAAATAAGTATCACAGAAAAAGAAACATCATAAGATATCACTACTACAAGGAATGTAAACTTGGCTACACAGGAACTGGATTACAAAACAGAACAGGGCCTTAAATTTAAAAAAACTACTTATGCTTGCTTAAGGGGAAAGGTGAGTTGGGGTGCTGCCTAAAACCAGAGATTGAAATGAGCACAGATAAAGTTCCTTAAGCCAAATATGGAATAGACAAGAACTACTCCTTGCTCAACGAAATGGACTCAACACCCCATATTAAACGCCTAAGAATGTACCTGACTAGTAAGAATTTTCAAACCTATGGATTGCTATGTCTCCGAAAGAGAATCAAGCTTGTGTACAGGGGCAAAAAGGCAGCAGTGATAGGATTGGAGAGGTTCGGTGAGCAAATGAAGACCCTTTGAAGTCATATTGCATGGTACCCATTCCACGGGTCTCAACTCTCCAGGTTTAAGGGATTCTTCCTTCAGCTAAAACATGCATGTGGAACCCAGAGTATGATAAACCGTATGATTGGGAGACGTGTTCCAATATGTCTCAGTTCTCGTCCCCTGGTACTCGGGTGCAACATTCCAGACGCTTTACTAACACTCTCCCGACTTGGAGAGTCAGTGCCTTTAACCTCCTGTTTGGCCCATTTGCAATTTCTGCGGAAGATGAACAGGAATAGGGAGAACCAATGAGAGACTAGCTGGAGGTGTCTGGACGGGCAAATTTAACTCTCATTTCCCACCAGGAAGAGGAATTAACCAAAGGCTCAGCGTGCCGTGCCGGAACCAGATTAGGGCCTGAAGCAATCCTGCGGTGTTGCGGCCAGCTCACAAGAAAGCGAGTTGAAGAAAGGAGCTCAGGGGCACTGTAATTCACAAACCTGCAGAGTTATAAATGACAGCTATCGTCCAAAAATATACTGAAGTAAGGCTGCCAAGAGGACTTGAAAGCGGGGCAGAATTGCAGGAAACCGATTTCAGGAGGTAGACTGGAATTGCATTTAAAGCATAGGAAAAGAGGCAGAACGTCAACAATGATGCACTTGGCCAAAAGGGCGTATGCGTTTTTTCCTGAATATATTCAGGAAAAAACGCATACACACTTTTTGGCCAACCAAGCAAGCTTGCAAAGGAAATCTGCACTACAGTGAAGGCTCACTTCCCCCGGTCAAAAGGGCCACCTGAAAAAAGTGTAAAATCCAGAAAGGCAGGACAGGCCATGGAGAACTGGGAGCCTTGTTATGCTGATGGGCGGTATGTAAATTGGCAACAGCCACTCGGGAGAAGTGTATGCTGTTTCCTGAAACATCTAAAAAACAAAGCAACAGAGCCTAGGGCACTTCCACTTATGGTCCTATAGCTTAGGGAAATTAAAATCAAAAAGACACAGCCACCCCAAAGTTTGGGACGGCTCTGTTTACAAGAACCTCGTTTACGGTACAAGTTCAATAGCGCAGAAAGTGAAAAATGGATAAAGAAGTTGTGGTACTTACGTACAATGCAATATCACTCAGCAATGAAATCTATGTCATCAGGCCCGTAGCAGCATAATGAGCGGATTCAGGTATGATGATTCTAACTGAAATAAGTCACACAGAAAAAGAAACATCATAAGAAAGCACTAATACACGGGATGTAAACTTGGCTACACAGGAACTGGATTACAAAACAGAACAGGGTCTCAAATTTAGAAAAACAACTTATGCTTGCTTAAGGGGAAAGGTGAGTTGGGGTGCTGCCTAAAACCAGAGATTGAAATGAGAACAGATAAAGTTCCTTAAGCCAAATATGGAATAGACAAGAACTACTCCTTGCTCAACGAAATGGACTCAACACCCCATATTAAGCGCCTAAGAATGTACCTGACTAGTAAGTATCTTAAAACCTATGGATTGCTATGTCTCTGAAAGAAAATCAAGCATGTGTACAGGGGCATAAACGCAGCAGTGATAGGATTGGAGAGGTTCGGTGAGCAAATGAAGACCCTTTGAAGTCATATTGCATGGTACCCATTCCACGGGTCTCAACTCTCCAGGTTTAAGGGATTCTGCCTTCAGGTAAAACATGCACGTGGAACCCAGAGTATGATAAACCGTATGATCGGGAGACGTGTTCCAATATGTCTCAATTCTCGTCCCCTGGTACTCGGGTGTAACATTCCAGACGCTTTACTAACACTCTCCCGACTTGGAGAGTCAGTGCCTTTAACCTCCTGTTTGGCTCATTTGCAATTTCTGAGGAAGATGAACAGGAATAGGGAGAACCAATGAGAGACTAGGTGGAGGTGTCTGGACGGGCAAATT
This sequence comes from Leucopleurus acutus, assembly GCF_964270905.1. NCBI lineage: Eukaryota > Metazoa > Chordata > Mammalia > Artiodactyla > Delphinidae > Leucopleurus > Leucopleurus acutus. The sequence goes on along the minus strand of NW_028139070.1, from coordinate 160,220 downwards.
TAACTCTCATTTCCCACCAGGAAGAGGAATTAACCAAAGGCTAAGCGTGCCGTGCCGGAACCAGATTAGGGCCTGAAGCAATCCTGTGGTGTTGCGGGCAGCTCACAAGAAAGCGAGTTGAAGAAAGGAGCTCAGGGGCACTGTAATTCACAAACCTGCAGAGTTATAAATGACAGCTATCGTCCAAAAATATACTGAAGTAAGGCTGCCAAGAGGACTTGAAAGCGGGGCAGAATTGCAGGAAACCGATTTCAGGAGGTAGACTGGAATTGCATTTAAAGCATAGGAAAAGAGGCAGAACGTCCACAATGATGCACTTGGCCAAAAAGGGCGTATGCGTTTTTTCCTGAATATATTCAGGAAAAAATGCATACGCCCTTTTTGGCCAACCAAGCAAGCTTGCAAAGGAAATCTGCACTACAATGAAGTCTCACTTCCCCCCGGTCAAAAGGGCCACCTGAAAAAAGTGTAAAATCCAGAAAGGCAGGACAGGCCATGGAGAACTGGGAGCCTTGTTATGCTGATGGGCGGGATGTAAATTGCCAACAGCCACTCGGGAGAGGTGTATGGTGTTTCCTGAAACATCTAAAAAACAAAGCAACAGAGCCTAGGGCACTTCCACTTATGGTCCTATAGCTTAGGGAAATTAAAATCAAAAAGACACAGCCACCCCAAAGTTTGGGACAGCTCTGTTTACAAGACCCTCGTTTACGGTACAAGTTCAATATCGCAGATAGTGAAAAATGGATAAAGAAGTTGTGGTACTTACGTACAACGCAATATCACTCAGCAATGAAATCTATGTCATCAGGCCCGTAGCAGCATAATGAGTGGATTCAGGTATGATGATTCTAACTGAAATAAGTCACACAGAAAAAGAAACATCATAAGATATCACTAATACACGGAATGTAAACTTGGCTACACAGGAACTGGATTACAAAACAGAACAGGGTCTCAAATTTAGAAAACCTACTTATGCTTGCTTAAGGGGAAAGGTGAGTTGGGGTGCTGCATAAAACCTGAGATTGAAATGAGCACAGATAAAGTTCCTTAAGCCAAATATGGAATAGACAAGAGCTACTCCTTGCTCAACGAAATGGACTCAACACCCCATATTAAACGCCTAAGAATGTACCTGACTAGTAAGTATCTTAAAACCTATGGATTGCTATGTCTCTGAAAGAAAATCAAGCGTGTGTACAGGGGCATAAACGCAGCAATGATAGGATTGGAGAGGTTCGGTGAGCAAATGAAGACCCTTTGAAGTCATATTGCATGGTACCCATTCCACGGGTCTCAACTCTCCGGGTTTAAGGGATTCTTCCTTCAGCTAAAATATGTATGTGGAACCCAGAGTATGATCAACCGTGTGATCGGGAGACGTGTTCCAATATGTCTCAGTTCTCGTCCCCTGGTACGCGGGTGCAACATTCCAGACGCTTTACTAACACTCTCCCGACTTGGAGAGTCAGTGCCTTTAACCTCCTGTTTGGCCCAGTTTGCAATTTCTGCGGAAGATGAACAGGAATAGGGAGAACCAATGAGAGACTAGGTGGAGGTGTGTGGACGGGCAAATTTAACTCTCATTTTCCACCAGGAAGAGGAATTAACCAAAGTCTCAGAGTGCCGTGCTGGAACCAGATTAGGGCCTGAAGCAATCCTGCGGTGTTGCGGCCAGCTCACAAGAAAGCGAGTTGAAGAAAGGAGCTCAGGGGCACTGTAATTCACAAACCTGCAGAGTTATAAATGACAGCTATCGTCCAAAAATATACTGAAGTAAGGCTGCCAAGAGGACTTGAAAGCGGGGCAGAATTGCAGGAAACCGATTTCAGGAGGTAGACTGGAATTGCATTTAAAGCATAGGAAAAGAGGCAGAACGTCCACAATGATGCACTTGGCCAAAAAGGGCGTATGCGTTGTTTCCTGAATATATTCAGGAAAAAAGGCAAACGCACTTTTTGGCGAACCAAGCAAGCTTGCAAAGGAAATCTGCACTGCAATGAAGTCTCACTTCCCCCCAGTCAAAAGGGCCATCTGAAAAAAGTGTAAAATCCAGAAAGGCAGGACAGGCCATGGAGAACTGGGAGCCTTGTTATGCTGATGGGCGGGATGTAAATTGCCAACAGCCACTCGGGAGAGGTGTATGGTGTTCCCTGAAACATCTAAAAAACAAAGCAACAGAGCCTAGGGCACTTCCACTTATGGTCCTATAGCTTAGGGAAATTAAAATCAAAAAGACACAGCCACCCCAAAGTTTGGGACGGCTCTGTTTACAAGAACCTCGTTTACGGTACAAGTTCAATATCGCAGAAAGTGAAAAATGGATAAAGAAGTTGTGGTACTTACGTACAATGCAATATCACTCAGCAATGAAATCTATGTCATCAGGCCCGTAGCAGCATAATGAGTGGATTCAGGTATGATGATTCTAACTGAAATAAGTCACACAGAAAAAGAAACATCATAAGATATCACTAATACACGGAATGTAAACTTGGCTACACAGGAACTGGATTACAAAACAGAACAGGGTCTCAAATTTAGAAAACCAACTTATGCTTGCTTAAGGGGAAAGGTGAGTTGGGGTGCTGCATAAAACCAGAGATTGAAATGAGCACAGATAAAGTTCCTTAAGCCAAATATGGAATAGACAAGAACTACTCCTTGTTCAACGAAATGGACTCAACACCCCATATTAAACGCCTAAGAATGTACCTGACTAGTAAGTATCTTAAAACCTCTGGATAGCTATGTCTCCGAAAGAGAATCAAGCGTGTGTACAGGGGCATAAACGCAGCAGTGATAGGATTGGAGAGGTTCGGTGAGCAAATGAAGACCCTTTGAAGTCATATTGCATGGTACCCATTCCACGGGTCTCAACTCTCCAGGTTTAAGGGATTCTTCCTTCAGCTAAAACATGCATGTGGAACCCAGAGTATGATCAACCGTGTGATCGGGAGACGTGTTCCAATATGTCTCAGTTCTCGTCCCCTGGTACTCGGGTGCAACATTCCAGACGCTTTACTAACACTCTCCCGACTTGGAGAGTCAGTGCCTTTAACCTCCTGTCTGTCCCATTTGCAATTTCTGCGGAAGATGAACAGGAATAGGGAGAACCAATGAGAGACTAGGTGGAGGTTTCTGGACGGGCAAATTTAACTCTCATTTCCCACCAGGAAGAGGAATTAACCAAAGGCTCAGCGTGCCGTGCCGGAACCAGATTAGGGCCTGAAGCAATCCTGCGGTGTTGCGGCCAGCTCACAAGAAAGCGAGTTGAAGAAAGGAGCTCAGGGGCACTGTAATTCACAAACCTGCAGAGTTATAAATGACAGCTATCGTCCAAAAATATATTGAACTAAGGCTGCCAAGAGGACTTGAAAGCGGGGCAGAATTGCAGGAAACCGATTTCAGGAGGTAGACTGGAATTGCATTTAAAGCATAGGAAAAGAGGCAGAACGTCCACAATGATGCACTTGGCCAAAAAGGGCGTATGCGTTTTTTCCTGAATATATTCAGGAAAAAACGCATACGCCCTTTTTGGCCAACCAAGCAAGCTTGCAAAGGAAATCTGCACTACAATGAAGTCTCACTTCCCCCCAGTCAAAAGGGCCATCTGAAAAAAGTGTAAAATCCAGAAAGGCAGGACAGGCCATGGAGAACTGGGAGCCTTGTTATGCTGATGGGCGGGATGTAAATTGCCAACAGCCACTCGGGAGAGGTGTATGGTGTTTCCTGAAACATCTAAAAAACAAAGCAACAGAGCCTAGGGCACTTACACTTATGGTCCTATAGCTTAGGGAAATTAAAATCAAAAAGACACAGCCACCCCAAAGTTTGGGAAGGCTCTGTTTACAAGAACCTCGTTTACGGTACAAGTTCAATATCACAGAAAGTGAAAAATGGATAAAGAAGTTGTGGTACATACGTTCAATGCAATATCACTCAGCAATGAAATCTATGTCATCAGGCCCGTAGCAGCATAATGAGTGGATTCAAGTATGATGATTCTAACTGAAATAAGTCACAGAGAAAAAGAAACATCATAAGATATCACTAATACACGGAATGTAAACTTGGCTACACAGGAACTGGATTACAAAACAGAACAGGGTCTCAAATTTAGAAAACCAACTTATGCTTGCTTAAGTGGAAAGGTGAGTTGGGTGCTGCATAAAACCAGAGATTGAAATGAGCACAGATAAAGTTTCTTAAGCCAAATATGGAATAGACAAGAACTACTCCTTGCTCAGCGAAATGGACTCAACACCCCATATTAAACGCCTAAGAATGTACCTGACTAGTAAGTATCTTAAAACCTATGGATTGCTACGTCTCTGAAAGAAAATCAAGCGTGTGTACAGGGGCATAAACGCAGCAGTGATAGGATTGGAGAGGTTCGGTGAGCAAATGAAGACCCTTTGAAGTCATATTGCATGGTACCCATTCCACGGGTCTCAACTCTCCAGGTTTAAGGGATTCTGTCTTTAGGTAAAACATGCACGTGGAACCCAGAGTATGATCAACAGTGTGATCGGGAGACATGTTCCAATATGTCTCAGTTCTCGTCCCCTGGTACTCAGGTGCAACATTCCAGACGCTTTACTATCACTCTCCCGACTTGGAGAGTCAGTGCCTTTAACCTCCTGTTTGGCCCATTTGCAATTTCTGAGGAAGATGAACAGGAATAGGGAGAACCAATGAGAGACTAGGTGGAGGTGTGTGGACGGGCAAATTTAACTCTCATTTTCCACCAGGAAGAGGAATTAACCAAAGTCTCAGAGTGCCGTGCTGGAACCAGATTAGGGCCTGAAGCAATCCTGCGGTGTTGCGGCCAGCTCACAAGAAAGCGAGTTGAAGAAAGGAGCTCAGGGGCACTGTAATTCACAAACCTGCAGAGTTATAAATGACAGCTATCGTCCAAAAATATACTGAAGTAAGGCTGCCAAGAGGACTTGAAAGCGGGGCAGAATTGCAGGAAACCGATTTCAGGAGGTAGACTGGAATTGCATTTAAAGCATAGGAAAAGAGGCAGAACGTCCACAATGATGCACTTGGCCAAAAAGGGCGTATGCGTTTTTTCCTGAATATATTCAGGAAAAAACGCATACGCCCTTTTTGGCCAACCAAGCAAGCTTGCAAAGGAAATCTGCACTACAATGAAGTCTCACTTCCCCCCGCTCAAAAGGGCCATCTGAAAAAAGTGTAAAATCCAGAAAGGCAAGACAGGCCATGGAGAACTGGGAGCCTTGTTATGCTGATGGGCGGGATGTAAATTGCCAACAGCCACTCGGGAGAGGTGTATGGTGTTCCCTGAAACATCTAAAAAACAAAGCAACAGAGCCTAGGGCACTTCCACTTATGGTCCTATAGCTTAGGGAAATTAAAATCAAAAAGACACAGCCACCCCAAAGTTTGGGACGGCTCTGTTTACAAGAACCTCGTTTACGGTACAAGTTCAATATCGCAGAAAGTGAAAAATGGATAAAGAAGTTGTGGTACTTACGTACAATGCAATATCACTCAGCAATGAAATCTATGTCATCAGGCCCGTAGCAGCATAATGAGTGGATTCAGGTATGATGATTCTAACTGAAATAAGTCACACAGAAAAAGAAACATCATAAGATATCACTAATACACGGAATGTAAACTTGGCTACACAGGAACTGGATTACAAAACAGAACAGGGTCTCAAATTTAGAAAACCAACTTATGCTTGCTTAAGGGGAAAGGTGAGTTGGGGTGCTGCATAAAACCAGAGATTGAAATGAGCACAGATAAAGTTCCTTAAGCCAAATATGGAATAGACAAGAACTACTCCTTGTTCAACGAAATGGACTCAACACCCCATATTAAACGCCTAAGAATGTACCTGACTAGTAAGTATCTTAAAACCTCTGGATAGCTATGTCTCCGAAAGAGAATCAAGCTTGTGTACAGGGGCATAAACGCAGCAGTGATAGGATTGGAGAGGTTCGGTGAGCAAATGAAGACCCTTTGAAGTCATATTGCATGGTACCCATTCCACGGGTCTCAACTCTCCAGGTTTAAGGGATTCTTCCTTCAGCTAAAACATGCATGTGGAACCCAGAGTATGATCAACCGTGTGATCGGGAGACGTGTTCCAATATGTCTCAGTTCTCGTCCCCTGGTACTCGGGTGCAACATTCCAGACGCTTTACTAACACTCTCCCGACTTGGAGAGTCAGTGCCTTTAACCTCCTGTCTGTCCCATTTGCAATTTCTGCGGAAGATGAACAGGAATACAGAGAACCAATGAGAGACTAGCTGGAGGTGTCTGGACGGGCAAATTTAACTCTCATTTCCCACCAGGAAGAGGAATTAACCAAAGGCTCAGCGTGCCGTGCCGGAACCAGATTAGGGCCTGAAGCAATCCTGCGGTGTTGCGGCCAGCTCACAAGAAAGCGAGTTGAAGAAAGGAGCTCAGGGGCACTGTAATTCACAAACCTGCAGAGTTATAAATGACAGCTATCGTCCAAAAATATATTGAACTAAGGCTGCCAAGAGGACTTGAAAGCGGGGCAGAATTGCAGGAAACCGATTTCAGGAGGTAGACTGGAATTGCATTTAAAGCATAGGAAAAGAGGCAGAACGTCCACAATGATGCACTTGGCCAAAAAGGGCGTATGCGTTTTTTACTGAATATATTTAGGAAAAAACGCATACGCCCTTTTTGGCCAACCAAGCAAGCTTGCAAAGGAAATCTGCACTACAATGAAGTCTCACTTCCCCCCGGTCAAAAGGGCCATCTGAAAAAAGTGTAAAATCCAGAAAGGCAGGACAGGCCATGGAGAACTGGGAGCCTTGTTATGCTGATGGGCGGGATGTAAACTGCCAACAGCCACTCGGGAGAGGTGTATGGTGTTTCCTGAAACATCTAAAAAACAAAGCAACAGAGCCTAGGGCACTTCCACTTATGGTCCTATAGCTTAGGGAAATTAAAATCAAAAAGACACAGCCACCCCAAAGTTTGGGACGGCTCTGTTTACAAGAACCTCGTTTACGGTACAAGTTCAATATCGCAGAAAGTGAAAAATGGATAAAGAAGTTGTGGTACTTACGTACAATGCAATATCACTCAGCAATGAAATCTATGTCATCAGGCCCATAGCAGCATAATGAGTGGATTCAGGTATGATGATTCTAACTGAAATAAGTCACACATAAAAAGAAACATCATAAGATATCACTAATACACGGGATGTAAACTTGGCTACACAGGAACTGGATTACAAAACAGAACAGGGTCTCAAATTTAGAAAACCAACTTATGCTTGCTTAAGGGGAAAGGTGAGTTGGGGTGCTGCATAAAACCAGAGATTGAAATGAGCACAGATAAAGTTCCTTAAGCCAAATATGGAATAGACAAGATCTACTCCTTGTTCAACGAAATGGACTCAACACCCCATATTAAACGCCTAAGAATGTACCTGACTAGTAAGTATCTTAAAACCTCTGGATAGCTATGCCTCTGAAAGAAAATCAAGCGTGTGTACAGGGGCATAAACGCAGCAGTGATAGGATTGGAGAGGTTCGGTGAGCAAATGAAGACCCTTTGAAGTCATATTGCATGGTACCCATTCCACGGGTCTCAGCTCTCCAGGTTTAAGGGATTCTTCCTTCAGCTAAAACATGCACGTGGAACCCAGAGTATGATCAACCATGGGATCGGGAGACGTGTTCCAATATGTCTCAGTTCTCGTCCCCTTGTACTCGGGTGCAACATTCCAGACGCTTTACTAACACTCTCCCTACTTGGAGAGTCAGTGCCTTTAACCTCCTGTTTGGCCCATTTGCAATTTCTGCGGAAGATGAACAGGAATAGGGAGAACCAATGAGAGACTAGGTGGAGGTTTCTGGACGGGCAAATTTAACTCTCATTTCCCACCAGGAAGAGGAATTAACCAAAGGCTCAGCGTGCCGTGCCGGAACCAGATTAGGGCCTGAAGCAATCCTGCGGTGTTGCGGCCAGCTCACAAGAAAGCGAGTTGAAGAAAGGAGCTCAGGGGCACTGTAATTCACAAACCTGCAGAGTTATAAATGACAGCTATCGTCCAAAAATATACTGAAGTAAGGCTGCCAAGAGGACTTGAAAGCGGGGCAGAATTGCAGGAAACCGATTTCAGGAGGTAGACTGGAATTGCATTTAAAGCATAGGAAAAGAGGCAGAACGTCCACAATGATGCACTTGGCCAAAAAGGGCGTATGCGTTTTATCCTGAATATAGTCAGGAAAAAACGCATACGCCCTTTTTGGCCAACCAAGCAAGCTTGCAAAGGAAATCTGCACTACAATGAAGTCTCACTTCCCCCCGGTCAAAAGGGCCATCTGAAAAAAGTGTAAAATCCAGAAAGGCAGGACAGGCCATGGAGAACTGGGAGCCTTGTTATGCTGATGGGCGGGATGTAAATTGCCAACAGCCACTCGGGAGAGGTGTATGGTGTTTCCTGAAACATCTAAAAAACAAGCAACAGAGACTAGGGCACTTCCACTTATGGTCCTATAGCTTGGGAAATTAAAATCAAAAAGACACAGCCACCCCAAAGTTTGGGACGGCTCTGTTTACAAGAACCTCGTTTACGGTACAAGTTCAATATCGCAGAAAGTGAAAAATGGATAAAGAAGTTGTGGTACTTACGTACAATGCAATATCACTCAGCAATGAAATCTATGTCATCAGGCCCGTAGCAGCATAATGAGTGGATTCAGGTATGATGATTCTAACTGAAATAAGTCACACAGAAAAAGAAACATCATAAGATATCATTAATACACGGAATGTAAACTTGGCTACACAGGAACTGGATTACAAAACAGAAGAGGGTCTCAAATTTAGGAAACCAACTTATGCTTGCTTAAGGGGAAAGGTGAGTTGGGGTGCTGCATAAAACCAGAGATTGAAATGAGCACAGATAAAGTTCCTTAAGCCAAATATGGAATAGATAAGAACTACTCCTTGCTCAACGAAATGGACTCAACAGCCCATATTAAACGCCAAGAATGTACCTGACTAGTAAGTATCTTAAAACCTATGGATTGCTATGTCTCTGAAAGAAAATCAAGCGTGTGTACAGGGGCATAAACGCAGCAGTGATAGGATTGGAGAGGTTCGGTGAGCAAATGAAGACCCTTTGAAGTCATATTGCATGGTATCCATTCCACGGGTCTCAACTCTCCAGGTTTAAGGGATTCTTCCTTCAGCTAAAACATGCACGTGGAACCCAGAGTATGATCAACCATGTGATCGGGAGACGTGTTCCAATATGTCTCAATTCTCGTCCCCTGGTACTCGGGTGTAACATTCCAGACGCTTTACTAACACTCTCCCGACTTGGAGAGTCAGTGCCTTTAACCTCCTGTTTGGCCCATTTGCAATTTCTGCGGAAGATGAACAGGAATAGGGAGAACCAATGAGAGACTAGCTGGAGGTGTCTGGACGGGCAAATTTAACTCTCATTTCCCACCAGGAAGAGGAATTAACCAAAGGCTCAGCATGCTGTGCCGGAACCAGATTAGGGCCTGAAGCAATCCTGCGGTGTTGCGGCCAGCTCACAAGAAAGCGAGTTGAAGAAAGGAGCTCAGGGGCACTGTAATTCACAAACCTGCAGAGTTATAAATGACAGCTATCATCCAAAAATATACTGAAGTAAGGCTGTCAAGAGGACTTGAAAGCGGGGCAGAATTGCAGGAAACCGATTTCAGGAGGTAGACTGGAATTGCATTTAAAGCATAGGAAAAGAGGCAGAACGTCCACAATGATGCACTTGGCCAAAAAGGGCGTATGCGTTTTTTCCTGAATATATTCAGGAAAAAACGCATACGCCCTTTTTGGCCAACCAAGCAAGCTTGTAAAGGAAATCTGCACTACAATGAAGTCTCACTTCCCCACGGTCAAAAGGGCCATCTGAAAAAAGTGTAAAATCCAGAAAGGCAGGACAGGCCATGGAGAACTGGGAGCCTTGTTATGCTGATGGGCGGGATGTAAATTGCCAACAGCCACTCGGGAGAGGTGTATGGTATTTCCTGAAACATCTAAAAAACAAAGCAACAGAGCCTAGGGCACTTCCACTTATGGTCCTATAGCTTAGGGAAATTAAAATCAAAAAGACACAGCCACCCCAAAGTTTGGGACGGCTCTGTTTACAATAACCTCGTTTACGGTACAAGTTCAATAGCGCAGAAAGTGAAAAATGGATAAAGAAGTTGTGGTACTTACGTACAATGCAATATCACTCAGCAATGAAATCTATGTCATCAGGCCCATAGCAGCATAATGAGCGGATTCAGGTATGATGATTCTAACTGAAATAAGTCACACAGAAAAAGAAACATCATAAGAAAGCACTAATACACGGGATGTAAACTTGGCTACACAGGAACTGGATTACAAAACAGAACAGGGTCTCAAATTTAGAAAACCAACTTATGCTTGCTTAAGGGGAAAGGTGAGTTGGGGTACTGCATCAAACCAGAGATTGAAATGAGCACAGATAAAGTTCCTTAAGCCAAATATAGAATAGACAAGAACTACTCCTTGATCAACGAAATGGACTCAACACCCCATATTAAACGCCTAAGAATGTACCTGACTAGTAAGTATCTTAAAACCTATGGATTGCTATGTCTCTGAAAGAAAATCAAGCGTGTGTACAGGGGCATAAACGCAGCAGTGATAGGATTGGAGAGGTTCGGTGAGCAAATGAAGACCCTTTGAAGTCATATTGCATGGTACCCATTCCACGGGTCTCAACTCTCCAGGTTTAAGGGACTCTGCCTTCAGGTAAAACATGCACGTGGAACCCAGAGTATGATCAACCGTGTGATCGGGAGACGTGTTCCAATATGTCTCAGTTCTCGTCCCCTGGTACTCGGGTGCAACTTTCCAGACGCTTTACTAACACTCTCCCGACTTGGAGAGTCAGTGCCTTTAACCTCCTGTTTGGCCCAGTTTGCAATTTCGGCGGAAGATGAACAGGAATAGGGAGAACCAAAGAGAAACTAGCTGGAGGTGTCTGGACGGGCAAATTTAACTCTCATTTCCCACCAGGAAGAGGAATTAACCAAAGGCTCAGCGTGCCGTGACGGAACCAGATTAGGGCCTGAAGCAATGCTGCGGTGTTCCGGCCAGCTCCCAAGAAAGCGAGTTGAAGAAAGGAGCTCAGGGGCACTGTAATTCACAAACCTGCAGAGTTATAAATGACAGCTATCGTCCAAAAATATACTGAAGTAAGGCTGCCAAGAGGACTTGAAAGCGGGGCAGAATTGCAGGCAACCGATTTCAGGAGGTAGACTGGAATTGCATTTAAACATAAGAAAAGAGGCAGAACGTCCACAATGATGCACTTGGCCAAAAAGGGCGTATGCGTTTTATCCTGAATATATTCAGGAAAAAACGCATACGCCCTTTTTGGCCAACCAAGCAAGCTTGCAAAGGAAATCTGCACTACAATGAAGTCTCACTTCCCCCCGGTCAAAAGGGCCATCTGAAAAAAGTGTAAAATCCAGAAAGGCAGGACAGGCCATGGAGAACTGGGAACCTTGTTATGCTGATGGGCGGGATGTAAATTGCCAAGAGCCACTCGGGAGAGGTGTATGGTGTTTCCTGAAACATCTAAAAAACAAAGCAACAGAGCCTAGGGCACTTCCACTTATGGTCCTATAACTTAGGGAAATTAAAATCAAAAAGACACAGCCACCCCAAAATTTGGGACGGCTCTGTTTACAAGAACCTGGTTTACGCTACAAGTTCAATATCGCAGAAAGCGAAAAATGGATAAAGATGTTGAGGTACTTACGTACAATGCATTATCATTCAGCAATGAAATCTAGGTCTTCAGGCCCATAGCAGCATAAAGAGTGGATTCAGGTATGATGATTCTAACTGAAATAAGTATCACAGAAAAAGAAACATCATAAGATATCACTAATACAAGGAATGTAAACTTGGCTACACAGGAACTGGATTACAAAACAGAACAGGGCCTTAAATTTAAAAAAACTACTTATGCTTGCTTAAGGGGAAAGGTGAGTTGGGGTGCTGCCTAAAACCAGAGATTGAAATGAGCACAGATAAAGTTCCTTAAGCCAAATATGGAATAGACAAGAACTACTCCTTGCTCAACGAAATGGACTCAACACCCCATATTAAACGCCTAAGAATGTACCTGACTAGTAAGAATTTTCAAACCTATGGATTGCTATGTCTCCGAAAGAGAATCAAGCTTGTGTACAGGGGCAAAAAGGCAGCAGTGATAGGATTGGAGAGGTTCGGTGAGCAAATGAAGACCCTTTGAAGTCATATTGCATGGTACCCATTCCACGGGTCTCAACTCTCCAGGTTTAAGGGATTCTTCCTTCAGCTAAAACATGCATGTGGAACCCAGAGTATGATAAACCGTATGATCGGGAGACGTGTTCCAATATGTCTCAGTTCTCGTCCCCTGGTACTCGGGTGCAACATTCCAGACGCTTTACTAACACTCTCCCGACTTGGAGAGTCAGTGCCTTTAACCTCCTGTTTGGCCCATTTGCAATTTCTGCGGAAGATGAACAGGAATAGGGAGAACCAATGAGAGACTAGCTGGAGGTGTCTGGACGGGCAAATTTAACTCTCATTTCCCACCAGGAAGAGGAATTAACCAAAGGCTCAGCGTGCCGTGCCGGAACCAGATTAGGGCCTGAAGCAATCCTGCGGTGTTGCGGCCAGCTCACAAGAAAGCGAGTTGAAGAAAGGAGCTCAGGGGCACTGTAATTCACAAACCTGCAGAGTTATAAATGACAGCTATCGTCCAAAAATATACTGAAGTAAGGCTGCCAAGAGGACTTGAAAGCGGGGCAGAATTGCAGGAAACCGATTTCAGGAGGTAGACTGGAATTGCATTTAAAGCATAGGAAAAGAGGCAGAACGTCAACAATGATGCACTTGGCCAAAAGGGCGTATGCGTTTTTTCCTGAATATATTCAGGAAAAAACGCATACGCCCTTTTTGGCCAACCAAGCAAGCTTGCAAAGGAAATCTGCACTACAATGAAGTCTCACTTCCCCCCGGTCAAAAGGGCCATCTGAAAAAAGTGTAAAATCCAGAAAGGCAGGAAAGGCCATGGAGAACTGGGAGCCTTGTTATGCTGATGGGCGGGATGTAAATTGGCAACAGCCACTCGGGAGAAGTGTATGCTGTTTCCTGAAACATCTAAAAAACAAAGCAACAGAGCCTAGGGCACTTCCACTTATGGTCCTATAGCTTAGGGAAATTAAAATCAAAAAGACACAGCCACCCCAAAATTTGGGACGGCTCTGTTTACAAGAACCTCGTTTACGGTACAAGTTCAATAGCGCAGAAAGTGAAAAATGGATAAAGAAGTTGTGGTACTTACGTACAATGCAATATCACTCAGCAATGAAATCTATGTCATCAGGCCCGTAGCAGCATAATGAGCGGATTCAGGTATGATGATTCTAACTGAAATAAGTCACACAGAAAAAGAAACATCATAAGAAAGCACTAATACACGGGATGTAAACTTGGCTACACAGGAACTGGATTACAAAACAGAACAGGGTCTCAAATTTAGAAAACCAACTTATGCTTGCTTAAGGGGAAAGGTGAGTTGGGGTACTGCATCAAACCAGAGATTGAAATGAGCACAGATAAAGTTCCTTAAGCCAAATATAGAATAGACAAGAACTACTCCTTGCTCAACGAAATGGACTCAACACCCCATATTAAACGCCTAAGAATGTACCTGACTAGTAAGTATCTTAAAACCTATGGATTGCTATGTCTCTGAAAGAAAATCAAGCGTGTGTACAGGGGCATAAACGCAGCAGTGATAGGATTGGAGAGGTTCGGTGAGCAAATGAAGACCCTTTGAAGTCATATTGCATGGTACCCATTCCACGGGTCTCAACTCTCCAGGTTTAAGGGACTCTGCCTTCAGTTAAAACATGCACGTGAAACCCAGAGTATGATCAACCGTGTGATCGGGAGACGTGTTCCAATATGTCTCAGTTCTCGTCCCCTGGTACTCGGGTGCAACTTTCCAGACGCTTTACTAACACTCTCCCGACTTGGAGAGTCAGTGCCTTTAACCTCCTGTTTGGCCCAGTTTGCAATTTCTGCGGAAGATGAACAGGAATAGGGAGAACCAAAGAGAAACTAGCTGGAGGTGTCTGGACGGGCAAATTTAACTCTCATTTCCCACCAGGAAGAGGAATTAACCAAAGGCTCAGCGTGCCGTGCCGGAACCAGATTAGGGCCTGAAGCAATGCTGCGGTGTTCCGGCCAGCTCCCAAGAAAGCGAGTTGAAGAAAGGAGCTCAGGGGCACTGTAATTCACAAACCTGCAGAGTTATAAATGACAGCTATCGTCCAAAAATATACTGAAGTAAGGCTGCCAAGAGGACTTGAAAGCGGGGCAGAATTGCAGGCAACCGATTTCAGGAGGTAGACTGGAATTGCATTTAAAGCATAAGAAAAGAGGCAGAACGTCCACAATGATGCACTTGGCCAAAAAGGGCGTATGCGTTTTTTCCTGAATATATTCAGGAAAAAACGCATACGCCCTTTTTGGCCAACCAAGCAAGCTTGCAAAGGAAATCTGCACTACAATGAAGTCTCACTTCCCCCCGGTCAAAAGGGCCATCTGAAAAAAGTGTAAAATCCAGAAAGGCAGGACAGGCCATGGAGAACTGGGAACCTTGTTATGCTGATGGGCGGGATGTAAATTGCCAAGAGCCACTCGGGAGAGGTGTATGGTGTTTCCTGAAACATCTAAAAAACAAAGCAACAGAGCCTAGGGCACTTCCACTTATGGTCCTATAACTTAGGGAAATTAAAATCAAAAAGACACAGCCACCCCAAAATTTGGGACGGCTCTGTTTACAAGAACCTGGTTTACGCTACAAGTTCAATATCGCGGAAAGCGAAAAATGGATAAAGATGTTGAGGTACTTACGTACAATGCATTATCATTCAGCAATGAAATCTAGGTCTTCAGGCCCATAGCAGCATAAAGAGTGGATTCAGGTATGATGATTCTAACTGAAATAAGTATCACAGAAAAAGAAACATCATAAGATATCACTAATACAAGGAATGTAAACTTGGCTACACAGGAACTGGATTACAAAACAGAACAGGGCCTTAAATTTAAAAAAACTACTTATGCTTGCTTAAGGGGAAAGGTGAGTTGGGGTGCTGCCTAAAACCAGAGATTGAAATGAGCACAGATAAAGTTCCTTAAGCCAAATATGGAATAGACAAGAACTACTCCTTGCTCAACGAAATGGACTCAACACCCCATATTAAACGCCTAAGAATGTACCTGACTAGTAAGAATTTTCAAACCTATGGATTGCTATGTCTCCGAAAGAGAATCAAGCTTGTGTACAGGGGCAAAAAGGCAGCAGTGATAGGATTGGAGAGGTTCGGTGAGCAAATGAAGACCCTTTGAAGTCATATTGCATGGTACCCATTCCACGGGTCTCAACTCTCCAGGTTTAAGGGATTCTTCCTTCAGCTAAAACATGCATGTGGAACCCAGAGTATGATAAACCGTATGATCGGGAGACGTGTTCCAATATGTCTCAGTTCTCGTCCCCTGGTACTCGGGTGCAACATTCCAGACGCTTTACTAACACTCTCCCGACTTGGAGAGTCAGTGCCTTTAACCTCCTGTTTGGCCCATTTGCAATTTCTGCGGAAGATGAACAGGAATAGGGAGAACCAATGAGAGACTAGCTGGAGGTGTCTGGACGGGCAAATTTAACTCTCATTTCCCACCAGGAAGAGGAATTAACCAAAGGCTCAGCGTGCCGTGCCGGAACCAGATTAGGGCCTGAAGCAATCCTGCGGTGTTGCGGCCAGCTCACAAGAAAGCGAGTTGAAGAAAGGAGCTCAGGGGCACTGTAATTCACAAACCTGCAGAGTTATAAATGACAGCTATCGTCCAAAAATATACTGAAGTAAGGCTGCCAAGAGGACTTGAAAGCGGGGCAGAATTGCAGGCAACCGATTTCAGGAGGTAGACTGGAATTGCATTTAAAGCATAAGAAAAGAGGCAGAACGTCCACAATGATGCACTTGGCCAAAAAGGGCGTATGCGTTTTATCCTGAATATATTCAGGAAAAAACGCATACGCCCTTTTTGGCCAACCAAGCAAGCTGGCAAAGGAAATCTGCACTACAATGAAGTCTCACTTCCCCCCGGTCAAAAGGGCCATCTGAAAAAAGTGTAAAATCCAGAAAGGCAGGACAGGCCATGGAGAACTGGGAACCTTGTTATGCTGATGGGCGGGATGTAAATTGCCAAGAGCCACTCGGGAGAGGTGTATGGTGTTTCCTGAAACATCTAAAAAACAAAGCAACAGAGCCTAGGGCACTTCCACTTATGGTCCTATAACTTAGGGAAATTAAAATCAAAAAGACACAGCCACCCCAAAATTTGGGACGGCTCTGTTTACAAGAACCTGGTTTACGCTACAAGTTCAATATCGCAGAAAGCGAAAAATGGATAAAGATGTTGAGGTACTTACGTACAATGCATTATCATTCAGCAATGAAATCTAGGTCTTCAGGCCCATAGCAGCATAAAGAGTGGATTCAGGTATGATGATTCTAACTGAAATAAGTATCACAGAAAAAGAAACATCATAAGATATCACTAATACAAGGAATGTAAACTTGGCTACACAGGAACTGGATTACAAAACAGAACAGGGCCTTAAATTTAAAAAAACTACTTATGCTTGCTTAAGGGGAAAGGTGAGTTGGGGTGCTGCCTAAAACCAGAGATTGAAATGAGCACAGATAAAGTTCCTTAAGCCAAATATGGAATAGACAAGAACTACTCCTTGCTCAACGAAATGGACTCAACACCCCATATTAAACGCCTAAGAATGTACCTGACTAGTAAGAATTTTCAAACCTATGGATTGCTATGTCTCCGAAAGAGAATCAAGCTTGTGTACAGGGGCAAAAAGGCAGCAGTGATAGGATTGGAGAGGTTCGGTGAGCAAATGAAGACCCTTTGAAGTCATATTGCATGGTACCCATTCCACGGGTCTCAACTCTCCAGGTTTAAGGGATTCTGCCTTCAGGTAAAACATGCACGTGGAACCCAGAGTATGATCAACCGTGTGATCGGGAGACGTGTTCCAATATGTCTCAATTCTCGTCCCCTGGTACTCGGGTGTAACATTCCAGACGCTTTACTAACACTCTCCCGACTTGGAGAGTCAGTGCCTTTAACCTCCTGTTTGCCTCATTTGCAATTTCTGAGGAAGATGAACAGGAATAGGGAGAACCAATGAGAGACTAGGTGGAGGTGCCTGGACGGGCAAATTTAACTCTCATTTCCCACCAGGAAGAGGAATTAACCAAAGGCTCAGCGTGCCGTGCCGGAACCAGATTAGGGCCTGAAGCAATCCTGCGGTGTTGCGGCCAGCTCCCAAGAAAGCGAGTTGAAGAAAGGAGCTCAGGGGCACTGTAATTCACAAACCTGCAGAGTTATAAATGACAGCTATCGTCCAAAAATATACTGAAGTAAGGCTGCCAAGAGGACTTGAAAGCGGGGCAGAATTGCAGGAAACCGATTTCAGGAGGTAGACTGGAATTGCATTTAAAGCATAGGAAAAGAGGCAGAACGTCCACAATGATGCACTTGGCCAAAAAGGGCGTATGCGTTTTTTCCTGAATATATTCAGGAAAAAACGCATACGCCCTTTTTGGCCAACCAAGCAAGCTTGCAAAGGAAATCTGCACTACAATGAAGTCTCACTTCCCCCCAGTCAAAAGGGCCATCTGAAAAAAGTGTAAAATCCAGAAAGGCAGGACAGGCCATGGAGAACTGGGAGCCTTGTTATGCTGATGGGCGGGATGTAAATTGGCAACAGCCACTCGGGAGAAGTTTATGCTGTTTCCTGAAACATCTAAAAAACAAAGCAACAGAACCTAGGGCACTTCCACTTATGGTCCTATAGCTTAGGGAAATTAAAATCAAAAAGACACAGCCACCCCAAAGTTTGGGACGGCTCTGTTTACAAGAACCTGGTTTACGCTACAAGTTCAATATCGCAGAAAGCGAAAAATGGATAAAGAAGTTGTGGTACTTACGTACAATGCATTATCACTCAGCAATGAAATCTATGTCTTCAGGCCCATAGCAACATAAAGAGTGGATTCAGGTATGATGATTCTAACTGAAATAAGTATCACAGAAAAAGAAACATCATAAGATATCACTAATACACGGAATGTAAACTTGGCTACACAGGAACTGGATTACAAAACAGAACAGGGTCTCAAATTTAGAAAAACAACTTATGCTTGCTTAAGGGGAAAGGTGAGTTGGGGTGCTGCCTAAAACCAGAGATTGAAATGAGAACAGATAAAGTTCCTTAAGCCAAATATGGAATAGACAAGAACTACTCCTTGCTCAACGAAATGGACTCAACACCCCATATTAAGCGCCTAAGAATGTACCTGACTAGTAAGTATCTTAAAACCTATGGATTGCTATGTCTCTGAAAGAAAATCAAGCATGTGTACAGGGGCATAAACGCAGCAGTGATAGGATTGGAGAGGTTCGGTGAGCAAATGAAGACCCTTTGAAGTCATATTGCATGGTACCCATTCCACGGGTCTCAACTCTCCAGGTTTAAGGGATTCTGCCTTCAGGTAAAACATGCACGTGGAACCCAGAGTATGATCAACCGTGTGATCGGGAGACGTGTTCCAATATGTCTCAATTCTCGTCCCCTGGTACTCGGGTGTAACATTCCAGACGCTTTACTAACACTCTCCCGACTTGGAGAGTCAGTGCCTTTAACCTCCTGTTTGGCTCATTTGCAATTTCTGAGGAAGATGAACAGGAATAGGGAGAACCAATGAGAGACTAGGTGGAGGTGCCTGGACGGGCAAATTTAACTCTCATTTCCCACCAGGAAGAGGAATTAACCAAAGGCTCAGCGTGCCGTGCCGGAACCAGATTAGGGCCTGAAGCAATCCTGCGGTGTTGCGGCCAGCTCCCAAGAAAGCGAGTTGAAGAAAGGAGCTCAGGGGCACTGTAATTCACAAACCTGCAGAGTTATAAATGACAGCTATCGTCCAAAAATATACTGAAGTAAGGCTGCCAAGAGGACTTGAAAGCGGGGCAGAATTGCAGGAAACCGATTTCAGGAGGTAGACTGGAATTGCATTTAAAGCATAGGAAAAGAGGCAGAACGTCCACAATGATGCACTTGGCCAAAAAGGGCGTATGCGTTTTTTCCTGAATATATTCAGGAAAAAACGCATACGCCCTTTTTGGCCAACCAAGCAAGCTTGCAAAGGAAATCTGCACTACAATGAAGTCTCACTTCCCCCCAGTCAAAAGGGCCATCTGAAAAAAGTGTAAAATCCAGAAAGGCAGGACAGGCCATGGAGAACTGGGAGCCTTGTTATGCTGATGGGCGGGATGTAAATTGCCAACAGCCACTCGGGAGAGGTGTATGGTGTTTCCTGAAACATCTAAAAAACAAAGCAACAGAGCCTAGGGCACTTACACTTATGGTCCTATAGCTTGGGAAATTAAAATCAAAAAGACACAGCCACCCCAAAATTTGGGAAGGCTCTGTTTACAAGAACCTCGTTTACGGTACAAGTTCAATATCACAGAAAGTGAAAAATGGATAAAGAAGTTGTGGTACATACGTTCAATGCAATATCACTCAGCAATGAAATCTATGTCATCAGGCCCGTAGCAGCATAATGAGTGGATTCAGGTATGATGATTCTAACTGAAATAAGTCACAGAGAAAAAGAAACATCATAAGATATCACTAATACACGGAATGTAAACTTGGCTACACAGGAACTGGATTACAAAACAGAACAGGGTCTCAAATTTAGAAAACCAACTTATGCTTGCTTAAGTGGAAAGGTGAGTTGGGGTGCTGCATAAAACCAGAGATTGAAATGAGCACAGATAAAGTTCCTTAAGCCAAATATGGAATAGACAAGAACTACTCCTTGCTCAGCGAAATGGACTCAACACCCCATATTAAACGCCTAAGAATGTACCTGACTAGTAAGTATCTTAAAACCTATGGATTGCTACGTCTCTGAAAGAAAATCAAGCGTGTGTACAGGGGCATAAACGCAGCAGTGATAGGATTGGAGAGGTTCGGTGAGCAAATGAAGACCCTTTGAAGTCATATTGCATGGTACCCATTCCACGGGTCTCAACTCTCCAGGTTTAAGGGATTCTGTCTTTAGGTAAAACATGCACGTGGAACCCAGAGTATGATCAACAGTGTGATCGGGAGACATGTTCCAATATGTCTCAGTTCTCGTCCCCTGGTACTCAGGTGCAACTTTGCAGACGCTTTACTATCACTCTCCCAACTTGGAGAGTCAGTGCCTTTAACCTCCTGTTTGGCCCATTTGCAATTTCTGAAGAAGATGAACAGGAATAGGGAGAACCAATGAGAGACTAGGTGGAGGTGTCTGGATGGGCAAATTTAACTCTCATTTCCCACCAGGAAGAGGAATTAACCAAAGGCTAAGCGTGCCGTGCCGGAACCAGATTAGGGCCTGAAGCAATCCTGTGGTGTTGCGGCCAGCTCACAAGAAAGCGAGTTGAAGAAAGGAGCTCAGGGGCACTGTAATTCACAAACCTGCAGAGTTATAAATGACAGCTATCGTCCAAAAATATACTGAAGTAAGGCTGCCAAGAGGACTTGAAAGCGGGGCAGAATTGCAGGAAACCGATTTCAGGAGGTAGACTGGAATTGCATTTAAAGCATAGGAAAAGAGGCAGAACGTCCACAATGATGCACTTGGCCAAAAAGGGCGTATGCGTTTTTTCCTGAATATATTCAGGAAAAAATGCATACGCCCTTTTTGGCCAACCAAGCAAGCTTGCAAAGGAAATCTGCACTACAATGAAGTCTCACTTCCCCCCGGTCAAAAGGGCCACCTGAAAAAAGTGTAAAATCCAGAAAGGCAGGACAGGCCATGGAGAACTGGGAGCCTTGTTATGCTGATGGGCGGGATGTAAATTGCCAACAGCCACTCGGGAGAGGTGTATGGTGTTTCCTGAAACATCTAAAAAACAAAGCAACAGAGCCTAGGGCACTTCCACTTATGGTCCTATAGCTTAGGGAAATTAAAATCAAAAAGACACAGCCACCCCAAAGTTTGGGACAGCTCTGTTTACAAGACCCTCGTTTACGGTACAAGTTCAATATCGCAGATAGTGAAAAATGGATAAAGAAGTTGTGGTACTTACGTACAATGCAATATCACTCAGCAATGAAATCTATGTCATCAGGCCCGTAGCAGCATAATGAGTGGATTCAGGTATGATGATTCTAACTGAAATAAGTCACACAGAAAAAGAAACATCATAAGATATCACTAATACACGGAATGTAAACTTGGCTACACAGGAACTGGATTACAAAACAGAACAGGGTCTCAAATTTAGAAAACCTACTTATGCTTGCTTAAGGGGAAAGGTGAGTTGGGGTGCTGCATAAAACCAGAGATTGAAATGAGCACAGATAAAGTTCCTTAAGCCAAATATGGAATAGACAAGAGCTACTCCTTGCTCAACGAAATGGACTCAACACCCCATATTAAACGCCTAAGAATGTACCTGACTAGTAAGTATCTTAAAACCTATGGATTGCTATGTCTCTGAAAGAAAATCAAGAGTGTGTACAGGGGCATAAACGCAGCAATGATAGGATTGGAGAGGTTCGGTGAGCAAATGAAAACCCTTTGAAGTCATATTGCATGGTACCCATTCCACGGGTCTCAACTCTCCGGGTTTAAGGGATTCTTCCTTCAGCTAAAACATGTATGTGGAACCCAGAGTATGATCAACCGTGTGATCGGGAGACGTGTTCCAATATGTCTCAGTTCTCGTCCCCTGGTACGCGGGTGCAACATTCCAGACGATTTACTAACACTCTCCCGACTTGGAGAGTCAGTGCCTTTAACCTCCTGTTTGGCCCAGTTTGCAATTTCTGCGGAAGATGAACAGGAATAGGGAGAACCAATAAGAGACTAGGTGGAGGTGTGTGGACGGGCAAATTTAACTCTCATTTTCCACCAGGAAGAGGAATTAACCAAAGTCTCAGAGTGCCGTGCTGGAACCAGATTAGGGCCTGAAGCAATCCTGCGGTGTTGCGGCCAGCTCCCAAGAAAGCGAGTTGAAGAAAGGAGCTCAGGGGCACTGTAATTCACAAACCTGCAGAGTTATAAATGACAGCTATCGTCCAAAAATATACTGAAGTAAGGCTGCCAAGAGGACTTGAAAGCGGGGCAGAATTGCAGGAAACCGATTTCAGGAGGTAGACTGGAATTGCATTTAAAGCATAGGAAAAGAGGCAGAACGTCCACAATGATGCACTTGGCCAAAAAGGGCGTATGCGTTTTTTCCTGAATATATTCAGGAAAAAACGCATACGCCCTTTTTGGCCAACCAAGCAAGCTTGCAAAGGAAATCTGCACTACAATGAAGTCTCACTTCCCCCGGTCAAAAGGGCCATCTGAAAAAAGTGTAAAATCCAGAAAGGCAAGACAGGCCATGGAGAACTGGGAGCCTTGTTATGCTGATGGGCGGGATGTTAATTGCCAACAGCCACTCGGGAGAGGTGTATGGTGTTTCCTGAAACATCTAAAAAACAAAGCAACAGAACCTAGGGCACTTCCACTTCTGGTCCTATAGCTTAGGAAAATAAATCAAAAAGACACAGCCACCCCAATGTTTGGGACGGCTCTGTTTACAAGAAACTCGTTTACGGTACAAGTTCAATATCGCAGAAAGTGAAAAATGGATAAAGAAGTTGTGGTACTTACGTACAATGCAATATCACTCAGCAATGAAATCTATGTCATCAGGCCCGTAGCAGCATAATGAGTGGATTCAGGTATGATGATTCTAACTGAAATAAGTCACACAGAAAAAGAAACATCATAAGATATCATTAATACACGGGATGTAAACTTGGCTACACAGGAACTGGATTACAAAACAGAACAGGGTCTCAAATTTAGAAAACCAACTTATGCTTGCTTAAGGGGAAAGGTGAGTTGGGGTGCTGCATAAAACCAGAGATTGAAATGAGCACAGATAAAGTTCCTTAAGCCAAATATAGAATAGACAAGAACTACTCCTTGCTCAACGAAATGGACTCAACACCCCATATTAAACGCCTAAGAATGTACCTGACTAGTAAGTATCTTAAAACCTATGGATTGCTATGTCTCTGAAAGAAAATCAAGCGTGTGTACAGGGGCATAAACGCAGCAGTGATAGGATTGGAGAGGTTCGGTGAGCAAATGAAGACCCTTTGAAGTCATATTGCATGGTACCCATTCCACGGGTCTCAACTCTCCAGGTTTAAGGGATTCTGCCTTCAGGTAAAACATGCACGTGGAACCCAGAGTATGATCAACCGTGTGATCGGGAGACGTGTTCCAATATGTCTCAATTCTCGTCCCCTGGTACTCGGGTGTAACATTCCAGACGCTTTACTAACACTCTCCCGACTTGGAGAGTCAGTGCCTTTAACCTCCTGTTTGGCTCATTTGCAATTTCTGAGGAAGATGAACAGGAATAGGGAGAACCAATGAGAGACTAGGTGGAGGTGCCTGGACGGGCAAATTTAACTCTCATTTCCCACCAGGAAGAGGAATTAACCAAAGGCTCAGCGTGCCGTGCCGGAACCAGATTAGGGCCTGAAGCAATCCTGCGGTGTTGCGGCCAGCTCCCAAGAAAGCGAGTTGAAGAAAGGAGCTCAGGGGCACTGTAATTCACAAACCTGCAGAGTTATAAATGACAGCTATCGTCCAAAAATATACTGAAGTAAGGCTGCCAAGAGGACTTGAAAGCGGGGCAGAATTGCAGGAAACCGATTTCAGGAGGTAGACTGGAATTGCATTTAAAGCATAGGAAAAGAGGCAGAACGTCCACAATGATGCACTTGGCCAAAAAGGGCGTATGCGTTTTTTCCTGAATATATTCAGGAAAAAACGCATACGCCCTTTTTGGCCAACCAAGCAAGCTTGCAAAGGAAATCTGCACTACAATGAAGTCTCACTTCCCCCCAGTCAAAAGGGCCATCTGAAAAAAGTGTAAAATCCAGAAAGGCAGGACAGGCCATGGAGAACTGGGAGCCTTGTTATGCTGATGGGCGGGATGTAAATTGCCAACAGCCACTCGGGAGAGGTGTATGGTGTTTCCTGAAACATCTAAAAAACAAAGCAACAGAGCCTAGGGCACTTACACTTATGGTCCTATAGCTTGGGAAATTAAAATCAAAAAGACACAGCCACCCCAAAATTTGGGAAGGCTCTGTTTACAAGAACCTCGTTTACGGTACAAGTTCAATATCACAGAAAGTGAAAAATGGATAAAGAAGTTGTGGTACATACGTTCAATGCAATATCACTCAGCAATGAAATCTATGTCATCAGGCCCGTAGCAGCATAATGAGTGGATTCAGGTATGATGATTCTAACTGAAATAAGTCACAGAGAAAAAGAAACATCATAAGATATCACTAATACACGGAATGTAAACTTGGCTACACAGGAACTGGATTACAAAACAGAACAGGGTCTCAAATTTAGAAAACCAACTTATGCTTGCTTAAGTGGAAAGGTGAGTTGGGGTGCTGCATAAAACCAGAGATTGAAATGAGCACAGATAAAGTTCCTTAAGCCAAATATGGAATAGACAAGAACTACTCCTTGCTCAGCGAAATGGACTCAACACCCCATATTAAACGCCTAAGAATGTACCTGACTAGTAAGTATCTTAAAACCTATGGATTGCTACGTCTCTGAAAGAAAATCAAGCGTGTGTACAGGGGCATAAACGCAGCAGTGATAGGATTGGAGAGGTTCGGTGAGCAAATGAAGACCCTTTGAAGTCATATTGCATGGTACCCATTCCACGGGTCTCAACTCTCCAGGTTTAAGGGATTCTGTCTTTAGGTAAAACATGCACGTGGAACCCAGAGTATGATCAACAGTGTGATCGGGAGACATGTTCCAATATGTCTCAGTTCTCGTCCCCTGGTACTCAGGTGCAACTTTGCAGACGCTTTACTATCACTCTCCCAACTTGGAGAGTCAGTGCCTTTAACCTCCTGTTTGGCCCATTTGCAATTTCTGAAGAAGATGAACAGGAATAGGGAGAACCAATGAGAGACTAGGTGGAGGTGTGTGGATGGGCAAATTTAACTCTCATTTCCCACCAGGAAGAGGAATTAACCAAAGGCTAAGCGTGCCGTGCCGGAACCAGATTAGGGCCTGAAGCAATCCTGTGGTGTTGCGGCCAGCTCACAAGAAAGCGAGTTGAAGAAAGGAGCTCAGGGGCACTGTAATTCACAAACCTGCAGAGTTATAAATGACAGCTATCGTCCAAAAATATACTGAAGTAAGGCTGCCAAGAGGACTTGAAAGCGGGGCAGAATTGCAGGAAACCGATTTCAGGAGGTAGACTGGAATTGCATTTAAAGCATAGGAAAAGAGGCAGAACGTCCACAATGATGCACTTGGCCAAAAAGGGCGTATGCGTTTTTTCCTGAATATATTCAGGAAAAAATGCATACGCCCTTTTTGGCCAACCAAGCAAGCTTGCAAAGGAAATCTGCACTACAATGAAGTCTCACTTCCCCCCGGTCAAAAGGGCCACCTGAAAAAAGTGTAAAATCCAGAAAGGCAGGACAGGCCATGGAGAACTGGGAGCCTTGTTATGCTGATGGGCGGGATGTAAATTGCCAACAGCCACTCGGGAGAGGTGTATGGTGTTTCCTGAAACATCTAAAAAACAAAGCAACAGAGCCTAGGGCACTTCCACTTATGGTCCTATAGCTTAGGGAAATTAAAATCAAAAAGACACAGCCACCCCAAAGTTTGGGACAGCTCTGTTTACAAGACCCTCGTTTACGGTACAAGTTCAATATCGCAGATAGTGAAAAATGGATAAAGAAGTTGTGGTACTTACGTACAATGCAATATCACTCAGCAATGAAATCTATGTCATCAGGCCCGTAGCAGCATAATGAGTGGATTCAGGTATGATGATTCTAACTGAAATAAGTCACACAGAAAAAGAAACATCATAAGATATCACTAATACACGGAATGTAAACTTGGCTACACAGGAACTGGATTACAAAACAGAACAGGGTCTCAAATTTAGAAAACCTACTTATGCTTGCTTAAGGGGAAAGGTGAGTTGGGGTGCTGCATAAAACCAGAGATTGAAATGAGCACAGATAAAGTTCCTTAAGCCAAATATGGAATAGACAAGAGCTACTCCTTGCTCAACGAAATGGACTCAACACCCCATATTAAACGCCTAAGAATGTACCTGACTAGTAAGTATCTTAAAACCTATGGATTGCTATGTCTCTGAAAGAAAATCAAGAGTGTGTACAGGGGCATAAACGCAGCAATGATAGGATTGGAGAGGTTCGGTGAGCAAATGAAAACCCTTTGAAGTCATATTGCATGGTACCCATTCCACGGGTCTCAACTCTCCGGGTTTAAGGGATTCTTCCTTCAGCTAAAACATGTATGTGGAACCCAGAGTATGATCAACCGTGTGATCGGGAGACGTGTTCCAATATGTCTCAGTTCTCGTCCCCTGGTACGCGGGTGCAACATTCCAGACGATTTACTAACACTCTCCCGACTTGGAGAGTCAGTGCCTTTAACCTCCTGTTTGGCCCAGTTTGCAATTTCTGCGGAAGATGAACAGGAATAGGGAGAACCAATAAGAGACTAGGTGGAGGTGTGTGGACGGGCAAATTTAACTCTCATTTTCCACCAGGAAGAGGAATTAACCAAAGTCTCAGAGTGCCGTGCTGGAACCAGATTAGGGCCTGAAGCAATCCTGCGGTGTTGCGGCCAGCTCCCAAGAAAGCGAGTTGAAGAAAGGAGCTCAGGGGCACTGTAATTCACAAACCTGCAGAGTTATAAATGACAGCTATCGTCCAAAAATATACTGAAGTAAGGCTGCCAAGAGGACTTGAAAGCGGGGCAGAATTGCAGGAAACCGATTTCAGGAGGTAGACTGGAATTGCATTTAAAGCATAGGAAAAGAGGCAGAACGTCCACAATGATGCACTTGGCCAAAAAGGGCGTATGCGTTTTTTCCTGAATATATTCAGGAAAAAACGCATACGCCCTTTTTGGCCAACCAAGCAAGCTTGCAAAGGAAATCTGCACTACAATGAAGTCTCACTTCCCCCGGTCAAAAGGGCCATCTGAAAAAAGTGTAAAATCCAGAAAGGCAAGACAGGCCATGGAGAACTGGGAGCCTTGTTATGCTGATGGGCGGGATGTTAATTGCCAACAGCCACTCGGGAGAGGTGTATGGTGTTTCCTGAAACATCTAAAAAACAAAGCAACAGAACCTAGGGCACTTCCACTTCTGGTCCTATAGCTTAGGAAAATAAATCAAAAAGACACAGCCACCCCAATGTTTGGGACGGCTCTGTTTACAAGAAACTCGTTTACGGTACAAGTTCAATATCGCAGAAAGTGAAAAATGGATAAAGAAGTTGTGGTACTTACGTACAATGCAATATCACTCAGCAATGAAATCTATGTCATCAGGCCCGTAGCAGCATAATGAGTGGATTCAGGTATGATGATTCTAACTGAAATAAGTCACACAGAAAAAGAAACATCATAAGATATCATTAATACACGGGATGTAAACTTGGCTACACAGGAACTGGATTACAAAACAGAACAGGGTCTCAAATTTAGAAAACCAACTTATGCTTGCTTAAGGGGAAAGGTGAGTTGGGGTGCTGCATAAAACCAGAGATTGAAATGAGCACAGATAAAGTTCCTTAAGCCAAATATAGAATAGACAAGAACTACTCCTTGCTCAACGAAATGGACTCAACACCCCATATTAAACGCCTAAGAATGTACCTGACTAGTAAGTATCTTAAAACCTATGGATTGCTATGTCTCTGAAAGAAAATCAAGCGTGTGTACAGGGGCATAAACGCAGCAGTGATAGGATTGGAGAGGTTCGGTGAGCAAATGAAGACCCTTTGAAGTCATATTGCATGGTACCCATTCCACGGGTCTCAACTCTCCAGGTTTAAGGGACTCTGCCTTCAGGTAAAACATGCACGTGGAACCCAGAGTATGATCAACCGTGTGATCGGGAGACGTGTTCCAAAATGTCTCAGTTCTCGTCCCCTGGTACTCGGGTGCAACATTCCAGACGCTTTACTAACACTCTCCCGACTTGGAGAGTCAGTGCCTTTAACCTCCTGTTTGGCCCATTTGCAATTTCTGAGGAAGATGAACAGGAATAGGGAGAACCAATGAGAGACTAGCTGGAGGTGTCTGGACGGGCAAATTTAACTCTCATTTCCCACCAGGAAGAGGAATTAACCAAAGGCTCAGCGTGCCGTGCCGGAACCAGATTAGGGCCTGAAGCAATCCTGCGGTGTTGCGGCCAGCTCACAAGAAAGCGAGTTGAAGAAAGGAGCTCAGGGGCACTGTAATTCACAAACCTGCAGAGTTATAAATGACAGCTATCGTCCAAAAATATACTGAAGTAAGGCTGCCAAGAGGACTTGAAAGCGGGGCAGAATTGCAGGAAACCGATTTCAGGAGGTAGACTGGAATTGCATTTAAAGCATAGGAAAAGAGGCAGAACGTCCACAATGATGCACTTGGCCAAAAAGGGCGTATGCGTTTTTTCCTGAATATAGTCAGGAAAAAACGCATACGCCCTTTTTGGCCAACCAAGCAAGCTTGCAAAGGAAATCTGCACTACAATGAAGTCTCACTTCCCCCCGGTCAAAAGGGCCATCTGAAAAAAGTGTAAAATCCAGAAAGGCAGGACAGGCCATGGAGAACTGGGAGCCTTGTTATGCTGATGGGCGGGATGTAAATTGCCAACAGCCACTCGGGAGAGGTGTATGGTGTTTCCTGAAACATCTAAAAAACAAGCAACAGAGACTAGGGCACTTCCACTTATGGTCCTATAGCTTGGGAAATTAAAATCAAAAAGACACAGCCACCCCAAAGTTTGGGACGGCTCTGTTTACAAGAACCTCGTTTACGGTACAAGTTCAATATCGCAGAAAGTGAAAAATGGATAAAGAAGTTGTGGTACTTACGTACAATGCAATATCACTCAGCAATGAAATCTATGTCATCAGGCCCGTAGCAGCATAATGAGTGGATTCAGGTATGATGATTCTAACTGAAATAAGTCACACAGAAAAAGAAACATCATAAGATATCATTAATACACGGAATGTAAACTTGGCTACACAGGACCTGGATTACAAAACAGAAGAGGGTCTCAAATTTAGGAAACCAACTTATGCTTGCTTAAGGGGAAAGGTGAGTTGGGGTGCTGCATAAAACCAGAGATTGAAATGAGCACAGATAAAGTTCCTTAAGCCAAATATGGAATAGATAAGAACTACTCCTTGCTCAACGAAATGGACTCAACAGCCCATATTAAACGCCAAGAATGTACCTGACTAGTAAGTATCTTAAAACCTATGGATTGCTATGTCTCTGAAAGAAAATCAAGCGTGTGTACAGGGGCATAAACGCAGCAGTGATAGGATTGGAGAGGTTCGGTGAGCAAATGAAGACCCTTTGAAGTCATATTGCATGGTATCCATTCCACGGGTCTCAACTCTCCAGGTTTAAGGGATTCTTCCTTCAGCTAAAACATGCACGTGGAACCCAGAGTATGATCAACCGTGTGATCGGGAGACGTGTTCCAATATGTCTCAATTCTCGTCCCCTGGTACTCGGGTGTAACATTCCAGACGCTTTACTAACACTCTCCCGACTTGGAGAGTCAGTGCCTTTAACCTCCTGTTTGGCCCATTTGCAATTTCTGCGGAAGATGAACAGGAATAGGGAGAACCAATGAGAGACTAGCTGGAGGTGTCTGGATGGGCAAATTTAACTCTCATTTCCCACCAGGAAGAGGAATTAACCAAAGGCTCAGCATGCTGTGCCGGAACCAGATTAGGGCCTGAAGCAATCCTGCGGTGTTGCGGCCAGCTCACAAGAAAGCGAGTTGAAGAAAGGAGCTCAGGGGCACTGTAATTCACAAACCTGCAGAGTTATAAATGACAGCTATCATCCAAAAATATACTGAAGTAAGGCTGTCAAGAGGACTTGAAAGCGGGGCAGAATTGCAGGAAACCGATTTCAGGAGGTAGACTGGAATTGCATTTAAAGCATAGGAAAAGAGGCAGAACGTCCACAATGATGCACTTGGCCAAAAAGGGCGTATGCGTTTTTTCCTGAATATATTCAGGAAAAAACGCATACGCCCTTTTTGGCCAACCAAGCAAGCTTGTAAAGGAAATCTGCACTACAATGAAGTCTCACTTCCCCACGGTCAAAAGGGCCATCTGAAAAAAGTGTAAAATCCAGAAAGGCAGGACAGGCCATGGAGAACTGGGAGCCTTGTTATGCTGATGGGCGGGATGTAAATTGCCAACAGCCACTCGGGAGAGGTGTATGGTGTTTCCTGAAACATCTAAAAAACAAAGCAACAGAGCCTAGGGCACTTCCACTTATGGTCCTATAGCTTAGGGAAATTAAAATCAAAAAGACACAGCCACCCCAAAGTTTGGGACGGCTCTGTTTACAAGAACCTCGTTTACGGTACAAGTTCAATAGCGCAGAAAGTGAAAAATGGATAAAGAAGTTGTGGTACTTACGTACAATGCAATATCACTCAGCAATGAAATCTATGTCATCAGGCCCGTAGCAGCATAATGAGCGGATTCAGGTATGATGATTCTAACTGAAATAAGTCACACAGAAAAAGAAACATCATAAGAAAGCACTAATACACGGGATGTAAACTTGGCTACACAGGAACTGGATTACAAAACAGAACAGGGTCTCAAATTTAGAAAACCAACTTATGCTTGCTTAAGGGGAAAGGTGAGTTGGGTACTGCATCAAACCAGAGATTGAAATGACCACAGATAAAGTTCCTTAAGCCAAATATGGAATAGACAAGAACTACTCCTTGCTCAACGAAATGGACTCAACACCCCATATTAAACGCCTAAGAATGTACCTGACTAGTAAGTATCTTAAAACCTATGGATTGCTATGTCTCTGAAAGAAAATCAAGCGTGTGTACAGGGGCATAAACGCAGCAGTGATAGGATTGGAGAGGTTCGGTGAGCAAATGAAGACCCTTTGAAGTCATATTGCATGGTACCCATTCCACGGGTCTCAACTCTCCAGGTTTAAGGGACTCTGCCTTCAGGTAAAACATGCACGTGGAACCCAGAGTATGATCAACCGTGTGATCGGGAGACGTGTTCCAATATGTCTCAGTTCTCGTCCCCTGGTACTCGGGTGCAACTTTCCAGACGCTTTACTAACACTCTCCCGACTTGGAGAGTCAGTGCCTTTAACCTCCTGTTTGGCCCAGTTTGCAATTTCTGCGGAAGATGAACAGGAATAGGGAGAACCAAAGAGAAACTAGCTGGAGGTGTCTGGACGGGCAAATTTAACTCTCATTTCCCACCAGGAAGAGGAATTAACCAAAGGCTCAGCGTGCCGTGCCGGAACCAGATTAGGGCCTGAAGCAATGCTGCGGTGTTCCGGCCAGCTCCCAAGAAAGCGAGTTGAAGAAAGGAGCTCAGGGGCACTGTAATTCACAAACCTGCAGAGTTATAAATGACAGCTATCATCCAAAAATATACTGAAGTAAGGCTGCCAAGAGGACTTGAAAGCGGGGCAGAATTGCAGGAAACCGATTTCAGGAGGTAGACTGGAATTGCATTTAAAGCATAAGAAAAGAGGCAGAACGTCCACAATGATGCACTTGGCCAAAAAGGGCGTATGCGTTTTATCCTGAATATATTCAGGAAAAAACGCATACGCCCTTTTTGGCCAACCAAGCAAGCTTGCAAAGGAAATCTGCACTACAATGAAGTCTCACTTCCCCCCGGTCAAAAGGGCCATCTAAAAAAAGTGTAAAATCCAGAAAGGCAGGACAGGCCATGGAGAACTGGGAACCTTGTTATGCTGATGGGCGGGATGTAAATTGCCAAGAGCCACTCGGGAGAGGTGTATGGTGTTTCCTGAAACATCTAAAAAACAAAGCAACAGAGCCTAGGGCACTTCCACTTATGGTCCTATAACTTAGGGAAATTAAAATCAAAAAGACACAGCCACCCCAAAATTTGGGACGGCTCTGTTTACAAGAACCTGGTTTACGCTACAAGTTCAATATCGCAGAAAGCGAAAAATGGATAAAGATGTTGAGGTACTTACGTACAATGCATTATCATTCAGCAATGAAATCTAGGTCTTCAGGCCCATAGCAGCATAAAGAGTGGATTCAGGTATGATGATTCTAACTGAAATAAGTATCACAGAAAAAGAAACATCATAAGATATCACTACTACAAGGAATGTAAACTTGGCTACACAGGAACTGGATTACAAAACAGAACAGGGCCTTAAATTTAAAAAAACTACTTATGCTTGCTTAAGGGGAAAGGTGAGTTGGGGTGCTGCCTAAAACCAGAGATTGAAATGAGCACAGATAAAGTTCCTTAAGCCAAATATGGAATAGACAAGAACTACTCCTTGCTCAACGAAATGGACTCAACACCCCATATTAAACGCCTAAGAATGTACCTGACTAGTAAGAATTTTCAAACCTATGGATTGCTATGTCTCCGAAAGAGAATCAAGCTTGTGTACAGGGGCAAAAAGGCAGCAGTGATAGGATTGGAGAGGTTCGGTGAGCAAATGAAGACCCTTTGAAGTCATATTGCATGGTACCCATTCCACGGGTCTCAACTCTCCAGGTTTAAGGGATTCTTCCTTCAGCTAAAACATGCATGTGGAACCCAGAGTATGATAAACCGTATGATTGGGAGACGTGTTCCAATATGTCTCAGTTCTCGTCCCCTGGTACTCGGGTGCAACATTCCAGACGCTTTACTAACACTCTCCCGACTTGGAGAGTCAGTGCCTTTAACCTCCTGTTTGGCCCATTTGCAATTTCTGCGGAAGATGAACAGGAATAGGGAGAACCAATGAGAGACTAGCTGGAGGTGTCTGGACGGGCAAATTTAACTCTCATTTCCCACCAGGAAGAGGAATTAACCAAAGGCTCAGCGTGCCGTGCCGGAACCAGATTAGGGCCTGAAGCAATCCTGCGGTGTTGCGGCCAGCTCACAAGAAAGCGAGTTGAAGAAAGGAGCTCAGGGGCACTGTAATTCACAAACCTGCAGAGTTATAAATGACAGCTATCGTCCAAAAATATACTGAAGTAAGGCTGCCAAGAGGACTTGAAAGCGGGGCAGAATTGCAGGAAACCGATTTCAGGAGGTAGACTGGAATTGCATTTAAAGCATAGGAAAAGAGGCAGAACGTCAACAATGATGCACTTGGCCAAAAGGGCGTATGCGTTTTTTCCTGAATATATTCAGGAAAAAACGCATACACACTTTTTGGCCAACCAAGCAAGCTTGCAAAGGAAATCTGCACTACAGTGAAGGCTCACTTCCCCCGGTCAAAAGGGCCACCTGAAAAAAGTGTAAAATCCAGAAAGGCAGGACAGGCCATGGAGAACTGGGAGCCTTGTTATGCTGATGGGCGGTATGTAAATTGGCAACAGCCACTCGGGAGAAGTGTATGCTGTTTCCTGAAACATCTAAAAAACAAAGCAACAGAGCCTAGGGCACTTCCACTTATGGTCCTATAGCTTAGGGAAATTAAAATCAAAAAGACACAGCCACCCCAAAGTTTGGGACGGCTCTGTTTACAAGAACCTCGTTTACGGTACAAGTTCAATAGCGCAGAAAGTGAAAAATGGATAAAGAAGTTGTGGTACTTACGTACAATGCAATATCACTCAGCAATGAAATCTATGTCATCAGGCCCGTAGCAGCATAATGAGCGGATTCAGGTATGATGATTCTAACTGAAATAAGTCACACAGAAAAAGAAACATCATAAGAAAGCACTAATACACGGGATGTAAACTTGGCTACACAGGAACTGGATTACAAAACAGAACAGGGTCTCAAATTTAGAAAAACAACTTATGCTTGCTTAAGGGGAAAGGTGAGTTGGGGTGCTGCCTAAAACCAGAGATTGAAATGAGAACAGATAAAGTTCCTTAAGCCAAATATGGAATAGACAAGAACTACTCCTTGCTCAACGAAATGGACTCAACACCCCATATTAAGCGCCTAAGAATGTACCTGACTAGTAAGTATCTTAAAACCTATGGATTGCTATGTCTCTGAAAGAAAATCAAGCATGTGTACAGGGGCATAAACGCAGCAGTGATAGGATTGGAGAGGTTCGGTGAGCAAATGAAGACCCTTTGAAGTCATATTGCATGGTACCCATTCCACGGGTCTCAACTCTCCAGGTTTAAGGGATTCTGCCTTCAGGTAAAACATGCACGTGGAACCCAGAGTATGATAAACCGTATGATCGGGAGACGTGTTCCAATATGTCTCAATTCTCGTCCCCTGGTACTCGGGTGTAACATTCCAGACGCTTTACTAACACTCTCCCGACTTGGAGAGTCAGTGCCTTTAACCTCCTGTTTGGCTCATTTGCAATTTCTGAGGAAGATGAACAGGAATAGGGAGAACCAATGAGAGACTAGGTGGAGGTGTCTGGACGGGCAAATTTAACTCTCATTTCCCACCAGGAAGAGGAATTAACCAAAGGCTAAGCGTGCCGTGCCGGAACCAGATTAGGGCCTGAAGCAATCCTGTGGTGTTGCGGGCAGCTCACAAGAAAGCGAGTTGAAGAAAGGAGCTCAGGGGCACTGTAATTCACAAACCTGCAGAGTTATAAATGACAGCTATCGTCCAAAAATATACTGAAGTAAGGCTGCCAAGAGGACTTGAAAGCGGGGCAGAATTGCAGGAAACCGATTTCAGGAGGTAGACTGGAATTGCATTTAAAGCATAGGAAAAGAGGCAGAACGTCCACAATGATGCACTTGGCCAAAAAGGGCGTATGCGTTTTTTCCTGAATATATTCAGGAAAAAATGCATACGCCCTTTTTGGCCAACCAAGCAAGCTTGCAAAGGAAATCTGCACTACAATGAAGTCTCACTTCCCCCCGGTCAAAAGGGCCACCTGAAAAAAGTGTAAAATCCAGAAAGGCAGGACAGGCCATGGAGAACTGGGAGCCTTGTTATGCTGATGGGCGGGATGTAAATTGCCAACAGCCACTCGGGAGAGGTGTATGGTGTTTCCTGAAACATCTAAAAAACAAAGCAACAGAGCCTAGGGCACTTCCACTTATGGTCCTATAGCTTAGGGAAATTAAAATCAAAAAGACACAGCCACCCCAAAGTTTGGGACAGCTCTGTTTACAAGACCCTCGTTTACGGTACAAGTTCAATATCGCAGATAGTGAAAAATGGATAAAGAAGTTGTGGTACTTACGTACAACGCAATATCACTCAGCAATGAAATCTATGTCATCAGGCCCGTAGCAGCATAATGAGTGGATTCAGGTATGATGATTCTAACTGAAATAAGTCACACAGAAAAAGAAACATCATAAGATATCACTAATACACGGAATGTAAACTTGGCTACACAGGAACTGGATTACAAAACAGAACAGGGTCTCAAATTTAGAAAACCTACTTATGCTTGCTTAAGGGGAAAGGTGAGTTGGGGTGCTGCATAAAACCTGAGATTGAAATGAGCACAGATAAAGTTCCTTAAGCCAAATATGGAATAGACAAGAGCTACTCCTTGCTCAACGAAATGGACTCAACACCCCATATTAAACGCCTAAGAATGTACCTGACTAGTAAGTATCTTAAAACCTATGGATTGCTATGTCTCTGAAAGAAAATCAAGCGTGTGTACAGGGGCATAAACGCAGCAATGATAGGATTGGAGAGGTTCGGTGAGCAAATGAAGACCCTTTGAAGTCATATTGCATGGTACCCATTCCACGGGTCTCAACTCTCCGGGTTTAAGGGATTCTTCCTTCAGCTAAAATATGTATGTGGAACCCAGAGTATGATCAACCGTGTGATCGGGAGACGTGTTCCAATATGTCTCAGTTCTCGTCCCCTGGTACGCGGGTGCAACATTCCAGACGCTTTACTAACACTCTCCCGACTTGGAGAGTCAGTGCCTTTAACCTCCTGTTTGGCCCAGTTTGCAATTTCTGCGGAAGATGAACAGGAATAGGGAGAACCAATGAGAGACTAGGTGGAGGTGTGTGGACGGGCAAATTTAACTCTCATTTTCCACCAGGAAGAGGAATTAACCAAAGTCTCAGAGTGCCGTGCTGGAACCAGATTAGGGCCTGAAGCAATCCTGCGGTGTTGCGGCCAGCTCACAAGAAAGCGAGTTGAAGAAAGGAGCTCAGGGGCACTGTAATTCACAAACCTGCAGAGTTATAAATGACAGCTATCGTCCAAAAATATACTGAAGTAAGGCTGCCAAGAGGACTTGAAAGCGGGGCAGAATTGCAGGAAACCGATTTCAGGAGGTAGACTGGAATTGCATTTAAAGCATAGGAAAAGAGGCAGAACGTCCACAATGATGCACTTGGCCAAAAAGGGCGTATGCGTTGTTTCCTGAATATATTCAGGAAAAAAGGCAAACGCACTTTTTGGCGAACCAAGCAAGCTTGCAAAGGAAATCTGCACTGCAATGAAGTCTCACTTCCCCCCAGTCAAAAGGGCCATCTGAAAAAAGTGTAAAATCCAGAAAGGCAGGACAGGCCATGGAGAACTGGGAGCCTTGTTATGCTGATGGGCGGGATGTAAATTGCCAACAGCCACTCGGGAGAGGTGTATGGTGTTCCCTGAAACATCTAAAAAACAAAGCAACAGAGCCTAGGGCACTTCCACTTATGGTCCTATAGCTTAGGGAAATTAAAATCAAAAAGACACAGCCACCCCAAAGTTTGGGACGGCTCTGTTTACAAGAACCTCGTTTACGGTACAAGTTCAATATCGCAGAAAGTGAAAAATGGATAAAGAAGTTGTGGTACTTACGTACAATGCAATATCACTCAGCAATGAAATCTATGTCATCAGGCCCGTAGCAGCATAATGAGTGGATTCAGGTATGATGATTCTAACTGAAATAAGTCACACAGAAAAAGAAACATCATAAGATATCACTAATACACGGAATGTAAACTTGGCTACACAGGAACTGGATTACAAAACAGAACAGGGTCTCAAATTTAGAAAACCAACTTATGCTTGCTTAAGGGGAAAGGTGAGTTGGGGTGCTGCATAAAACCAGAGATTGAAATGAGCACAGATAAAGTTCCTTAAGCCAAATATGGAATAGACAAGAACTACTCCTTGTTCAACGAAATGGACTCAACACCCCATATTAAACGCCTAAGAATGTACCTGACTAGTAAGTATCTTAAAACCTCTGGATAGCTATGTCTCCGAAAGAGAATCAAGCGTGTGTACAGGGGCATAAACGCAGCAGTGATAGGATTGGAGAGGTTCGGTGAGCAAATGAAGACCCTTTGAAGTCATATTGCATGGTACCCATTCCACGGGTCTCAACTCTCCAGGTTTAAGGGATTCTTCCTTCAGCTAAAACATGCATGTGGAACCCAGAGTATGATCAACCGTGTGATCGGGAGACGTGTTCCAATATGTCTCAGTTCTCGTCCCCTGGTACTCGGGTGCAACATTCCAGACGCTTTACTAACACTCTCCCGACTTGGAGAGTCAGTGCCTTTAACCTCCTGTCTGTCCCATTTGCAATTTCTGCGGAAGATGAACAGGAATACAG
Source organism: Leucopleurus acutus (assembly GCF_964270905.1). NCBI lineage: Eukaryota > Metazoa > Chordata > Mammalia > Artiodactyla > Delphinidae > Leucopleurus > Leucopleurus acutus. The sequence continues at coordinate 122,381 of NW_028139070.1, read as the reverse complement.
AGAACCAATGAGAGACTAGCTGGAGGTGTCTGGACGGGCAAATTTAACTCTCATTTCCCACCAGGAAGAGGAATTAACCAAAGGCTCAGCGTGCCGTGCCGGAACCAGATTAGGGCCTGAAGCAATCCTGCGGTGTTGCGGCCAGCTCACAAGAAAGCGAGTTGAAGAAAGGAGCTCAGGGGCACTGTAATTCACAAACCTGCAGAGTTATAAATGACAGCTATCGTCCAAAAATATATTGAACTAAGGCTGCCAAGAGGACTTGAAAGCGGGGCAGAATTGCAGGAAACCGATTTCAGGAGGTAGACTGGAATTGCATTTAAAGCATAGGAAAAGAGGCAGAACGTCCACAATGATGCACTTGGCCAAAAAGGGCGTATGCGTTTTTTACTGAATATATTTAGGGAAAAACGCATACGCCCTTTTTGGCCAACCAAGCAAGCTTGCAAAGGAAATCTGCACTACAATGAAGTCTCACTTCCCCCCGGTCAAAAGGGCCATCTGAAAAAAGTGTAAAATCCAGAAAGGCAGGACAGGCCATGGAGAACTGGGAGCCTTGTTATGCTGATGGGCGGGATGTAAACTGCCAACAGCCACTCGGGAGAGGTGTATGGTGTTTCCTGAAACATCTAAAAAACAAAGCAACAGAGCCTAGGGCACTTCCACTTATGGTCCTATAGCTTAGGGAAATTAAAATCAAAAAGACACAGCCACCCCAAAGTTTGGGACGGCTCTGTTTACAAGAACCTCGTTTATGGTACAAGTTCAATATCGCAGAAAGTGAAAAATGGATAAAGAAGTTGTGGTACTTACGTACAATGCAATATCACTCAGCAATGAAATCTATGTCATCAGGCCCATAGCAGCATAATGAGTGGATTCAGGTATGATGATTCTAACTGAAATAAGTCACACATAAAAAGAAACATCATAAGATATCACTAATACACGGGATGTAAACTTGGCTACACAGGAACTGGATTACAAAACAGAACAGGGTCTCAAATTTAGAAAACCAACTTATGCTTGCTTAAGGGGAAAGGTGAGTTGGGGTGCTGCATAAAACCAGAGATTGAAATGAGCACAGATAAAGTTCCTTAAGCCAAATATGGAATAGACAAGATCTACTCCTTGTTCAACGAAATGGACTCAACACCCCATATTAAACGCCTAAGAATGTACCTGACTAGTAAGTATCTTAAAACCTCTGGATAGCTATGCCTCTGAAAGAAAATCAAGCGTGTGTACAGGGGCATAAACGCAGCAGTGATAGGATTGGAGAGGTTCGGTGAGCAAATGAAGACCCTTTGAAGTCATATTTCATGGTACCCATTCCACGGGTCTCAGCTCTCCAGGTTTAAGGGATTCTTCCTTCAGCTAAAACATGCACGTGGAACCCAGAGTATGATCAACCATGGGATCGGGAGACGTGTTCCAATATGTCTCAGTTCTCGTCCCCTTGTACTCGGGTGCAACATTCCAGACGCTTTACTAACACTCTCCCTACTTGGAGAGTCAGTGCCTTTAACCTCCTGTTTGGCCCATTTGCAATTTCTGCGGAAGATGAACAGGAATAGGGAGAACCAATGAGAGACTAGGTGGAGGTTTCTGGACGGGCAAATTTAACTCTCATTTCCCACCAGGAAGAGGAATTAACCAAAGGCTCAGCGTGCCGTGCCGGAACCAGATTAGGGCCTGAAGCAATCCTGCGGTGTTGCGGCCAGCTCACAAGAAAGCGAGTTGAAGAAAGGAGCTCAGGGGCACTGTAATTCACAAACCTGCAGAGTTATAAATGACAGCTATCGTCCAAAAATATACTGAAGTAAGGCTGCCAAGAGGACTTGAAAGCGGGGCAGAATTGCAGGAAACCGATTTCAGGAGGTAGACTGGAATTGCATTTAAAGCATAGGAAAAGAGGCAGAACGTCCACAATGATGCACTTGGCCAAAAAGGGCGTATGCGTTTTATCCTGAATATAGTCAGGAAAAAACGCATACGCCCTTTTTGGCCAACCAAGCAAGCTTGCAAAGGAAATCTGCACTACAATGAAGTCTCACTTCCCCCCGGTCAAAAGGGCCATCTGAAAAAAGTGTAAAATCCAGAAAGGCAGGACAGGCCATGGAGAACTGGGAGCCTTGTTATGCTGATGGGCGGGATGTAAATTGCCAACAGCCACTCGGGAGAGGTGTATGGTGTTTCCTGAAACATCTAAAAAACAAGCAACAGAGACTAGGGCACTTCCACTTATGGTCCTATAGCTTGGGAAATTAAAATCAAAAAGACACAGCCACCCCAAAGTTTTGGACGGCTCTGTTTACAAGAACCTCGTTTACGGTACAAGTTCAATATCGCAGAAAGTGAAAAATGGATAAAGAAGTTGTGGTACTTACGTACAATGCAATATCACTCAGCAATGAAATCTATGTCATCAGGCCCGTAGCAGCATAATGAGTGGATTCAGGTATGATGATTCTAACTGAAATAAGTCACACAGAAAAAGAAACATCATAAGATATCATTAATACACGGAATGTAAACTTGGCTACACAGGAACTGGATTACAAAACAGAAGAGGGTCTCAAATTTAGGAAACCAACTTATGCTTGCTTAAGGGGAAAGGTGAGTTGGGGTGCTGCATAAAACCAGAGATTGAAATGAGCACAGATAAAGTTCCTTAAGCCAAATATGGAATAGATAAGAACTACTCCTTGCTCAACGAAATGGACTCAACAGCCCATATTAAACGCCAAGAATGTACCTGACTAGTAAGTATCTTAAAACCTATGGATTGCTATGTCTCTGAAAGAAAATCAAGCGTGTGTACAGGGGCATAAACGCAGCAGTGATAGGATTGGAGAGGTTCGGTGAGCAAATGAAGACCCTTTGAAGTCATATTGCATGGTATCCATTCCACGGGTCTCAACTCTCCAGGTTTAAGGGATTCTTCCTTCAGCTAAAACATGCACGTGGAACCCAGAGTATGATCAACCATGTGATCGGGAGACGTGTTCCAATATGTCTCAATTCTCGTCCCCTGGTACTCGGGTGTAACATTCCAGACGCTTTACTAACACTCTCCCGACTTGGAGAGTCAGTGCCTTTAACCTCCTGTTTGGCCCATTTGCAATTTCTGCGGAAGATGAACAGGAATAGGGAGAACCAATGAGAGACTAGCTGGAGGTGTCTGGACGGGCAAATTTAACTCTCATTTCCCACCAGGAAGAGGAATTAACCAAAGGCTCAGCATGCTGTGCCGGAACCAGATTAGGGCCTGAAGCAATCCTGCGGTGTTGCGGCCAGCTCACAAGAAAGCGAGTTGAAGAAAGGAGCTCAGGGGCACTGTAATTCACAAACCTGCAGAGTTATAAATGACAGCTATCATCCAAAAATATACTGAAGTAAGGCTGTCAAGAGGACTTGAAAGCGGGGCAGAATTGCAGGAAACCGATTTCAGGAGGTAGACTGGAATTGCATTTAAAGCATAGGAAAAGAGGCAGAACGTCCACAATGATGCACTTGGCCAAAAAGGGCGTATGCGTTTTTTCCTGAATATATTCAGGAAAAAACGCATACGCCCTTTTTGGCCAACCAAGCAAGCTTGTAAAGGAAATCTGCACTACAATGAAGTCTCACTTCCCCACGGTCAAAAGGGCCATCTGAAAAAAGTGTAAAATCCAGAAAGGCAGGACAGGCCATGGAGAACTGGGAGCCTTGTTATGCTGATGGGCGGGATGTAAATTGCCAACAGCCACTCGGGAGAGGTGTATGGTGTTTCCTGAAACATCTAAAAAACAAAGCAACAGAGCCTAGGGCACTTCCACTTATGGTCCTATAGCTTAGGGAAATTAAAATCAAAAAGACACAGCCACCCCAAAGTTTGGGACGGCTCTGTTTACAATAACCTCGTTTACGGTACAAGTTCAATAGCGCAGAAAGTGAAAAATGGATAAAGAAGTTGTGGTACTTACGTACAATGCAATATCACTCAGCAATGAAATCTATGTCATCAGGCCCATAGCAGCATAATGAGCGGATTCAGGTATGATGATTCTAACTGAAATAAGTCACACAGAAAAAGAAACATCATAAGAAAGCACTAATACACGGGATGTAAACTTGGCTACACAGGAACTGGATTACAAAACAGAACAGGGTCTCAAATTTAGAAAACCAACTTATGCTTGCTTAAGGGGAAAGGTGAGTTGGGGTACTGCATCAAACCAGAGATTGAAATGAGCACAGATAAAGTTCCTTAAGCCAAATATAGAATAGACAAGAACTACTCCTTGATCAACGAAATGGACTCAACACCCCATATTAAACGCCTAAGAATGTACCTGACTAGTAAGTATCTTAAAACCTATGGATTGCTATGTCTCTGAAAGAAAATCAAGCGTGTGTACAGGGGCATAAACGCAGCAGTGATAGGATTGGAGAGGTTCGGTGAGCAAATGAAGACCCTTTGAAGTCATATTGCATGGTACCCATTCCACGGGTCTCAACTCTCCAGGTTTAAGGGACTCTGCCTTCAGGTAAAACATGCACGTGGAACCCAGAGTATGATCAACCGTGTGATCGGGAGACGTGTTCCAATATGTCTCAGTTCTCGTCCCCTGGTACTCGGGTGCAACTTTCCAGACGCTTTACTAACACTCTCCCGACTTGGAGAGTCAGTGCCTTTAACCTCCTGTTTGGCCCAGTTTGCAATTTCGGCGGAAGATGAACAGGAATAGGGAGAACCAAAGAGAAACTAGCTGGAGGTGTCTGGACGGGCAAATTTAACTCTCATTTCCCACCAGGAAGAGGAATTAACCAAAGGCTCAGCGTGCCGTGACGGAACCAGATTAGGGCCTGAAGCAATGCTGCGGTGTTCCGGCCAGCTCCCAAGAAAGCGAGTTGAAGAAAGGAGCTCAGGGGCACTGTAATTCACAAACCTGCAGAGTTATAAATGACAGCTATCGTCCAAAAATATACTGAAGTAAGGCTGCCAAGAGGACTTGAAAGCGGGGCAGAATTGCAGGCAACCGATTTCAGGAGGTAGACTGGAATTGCATTTAAACATAAGAAAAGAGGCAGAACGTCCACAATGATGCACTTGGCCAAAAAGGGCGTATGCGTTTTATCCTGAATATATTCAGGAAAAAACGCATACGCCCTTTTTGGCCAACCAAGCAAGCTTGCAAAGGAAATCTGCACTACAATGAAGTCTCACTTCCCCCCGGTCAAAAGGGCCATCTGAAAAAAGTGTAAAATCCAGAAAGGCAGGACAGGCCATGGAGAACTGGGAACCTTGTTATGCTGATGGGCGGGATGTAAATTGCCAAGAGCCACTCGGGAGAGGTGTATGGTGTTTCCTGAAACATCTAAAAAACAAAGCAACAGAGCCTAGGGCACTTCCACTTATGGTCCTATAACTTAGGGAAATTAAAATCAAAAAGACACAGCCACCCCAAAATTTGGGACGGCTCTGTTTACAAGAACCTGGTTTACGCTACAAGTTCAATATCGCAGAAAGCGAAAAATGGATAAAGATGTTGAGGTACTTACGTACAATGCATTATCATTCAGCAATGAAATCTAGGTCTTCAGGCCCATAGCAGCATAAAGAGTGGATTCAGGTATGATGATTCTAACTGAAATAAGTATCACAGAAAAAGAAACATCATAAGATATCACTACTACAAGGAATGTAAACTTGGCTACACAGGAACTGGATTACAAAACAGAACAGGGCCTTAAATTTAAAAAAACTACTTATGCTTGCTTAAGGGGAAAGGTGAGTTGGGGTGCTGCCTAAAACCAGAGATTGAAATGAGCACAGATAAAGTTCCTTAAGCCAAATATGGAATAGACAAGAACTACTCCTTGCTCAACGAAATGGACTCAACACCCCATATTAAACGCCTAAGAATGTACCTGACTAGTAAGAATTTTCAAACCTATGGATTGCTATGTCTCCGAAAGAGAATCAAGCTTGTGTACAGGGGCAAAAAGGCAGCAGTGATAGGATTGGAGAGGTTCGGTGAGCAAATGAAGACCCTTTGAAGTCATATTGCATGGTACCCATTCCACGGGTCTCAACTCTCCAGGTTTAAGGGATTCTTCCTTCAGCTAAAACATGCATGTGGAACCCAGAGTATGATAAACCGTATGATCGGGAGACGTGTTCCAATATGTCTCAGTTCTCGTCCCCTGGTACTCGGGTGCAACATTCCAGACGCTTTACTAACACTCTCCCGACTTGGAGAGTCAGTGCCTTTAACCTCCTGTTTGGCCCATTTGCAATTTCTGCGGAAGATGAACAGGAATAGGGAGAACCAATGAGAGACTAGCTGGAGGTGTCTGGACGGGCAAATTTAACTCTCATTTCCCACCAGGAAGAGGAATTAACCAAAGGCTCAGCGTGCCGTGCCGGAACCAGATTAGGGCCTGAAGCAATCCTGCGGTGTTGCGGCCAGCTCACAAGAAAGCGAGTTGAAGAAAGGAGCTCAGGGGCACTGTAATTCACAAACCTGCAGAGTTATAAATGACAGCTATCGTCCAAAAATATACTGAAGTAAGGCTGCCAAGAGGACTTGAAAGCGGGGCAGAATTGCAGGAAACCGATTTCAGGAGGTAGACTGGAATTGCATTTAAAGCATAGGAAAAGAGGCAGAACGTCAACAATGATGCACTTGGCCAAAAGGGCGTATGCGTTTTTTCCTGAATATATTCAGGAAAAAACGCATACGCCCTTTTTGGCCAACCAAGCAAGCTTGCAAAGGAAATCTGCACTACAATGAAGTCTCACTTCCCCCCGGTCAAAAGGGCCATCTGAAAAAAGTGTAAAATCCAGAAAGGCAGGAAAGGCCATGGAGAACTGGGAGCCTTGTTATGCTGATGGGCGGGATGTAAATTGGCAACAGCCACTCGGGAGAAGTGTATGCTGTTTCCTGAAACATCTAAAAAACAAAGCAACAGAGCCTAGGGCACTTCCACTTATGGTCCTATAGCTTAGGGAAATTAAAATCAAAAAGACACAGCCACCCCAAAATTTGGGACGGCTCTGTTTACAAGAACCTCGTTTACGGTACAAGTTCAATAGCGCAGAAAGTGAAAAATGGATAAAGAAGTTGTGGTACTTACGTACAATGCAATATCACTCAGCAATGAAATCTATGTCATCAGGCCCGTAGCAGCATAATGAGCGGATTCAGGTATGATGATTCTAACTGAAATAAGTCACACAGAAAAAGAAACATCATAAGAAAGCACTAATACACGGGATGTAAACTTGGCTACACAGGAACTGGATTACAAAACAGAACAGGGTCTCAAATTTAGAAAACCAACTTATGCTTGCTTAAGGGGAAAGGTGAGTTGGGGTACTGCATCAAACCAGAGATTGAAATGAGCACAGATAAAGTTCCTTAAGCCAAATATAGAATAGACAAGAACTACTCCTTGCTCAACGAAATGGACTCAACACCCCATATTAAACGCCTAAGAATGTACCTGACTAGTAAGTATCTTAAAACCTATGGATTGCTATGTCTCTGAAAGAAAATCAAGCGTGTGTACAGGGGCATAAACGCAGCAGTGATAGGATTGGAGAGGTTCGGTGAGCAAATGAAGACCCTTTGAAGTCATATTGCATGGTACCCATTCCACGGGTCTCAACTCTCCAGGTTTAAGGGACTCTGCCTTCAGTTAAAACATGCACGTGAAACCCAGAGTATGATCAACCGTGTGATCGGGAGACGTGTTCCAATATGTCTCAGTTCTCGTCCCCTGGTACTCGGGTGCAACTTTCCAGACGCTTTACTAACACTCTCCCGACTTGGAGAGTCAGTGCCTTTAACCTCCTGTTTGGCCCAGTTTGCAATTTCTGCGGAAGATGAACAGGAATAGGGAGAACCAAAGAGAAACTAGCTGGAGGTGTCTGGACGGGCAAATTTAACTCTCATTTCCCACCAGGAAGAGGAATTAACCAAAGGCTCAGCGTGCCATGCCGGAACCAGATTAGGGCCTGAAGCAATGCTGCGGTGTTCCGGCCAGCTCCCAAGAAAGCGAGTTGAAGAAAGGAGCTCAGGGGCACTGTAATTCACAAACCTGCAGAGTTATAAATGACAGCTATCGTCCAAAAATATACTGAAGTAAGGCTGCCAAGAGGACTTGAAAGCGGGGCAGAATTGCAGGCAACCGATTTCAGGAGGTAGACTGGAATTGCATTTAAAGCATAAGAAAAGAGGCAGAACGTCCACAATGATGCACTTGGCCAAAAAGGGCGTATGCGTTTTTTCCTGAATATATTCAGGAAAAAACGCATACGCCCTTTTTGGCCAACCAAGCAAGCTTGCAAAGGAAATCTGCACTACAATGAAGTCTCACTTCCCCCCGGTCAAAAGGGCCATCTGAAAAAAGTGTAAAATCCAGAAAGGCAGGACAGGCCATGGAGAACTGGGAACCTTGTTATGCTGATGGGCGGGATGTAAATTGCCAAGAGCCACTCGGGAGAGGTGTATGGTGTTTCCTGAAACATCTAAAAAACAAAGCAACAGAGCCTAGGGCACTTCCACTTATGGTCCTATAACTTAGGGAAATTAAAATCAAAAAGACACAGCCACCCCAAAATTTGGGACGGCTCTGTTTACAAGAACCTGGTTTACGCTACAAGTTCAATATCGCAGAAAGCGAAAAATGGATAAAGATGTTGAGGTACTTACGTACAATGCATTATCATTCAGCAATGAAATCTAGGTCTTCAGGCCCATAGCAGCATAAAGAGTGGATTCAGGTATGATGATTCTAACTGAAATAAGTATCACAGAAAAAGAAACATCATAACATATCACTAATACAAGGAATGTAAACTTGGCTACACAGGAACTGGATTACAAAACAGAACAGGGCCTTAAATTTAAAAAAACTACTTATGCTTGCTTAAGGGGAAAGGTGAGTTGGGGTGCTGCCTAAAACCAGAGATTGAAATGAGCACAGATAAAGTTCCTTAAGCCAAATATGGAATAGACAAGAACTACTCCTTGCTCAACGAAATGGACTCAACACCCCATATTAAACGCCTAAGAATGTACCTGACTAGTAAGAATTTTCAAACCTATGGATTGCTATGTCTCCGAAAGAGAATCAAGCTTGTGTACAGGGGCAAAAAGGCAGCAGTGATAGGATTGGAGAGGTTCGGTGAGCAAATGAAGACCCTTTGAAGTCATATTGCATGGTACCCATTCCACGGGTCTCAACTCTCCAGGTTTAAGGGATTCTTCCTTCAGCTAAAACATGCATGTGGAACCCAGAGTATGATAAACCGTATGATCGGGAGACGTGTTCCAATATGTCTCAGTTCTCGTCCCCTGGTACTCGGGTGCAACATTCCAGACGCTTTACTAACACTCTCCCGACTTGGAGAGTCAGTGCCTTTAACCTCCTGTTTGGCCCATTTGCAATTTCTGCGGAAGATGAACAGGAATAGGGAGAACCAATGAGAGACTAGCTGGAGGTGTCTGGACGGGCAAATTTAACTCTCATTTCCCACCAGGAAGAGGAATTAACCAAAGGCTCAGCGTGCCGTGCCGGAACCAGATTAGGGCCTGAAGCAATCCTGCGGTGTTGCGGCCAGCTCACAAGAAAGCGAGTTGAAGAAAGGAGCTCAGGGGCACTGTAATTCACAAACCTGCAGAGTTATAAATGACAGCTATCGTCCAAAAATATACTGAAGTAAGGCTGCCAAGAGGACTTGAAAGCGGGGCAGAATTGCAGGCAACCGATTTCAGGAGGTAGACTGGAATTGCATTTAAAGCATAAGAAAAGAGGCAGAACGTCCACAATGATGCACTTGGCCAAAAAGGGCGTATGCGTTTTATCCTGAATATATTCAGGAAAAAACGCATACGCCCTTTTTGGCCAACCAAGCAAGCTGGCAAAGGAAATCTGCACTACAATGAAGTCTCACTTCCCCCCGGTCAAAAGGGCCATCTGAAAAAAGTGTAAAATCCAGAAAGGCAGGACAGGCCATGGAGAACTGGGAACCTTGTTATGCTGATGGGCGGGATGTAAATTGCCAAGAGCCACTCGGGAGAGGTGTATGGTGTTTCCTGAAACATCTAAAAAACAAAGCAACAGAGCCTAGGGCACTTCCACTTATGGTCCTATAACTTAGGGAAATTAAAATCAAAAAGACACAGCCACCCCAAAATTTGGGACGGCTCTGTTTACAAGAACCTGGTTTACGCTACAAGTTCAATATCGCAGAAAGCGAAAAATGGATAAAGATGTTGAGGTACTTACGTACAATGCATTATCATTCAGCAATGAAATCTAGGTCTTCAGGCCCATAGCAGCATAAAGAGTGGATTCAGGTATGATGATTCTAACTGAAATAAGTATCACAGAAAAAGAAACATCATAAGATATCACTAATACAAGGAATGTAAACTTGGCTACACAGGAACTGGATTACAAAACAGAACAGGGCCTTAAATTTAAAAAAACTACTTATGCTTGCTTAAGGGGAAAGGTGAGTTGGGGTGCTGCCTAAAACCAGAGATTGAAATGAGCACAGATAAAGTTCCTTAAGCCAAATATGGAATAGACAAGAACTACTCCTTGCTCAACGAAATGGACTCAACACCCCATATTAAACGCCTAAGAATGTACCTGACTAGTAAGAATTTTCAAACCTATGGATTGCTATGTCTCCGAAAGAGAATCAAGCTTGTGTACAGGGGCAAAAAGGCAGCAGTGATAGGATTGGAGAGGTTCGGTGAGCAAATGAAGACCCTTTGAAGTCATATTGCATGGTACCCATTCCACGGGTCTCAACTCTCCAGGTTTAAGGGATTCTGCCTTCAGGTAAAACATGCACGTGGAACCCAGAGTATGATCAACCGTGTGATCGGGAGACGTGTTCCAATATGTCTCAATTCTCGTCCCCTGGTACTCGGGTGTAACATTCCAGACGCTTTACTAACACTCTCCCGACTTGGAGAGTCAGTGCCTTTAACCTCCTGTTTGCCTCATTTGCAATTTCTGAGGAAGATGAACAGGAATAGGGAGAACCAATGAGAGACTAGGTGGAGGTGCCTGGACGGGCAAATTTAACTCTCATTTCCCACCAGGAAGAGGAATTAACCAAAGGCTCAGCGTGCCGTGCCGGAACCAGATTAGGGCCTGAAGCAATCCTGCGGTGTTGCGGCCAGCTCCCAAGAAAGCGAGTTGAAGAAAGGAGCTCAGGGGCACTGTAATTCACAAACCTGCAGAGTTATAAATGACAGCTATCGTCCAAAAATATACTGAAGTAAGGCTGCCAAGAGGACTTGAAAGCGGGGCAGAATTGCAGGAAACCGATTTCAGGAGGTAGACTGGAATTGCATTTAAAGCATAGGAAAAGAGGCAGAACGTCCACAATGATGCACTTGGCCAAAAAGGGCGTATGCGTTTTTTCCTGAATATATTCAGGAAAAAACGCATACGCCCTTTTTGGCCAACCAAGCAAGCTTGCAAAGGAAATCTGCACTACAATGAAGTCTCACTTCCCCCCAGTCAAAAGGGCCATCTGAAAAAAGTGTAAAATCCAGAAAGGCAGGACAGGCCATGGAGAACTGGGAGCCTTGTTATGCTGATGGGCGGGATGTAAATTGGCAACAGCCACTCGGGAGAAGTTTATGCTGTTTCCTGAAACATCTAAAAAACAAAGCAACAGAACCTAGGGCACTTCCACTTATGGTCCTATAGCTTAGGGAAATTAAAATCAAAAAGACACAGCCACCCCAAAGTTTGGGACGGCTCTGTTTACAAGAACCTGGTTTACGCTACAAGTTCAATATCGCAGAAAGCGAAAAATGGATAAAGAAGTTGTGGTACTTACGTACAATGCATTATCACTCAGCAATGAAATCTATGTCTTCAGGCCCATAGCAACATAAAGAGTGGATTCAGGTATGATGATTCTAACTGAAATAAGTATCACAGAAAAAGAAACATCATAAGATATCACTAATACACGGAATGTAAACTTGGCTACACAGGAACTGGATTACAAAACAGAACAGGGTCTCAAATTTAGAAAAACAACTTATGCTTGCTTAAGGGGAAAGGTGAGTTGGGGTGCTGCCTAAAACCAGAGATTGAAATGAGAACAGATAAAGTTCCTTAAGCCAAATATGGAATAGACAAGAACTACTCCTTGCTCAACGAAATGGACTCAACACCCCATATTAAGCGCCTAAGAATGTACCTGACTAGTAAGTATCTTAAAACCTATGGATTGCTATGTCTCTGAAAGAAAATCAAGCATGTGTACAGGGGCATAAACGCAGCAGTGATAGGATTGGAGAGGTTCGGTGAGCAAATGAAGACCCTTTGAAGTCATATTGCATGGTACCCATTCCACGGGTCTCAACTCTCCAGGTTTAAGGGATTCTTCCTTCAGCTAAAACATGCATGTGGAACCCAGAGTATGATCAACCGTGTGATCGGGAGACGTGTTCCAATATGTCTCAGTTCTCGTCCCCTGGTACTCAGGTGCAACTTTGCAGACGCTTTACTATCACTCTCCCAACTTGGAGAGTCAGTGCCTTTAACCTCCTGTTTGGCCCATTTGCAATTTCTGAAGAAGATGAACAGGAATAGGGAGAACCAATGAGAGACTAGGTGGAGGTGTCTGGACGGGCAAATTTAACTCTCATTTCCCACCAGGAAGAGGAATTAACCAAAGGCTAAGCGTGCCGTGCCGGAACCAGATTAGGGCCTGAAGCAATCCTGTGGTGTTGCGGCCAGCTCACAAGAAAGCGAGTTGAAGAAAGGAGCTCAGGGGCACTGTAATTCACAAACCTGCAGAGTTATAAATGACAGCTATCGTCCAAAAATATACTGAAGTAAGGCTGCCAAGAGGACTTGAAAGCGGGGCAGAATTGCAGGAAACCGATTTCAGGAGGTAGACTGGAATTGCATTTAAAGCATAGGAAAAGAGGCAGAACGTCCACAATGATGCACTTGGCCAAAAAGGGCGTATGCGTTTTTTCCTGAATATATTCAGGAAAAAATGCATACGCCCTTTTTGGCCAACCAAGCAAGCTTGCAAAGGAAATCTGCACTACAATGAAGTCTCACTTCCCCCCGGTCAAAAGGGCCACCTGAAAAAAGTGTAAAATCCAGAAAGGCAGGACAGGCCATGGAGAACTGGGAGCCTTGTTATGCTGATGGGCGGGATGTAAATTGCCAACAGCCACTCGGGAGAGGTGTATGGTGTTTCCTGAAACATCTAAAAAACAAAGCAACAGAGCCTAGGGCACTTCCACTTATGGTCCTATAGCTTAGGGAAATTAAAATCAAAAAGACACAGCCACCCCAAAGTTTGGGACAGCTCTGTTTACAAGACCCTCGTTTACGGTACAAGTTCAATATCGCAGATAGTGAAAAATGGATAAAGAAGTTGTGGTACTTACGTACAATGCAATATCACTCAGCAATGAAATCTATGTCATCAGGCCCGTAGCAGCATAATGAGTGGATTCAGGTATGATGATTCTAACTGAAATAAGTCACACAGAAAAAGAAACATCATAAGATATCACTAATACACGGAATGTAAACTTGGCTACACAGGAACTGGATTACAAAACAGAACAGGGTCTCAAATTTAGAAAACCTACTTATGCTTGCTTAAGGGGAAAGGTGAGTTGGGGTGCTGCATAAAACCAGAGATTGAAATGAGCACAGATAAAGTTCCTTAAGCCAAATATGGAATAGACAAGAGCTACTCCTTGCTCAACGAAATGGACTCAACACCCCATATTAAACGCCTAAGAATGTACCTGACTAGTAAGTATCTTAAAACCTATGGATTGCTATGTCTCTGAAAGAAAATCAAGAGTGTGTACAGGGGCATAAACGCAGCAATGATAGGATTGGAGAGGTTCGGTGAGCAAATGAAAACCCTTTGAAGTCATATTGCATGGTACCCATTCCACGGGTCTCAACTCTCCGGGTTTAAGGGATTCTTCCTTCAGCTAAAACATGTATGTGGAACCCAGAGTATGATCAACCGTGTGATCGGGAGACGTGTTCCAATATGTCTCAGTTCTCGTCCCCTGGTACGCGGGTGCAACATTCCAGACGATTTACTAACACTCTCCCGACTTGGAGAGTCAGTGCCTTTAACCTCCTGTTTGGCCCAGTTTGCAATTTCTGCGGAAGATGAACAGGAATAGGGAGAACCAATAAGAGACTAGGTGGAGGTGTGTGGACGGGCAAATTTAACTCTCATTTTCCACCAGGAAGAGGAATTAACCAAAGTCTCAGAGTGCCGTGCTGGAACCAGATTAGGGCCTGAAGCAATCCTGCGGTGTTGCGGCCAGCTCCCAAGAAAGCGAGTTGAAGAAAGGAGCTCAGGGGCACTGTAATTCACAAACCTGCAGAGTTATAAATGACAGCTATCGTCCAAAAATATACTGAAGTAAGGCTGCCAAGAGGACTTGAAAGCGGGGCAGAATTGCAGGAAACCGATTTCAGGAGGTAGACTGGAATTGCATTTAAAGCATAGGAAAAGAGGCAGAACGTCCACAATGATGCACTTGGCCAAAAAGGGCGTATGCGTTTTTTCCTGAATATATTCAGGAAAAAATGCATACGCCCTTTTTGGCCAACCAAGCAAGCTTGCAAAGGAAATCTGCACTACAATGAAGTCTCACTTCCCCCCGGTCAAAAGGGCCACCTGAAAAAAGTGTAAAATCCAGAAAGGCAGGACAGGCCATGGAGAACTGGGAGCCTTGTTATGCTGATGGGCGGGATGTAAATTGCCAACAGCCACTCGGGAGAGGTGTATGGTGTTTCCTGAAACATCTAAAAAACAAAGCAACAGAGCCTAGGGCACTTCCACTTATGGTCCTATAGCTTAGGGAAATTAAAATCAAAAAGACACAGCCACCCCAAAGTTTGGGACAGCTCTGTTTACAAGACCCTCGTTTACGGTACAAGTTCAATATCGCAGATAGTGAAAAATGGATAAAGAAGTTGTGGTACTTACGTACAATGCAATATCACTCAGCAATGAAATCTATGTCATCAGGCCCGTAGCAGCATAATGAGTGGATTCAGGTA
The DNA here is from genome assembly GCF_964270905.1 of Leucopleurus acutus. NCBI lineage: Eukaryota > Metazoa > Chordata > Mammalia > Artiodactyla > Delphinidae > Leucopleurus > Leucopleurus acutus. The sequence goes on along the minus strand of NW_028139070.1, from coordinate 107,285 downwards.
TGATGATTCTAACTGAAATAAGTCACACAGAAAAAGAAACATCATAAGATATCACTAATACACGGAATGTAAACTTGGCTACACAGGAACTGGATTACAAAACAGAACAGGGTCTCAAATTTAGAAAACCTACTTATGCTTGCTTAAGGGGAAAGGTGAGTTGGGGTGCTGCATAAAACCAGAGATTGAAATGAGCACAGATAAAGTTCCTTAAGCCAAATATGGAATAGACAAGAGCTACTCCTTGCTCAACGAAATGGACTCAACACCCCATATTAAACGCCTAAGAATGTACCTGACTAGTAAGTATCTTAAAACCTATGGATTGCTATGTCTCTGAAAGAAAATCAAGAGTGTGTACAGGGGCATAAACGCAGCAATGATAGGATTGGAGAGGTTCGGTGAGCAAATGAAAACCCTTTGAAGTCATATTGCATGGTACCCATTCCACGGGTCTCAACTCTCCGGGTTTAAGGGATTCTTCCTTCAGCTAAAACATGTATGTGGAACCCAGAGTATGATCAACCGTGTGATCGGGAGACGTGTTCCAATATGTCTCAGTTCTCGTCCCCTGGTACGCGGGTGCAACATTCCAGACGATTTACTAACACTCTCCCGACTTGGAGAGTCAGTGCCTTTAACCTCCTGTTTGGCCCAGTTTGCAATTTCTGCGGAAGATGAACAGGAATAGGGAGAACCAATAAGAGACTAGGTGGAGGTGTGTGGACGGGCAAATTTAACTCTCATTTTCCACCAGGAAGAGGAATTAACCAAAGTCTCAGAGTGCCGTGCTGGAACCAGATTAGGGCCTGAAGCAATCCTGCGGTGTTGCGGCCAGCTCCCAAGAAAGCGAGTTGAAGAAAGGAGCTCAGGGGCACTGTAATTCACAAACCTGCAGAGTTATAAATGACAGCTATCGTCCAAAAATATACTGAAGTAAGGCTGCCAAGAGGACTTGAAAGCGGGGCAGAATTGCAGGAAACCGATTTCAGGAGGTAGACTGGAATTGCATTTAAAGCATAGGAAAAGAGGCAGAACGTCCACAATGATGCACTTGGCCAAAAAGGGCGTATGCGTTTTTTCCTGAATATATTCAGGAAAAAACGCATACGCCCTTTTTGGCCAACCAAGCAAGCTTGCAAAGGAAATCTGCACTACAATGAAGTCTCACTTCCCCCGGTCAAAAGGGCCATCTGAAAAAAGTGTAAAATCCAGAAAGGCAAGACAGGCCATGGAGAACTGGGAGCCTTGTTATGCTGATGGGCGGGATGTTAATTGCCAACAGCCACTCGGGAGAGGTGTATGGTGTTTCCTGAAACATCTAAAAAACAAAGCAACAGAACCTAGGGCACTTCCACTTCTGGTCCTATAGCTTAGGAAAATAAATCAAAAAGACACAGCCACCCCAATGTTTGGGACGGCTCTGTTTACAAGAAACTCGTTTACGGTACAAGTTCAATATCGCAGAAAGTGAAAAATGGATAAAGAAGTTGTGGTACTTACGTACAATGCAATATCACTCAGCAATGAAATCTATGTCATCAGGCCCGTAGCAGCATAATGAGTGGATTCAGGTATGATGATTCTAACTGAAATAAGTCACACAGAAAAAGAAACATCATAAGATATCATTAATACACGGGATGTAAACTTGGCTACACAGGAACTGGATTACAAAACAGAACAGGGTCTCAAATTTAGAAAACCAACTTATGCTTGCTTAAGGGGAAAGGTGAGTTGGGGTGCTGCATAAAACCAGAGATTGAAATGAGCACAGATAAAGTTCCTTAAGCCAAATATAGAATAGACAAGAACTACTCCTTGCTCAACGAAATGGACTCAACACCCCATATTAAACGCCTAAGAATGTACCTGACTAGTAAGTATCTTAAAACCTATGGATTGCTATGTCTCTGAAAGAAAATCAAGCGTGTGTACAGGGGCATAAACGCAGCAGTGATAGGATTGGAGAGGTTCGGTGAGCAAATGAAGACCCTTTGAAGTCATATTGCATGGTACCCATTCCACGGGTCTCAACTCTCCAGGTTTAAGGGACTCTGCCTTCAGGTAAAACATGCACGTGGAACCCAGAGTATGATCAACCGTGTGATCGGGAGACGTGTTCCAAAATGTCTCAGTTCTCGTCCCCTGGTACTCGGGTGCAACATTCCAGACGCTTTACTAACACTCTCCCGACTTGGAGAGTCAGTGCCTTTAACCTCCTGTTTGGCCCATTTGCAATTTCTGAGGAAGATGAACAGGAATAGGGAGAACCAATGAGAGACTAGCTGGAGGTGTCTGGACGGGCAAATTTAACTCTCATTTCCCACCAGGAAGAGGAATTAACCAAAGGCTCAGCGTGCCGTGCCGGAACCAGATTAGGGCCTGAAGCAATCCTGCGGTGTTGCGGCCAGCTCACAAGAAAGCGAGTTGAAGAAAGGAGCTCAGGGGCACTGTAATTCACAAACCTGCAGAGTTATAAATGACAGCTATCGTCCAAAAATATACTGAAGTAAGGCTGCCAAGAGGACTTGAAAGCGGGGCAGAATTGCAGGAAACCGATTTCAGGAGGTAGACTGGAATTGCATTTAAAGCATAGGAAAAGAGGCAGAACGTCCACAATGATGCACTTGGCCAAAAAGGGCGTATGCGTTTTTTCCTGAATATAGTCAGGAAAAAACGCATACGCCCTTTTTGGCCAACCAAGCAAGCTTGCAAAGGAAATCTGCACTACAATGAAGTCTCACTTCCCCCCGGTCAAAAGGGCCATCTGAAAAAAGTGTAAAATCCAGAAAGGCAGGACAGGCCATGGAGAACTGGGAGCCTTGTTATGCTGATGGGCGGGATGTAAATTGCCAACAGCCACTCGGGAGAGGTGTATGGTGTTTCCTGAAACATCTAAAAAACAAGCAACAGAGACTAGGGCACTTCCACTTATGGTCCTATAGCTTGGGAAATTAAAATCAAAAAGACACAGCCACCCCAAAGTTTGGGACGGCTCTGTTTACAAGAACCTCGTTTACGGTACAAGTTCAATATCGCAGAAAGTGAAAAATGGATAAAGAAGTTGTGGTACTTACGTACAATGCAATATCACTCAGCAATGAAATCTATGTCATCAGGCCCGTAGCAGCATAATGAGTGGATTCAGGTATGATGATTCTAACTGAAATAAGTCACACAGAAAAAGAAACATCATAAGATATCATTAATACACGGAATGTAAACTTGGCTACACAGGACCTGGATTACAAAACAGAAGAGGGTCTCAAATTTAGGAAACCAACTTATGCTTGCTTAAGGGGAAAGGTGAGTTGGGGTGCTGCATAAAACCAGAGATTGAAATGAGCACAGATAAAGTTCCTTAAGCCAAATATGGAATAGATAAGAACTACTCCTTGCTCAACGAAATGGACTCAACAGCCCATATTAAACGCCAAGAATGTACCTGACTAGTAAGTATCTTAAAACCTATGGATTGCTATGTCTCTGAAAGAAAATCAAGCGTGTGTACAGGGGCATAAACGCAGCAGTGATAGGATTGGAGAGGTTCGGTGAGCAAATGAAGACCCTTTGAAGTCATATTGCATGGTATCCATTCCACGGGTCTCAACTCTCCAGGTTTAAGGGATTCTTCCTTCAGCTAAAACATGCACGTGGAACCCAGAGTATGATCAACCGTGTGATCGGGAGACGTGTTCCAATATGTCTCAATTCTCGTCCCCTGGTACTCGGGTGTAACATTCCAGACGCTTTACTAACACTCTCCCGACTTGGAGAGTCAGTGCCTTTAACCTCCTGTTTGGCCCATTTGCAATTTCTGCGGAAGATGAACAGGAATAGGGAGAACCAATGAGAGACTAGCTGGAGGTGTCTGGATGGGCAAATTTAACTCTCATTTCCCACCAGGAAGAGGAATTAACCAAAGGCTCAGCATGCTGTGCCGGAACCAGATTAGGGCCTGAAGCAATCCTGCGGTGTTGCGGCCAGCTCACAAGAAAGCGAGTTGAAGAAAGGAGCTCAGGGGCACTGTAATTCACAAACCTGCAGAGTTATAAATGACAGCTATCATCCAAAAATATACTGAAGTAAGGCTGTCAAGAGGACTTGAAAGCGGGGCAGAATTGCAGGAAACCGATTTCAGGAGGTAGACTGGAATTGCATTTAAAGCATAGGAAAAGAGGCAGAACGTCCACAATGATGCACTTGGCCAAAAAGGGCGTATGCGTTTTTTCCTGAATATATTCAGGAAAAAACGCATACGCCCTTTTTGGCCAACCAAGCAAGCTTGTAAAGGAAATCTGCACTACAATGAAGTCTCACTTCCCCACGGTCAAAAGGGCCATCTGAAAAAAGTGTAAAATCCAGAAAGGCAGGACAGGCCATGGAGAACTGGGAGCCTTGTTATGCTGATGGGCGGGATGTAAATTGCCAACAGCCACTCGGGAGAGGTGTATGGTGTTTCCTGAAACATCTAAAAAACAAAGCAACAGAGCCTAGGGCACTTCCACTTATGGTCCTATAGCTTAGGGAAATTAAAATCAAAAAGACACAGCCACCCCAAAGTTTGGGACGGCTCTGTTTACAAGAACCTCGTTTACGGTACAAGTTCAATAGCGCAGAAAGTGAAAAATGGATAAAGAAGTTGTGGTACTTACGTACAATGCAATATCACTCAGCAATGAAATCTATGTCATCAGGCCCGTAGCAGCATAATGAGCGGATTCAGGTATGATGATTCTAACTGAAATAAGTCACACAGAAAAAGAAACATCATAAGAAAGCACTAATACACGGGATGTAAACTTGGCTACACAGGAACTGGATTACAAAACAGAACAGGGTCTCAAATTTAGAAAACCAACTTATGCTTGCTTAAGGGGAAAGGTGAGTTGGGTACTGCATCAAACCAGAGATTGAAATGACCACAGATAAAGTTCCTTAAGCCAAATATGGAATAGACAAGAACTACTCCTTGCTCAACGAAATGGACTCAACACCCCATATTAAACGCCTAAGAATGTACCTGACTAGTAAGTATCTTAAAACCTATGGATTGCTATGTCTCTGAAAGAAAATCAAGCGTGTGTACAGGGGCATAAACGCAGCAGTGATAGGATTGGAGAGGTTCGGTGAGCAAATGAAGACCCTTTGAAGTCATATTGCATGGTACCCATTCCACGGGTCTCAACTCTCCAGGTTTAAGGGACTCTGCCTTCAGGTAAAACATGCACGTGAAACCCAGAGTATGATCAACCGTGTGATCGGGAGACGTGTTCCAATATGTCTCAGTTCTCGTCCCCTGGTACTCGGGTGCAACTTTCCAGACGCTTTACTAACACTCTCCCGACTTGGAGAGTCAGTGCCTTTAACCTCCTGTTTGGCCCAGTTTGCAATTTCTGCGGAAGATGAACAGGAATAGGGAGAACCAAAGAGAAACTAGCTGGAGGTGTCTGGACGGGCAAATTTAACTCTCATTTCCCACCAGGAAGAGGAATTAACCAAAGGCTCAGCGTGCCGTGCCGGAACCAGATTAGGGCCTGAAGCAATGCTGCGGTGTTCCGGCCAGCTCCCAAGAAAGCGAGTTGAAGAAAGGAGCTCAGGGGCACTGTAATTCACAAACCTGCAGAGTTATAAATGACAGCTATCATCCAAAAATATACTGAAGTAAGGCTGCCAAGAGGACTTGAAAGCGGGGCAGAATTGCAGGAAACCGATTTCAGGAGGTAGACTGGAATTGCATTTAAAGCATAAGAAAAGAGGCAGAACGTCCACAATGATGCACTTGGCCAAAAAGGGCGTATGCGTTTTATCCTGAATATATTCAGGAAAAAACGCATACGCCCTTTTTGGCCAACCAAGCAAGCTTGCAAAGGAAATCTGCACTACAATGAAGTCTCACTTCCCCCCGGTCAAAAGGGCCATCTAAAAAAAGTGTAAAATCCAGAAAGGCAGGACAGGCCATGGAGAACTGGGAACCTTGTTATGCTGATGGGCGGGATGTAAATTGCCAAGAGCCACTCGGGAGAGGTGTATGGTGTTTCCTGAAACATCTAAAAAACAAAGCAACAGAGCCTAGGGCACTTCCACTTATGGTCCTATAACTTAGGGAAATTAAAATCAAAAAGACACAGCCACCCCAAAATTTGGGACGGCTCTGTTTACAAGAACCTGGTTTACGCTACAAGTTCAATATCGCAGAAAGCGAAAAATGGATAAAGATGTTGAGGTACTTACGTACAATGCATTATCATTCAGCAATGAAATCTAGGTCTTCAGGCCCATAGCAGCATAAAGAGTGGATTCAGGTATGATGATTCTAACTGAAATAAGTATCACAGAAAAAGAAACATCATAAGATATCACTACTACAAGGAATGTAAACTTGGCTACACAGGAACTGGATTACAAAACAGAACAGGGCCTTAAATTTAAAAAAACTACTTATGCTTGCTTAAGGGGAAAGGTGAGTTGGGGTGCTGCCTAAAACCAGAGATTGAAATGAGCACAGATAAAGTTCCTTAAGCCAAATATGGAATAGACAAGAACTACTCCTTGCTCAACGAAATGGACTCAACACCCCATATTAAACGCCTAAGAATGTACCTGACTAGTAAGAATTTTCAAACCTATGGATTGCTATGTCTCCGAAAGAGAATCAAGCTTGTGTACAGGGGCAAAAAGGCAGCAGTGATAGGATTGGAGAGGTTCGGTGAGCAAATGAAGACCCTTTGAAGTCATATTGCATGGTACCCATTCCACGGGTCTCAACTCTCCAGGTTTAAGGGATTCTTCCTTCAGCTAAAACATGCATGTGGAACCCAGAGTATGATAAACCGTATGATTGGCAGACGTGTTCCAATATGTCTCAGTTCTCGTCCCCTGGTACTCGGGTGCAACATTCCAGACGCTTTACTAACACTCTCCCGACTTGGAGAGTCAGTGCCTTTAACCTCCTGTTTGGCCCATTTGCAATTTCTGCGGAAGATGAACAGGAATAGGGAGAACCAATGAGAGACTAGCTGGAGGTGTCTGGACGGGCAAATTTAACTCTCATTTCCCACCAGGAAGAGGAATTAACCAAAGGCTCAGCGTGCCGTGCCGGAACCAGATTAGGGCCTGAAGCAATCCTGCGGTGTTGCGGCCAGCTCACAAGAAAGCGAGTTGAAGAAAGGAGCTCAGGGGCACTGTAATTCACAAACCTGCAGAGTTATAAATGACAGCTATCGTCCAAAAATATACTGAAGTAAGGCTGCCAAGAGGACTTGAAAGCGGGGCAGAATTGCAGGAAACCGATTTCAGGAGGTAGACTGGAATTGCATTTAAAGCATAGGAAAAGAGGCAGAACGTCAACAATGATGCACTTGGCCAAAAGGGCGTATGCGTTTTTTCCTGAATATATTCAGGAAAAAACGCATACACACTTTTTGGCCAACCAAGCAAGCTTGCAAAGGAAATCTGCACTACAGTGAAGGCTCACTTCCCCCGGTCAAAAGGGCCACCTGAAAAAAGTGTAAAATCCAGAAAGGCAGGACAGGCCATGGAGAACTGGGAGCCTTGTTATGCTGATGGGCGGTATGTAAATTGGCAACAGCCACTCGGGAGAAGTGTATGCTGTTTCCTGAAACATCTAAAAAACAAAGCAACAGAGCCTAGGGCACTTCCACTTATGGTCCTATAGCTTAGGGAAATTAAAATCAAAAAGACACAGCCACCCCAAAGTTTGGGACGGCTCTGTTTACAAGAACCTCGTTTACGGTACAAGTTCAATAGCGCAGAAAGTGAAAAATGGATAAAGAAGTTGTGGTACTTACGTACAATGCAATATCACTCAGCAATGAAATCTATGTCATCAGGCCCGTAGCAGCATAATGAGCGGATTCAGGTATGATGATTCTAACTGAAATAAGTCACACAGAAAAAGAAACATCATAAGAAAGCACTAATACACGGGATGTAAACTTGGCTACACAGGAACTGGATTACAAAACAGAACAGGGTCTCAAATTTAGAAAAACAACTTATGCTTGCTTAAGGGGAAAGGTGAGTTGGGGTGCTGCCTAAAACCAGAGATTGAAATGAGAACAGATAAAGTTCCTTAAGCCAAATATGGAATAGACAAGAACTACTCCTTGCTCAACGAAATGGACTCAACACCCCATATTAAGCGCCTAAGAATGTACCTGACTAGTAAGTATCTTAAAACCTATGGATTGCTATGTCTCTGAAAGAAAATCAAGCATGTGTACAGGGGCATAAACGCAGCAGTGATAGGATTGGAGAGGTTCGGTGAGCAAATGAAGACCCTTTGAAGTCATATTGCATGGTACCCATTCCACGGGTCTCAACTCTCCAGGTTTAAGGGATTCTGCCTTCAGGTAAAACATGCACGTGGAACCCAGAGTATGATAAACCGTATGATCGGGAGACGTGTTCCAATATGTCTCAATTCTCGTCCCCTGGTACTCGGGTGTAACATTCCAGACGCTTTACTAACACTCTCCCGACTTGTAGAGTCAGTGCCTTTAACCTCCTGTTTGGCTCATTTGCAATTTCTGAGGAAGATGAACAGGAATAGGGAGAACCAATGAGAGACTAGGTGGAGGTGTCTGGATGGGCAAATTTAACTCTCATTTCCCACCAGGAAGAGGAATTAACCAAAGGCTAAGCGTGCCGTGCCGGAACCAGATTAGGGCCTGAAGCAATCCTGTGGTGTTGCGGGCAGCTCACAAGAAAGCGAGTTGAAGAAAGGAGCTCAGGGGCACTGTAATTCACAAACCTGCAGAGTTATAAATGACAGCTATCGTCCAAAAATATACTGAAGTAAGGCTGCCAAGAGGACTTGAAAGCGGGGCAGAATTGCAGGAAACCGATTTCAGGAGGTAGACTGGAATTGCATTTAAAGCATAGGAAAAGAGGCAGAACGTCCACAATGATGCACTTGGCCAAAAAGGGCGTATGCGTTTTTTCCTGAATATATTCAGGAAAAAATGCATACGCCCTTTTTGGCCAACCAAGCAAGCTTGCAAAGGAAATCTGCACTACAATGAAGTCTCACTTCCCCCCGATCAAAAGGGCCACCTGAAAAAAGTGTAAAATCCAGAAAGGCAGGACAGGCCATGGAGAACTGGGAGCCTTGTTATGCTGATGGGCGGGATGTAAATTGCCAACAGCCACTCGGGAGAGGTGTATGGTGTTTCCTGAAACATCTAAAAAACAAAGCAACAGAGCCTAGGGCACTTCCACTTATGGTCCTATAGCTTAGGGAAATTAAAATCAAAAAGACACAGCCACCCCAAAGTTTGGGACAGCTCTGTTTACAAGACCCTCGTTTACGGTACAAGTTCAATATCGCAGATAGTGAAAAATGGATAAAGAAGTTGTGGTACTTACGTACAACGCAATATCACTCAGCAATGAAATCTATGTCATCAGGCCCGTAGCAGCATAATGAGTGGATTCAGGTATGATGATTCTAACTGAAATAAGTCACACAGAAAAAGAAACATCATAAGATATCACTAATACACGGAATGTAAACTTGGCTACACAGGAACTGGATTACAAAACAGAACAGGGTCTCAAATTTAGAAAACCTACTTATGCTTGCTTAAGGGGAAAGGTGAGTTGGGGTGCTGCATAAAACCTGAGATTGAAATGAGCACAGATAAAGTTCCTTAAGCCAAATATGGAATAGACAAGAGCTACTCCTTGCTCAACGAAATGGACTCAACACCCCATATTAAACGCCTAAGAATGTACCTGACTAGTAAGTATCTTAAAACCTATGGATTGCTATGTCTCTGAAAGAAAATCAAGCGTGTGTACAGGGGCATAAACGCAGCAATGATAGGATTGGAGAGGTTCGGTGAGCAAATGAAGACCCTTTGAAGTCATATTGCATGGTACCCATTCCACGGGTCTCAACTCTCCGGGTTTAAGGGATTCTTCCTTCAGCTAAAATATGTATGTGGAACCCAGAGTATGATCAACCGTGTGATCGGGAGACGTGTTCCAATATGTCTCAGTTCTCGTCCCCTGGTACGCGGGTGCAACATTCCAGACGCTTTACTAACACTCTCCCGACTTGGAGAGTCAGTGCCTTTAACCTCCTGTTTGGCCCAGTTTGCAATTTCTGCGGAAGATGAACAGGAATAGGGAGAACCAATGAGAGACTAGGTGGAGGTGTGTGGACGGGCAAATTTAACTCTCATTTTCCACCAGGAAGAGGAATTAACCAAAGTCTCAGAGTGCCGTGCTGGAACCAGATTAGGGCCTGAAGCAATCCTGCGGTGTTGCGGCCAGCTCACAAGAAAGCGAGTTGAAGAAAGGAGCTCAGGGGCACTGTAATTCACAAACCTGCAGAGTTATAAATGACAGCTATCGTCCAAAAATATACTGAAGTAAGGCTGCCAAGAGGACTTGAAAGCGGGGCAGAATTGCAGGAAACCGATTTCAGGAGGTAGACTGGAATTGCATTTAAAGCATAGGAAAAGAGGCAGAACGTCCACAATGATGCACTTGGCCAAAAAGGGCGTATGCGTTGTTTCCTGAATATATTCAGGAAAAAAGGCAAACGCACTTTTTGGCGAACCAAGCAAGCTTGCAAAGGAAATCTGCACTGCAATGAAGTCTCACTTCCCCCCAGTCAAAAGGGCCATCTGAAAAAAGTGTAAAATCCAGAAAGGCAGGACAGGCCATGGAGAACTGGGAGCCTTGTTATGCTGATGGGCGGGATGTAAATTGCCAACAGCCACTCGGGAGAGGTGTATGGTGTTCCCTGAAACATCTAAAAAACAAAGCAACAGAGCCTAGGGCACTTCCACTTATGGTCCTATAGCTTAGGGAAATTAAAATCAAAAAGACACAGCCACCCCAAAGTTTGGGACGGCTCTGTTTACAAGAACCTCGTTTACGGTACAAGTTCAATATCGCAGAAAGTGAAAAATGGATAAAGAAGTTGTGGTACTTACGTACAATGCAATATCACTCAGCAATGAAATCTATGTCATCAGGCCCGTAGCAGCATAATGAGTGGATTCAGGTATGATGATTCTAACTGAAATAAGTCACACAGAAAAAGAAACATCATAAGATATCACTAATACACGGAATGTAAACTTGGCTACACAGGAACTGGATTACAAAACAGAACAGGGTCTCAAATTTAGAAAACCAACTTATGCTTGCTTAAGGGGAAAGGTGAGTTGGGGTGCTGCATAAAACCAGAGATTGAAATGAGCACAGATAAAGTTCCTTAAGCCAAATATGGAATAGACAAGAACTACTCCTTGTTCAACGAAATGGACTCAACACCCCATATTAAACGCCTAAGAATGTACCTGACTAGTAAGTATCTTAAAACCTCTGGATAGCTATGTCTCCGAAAGAGAATCAAGCGTGTGTACAGGGGCATAAACGCAGCAGTGATAGGATTGGAGAGGTTCGGTGAGCAAATGAAGACCCTTTGAAGTCATATTGCATGGTACCCATTCCACGGGTCTCAACTCTCCAGGTTTAAGGGATTCTTCCTTCAGCTAAAACATGCATGTGGAACCCAGAGTATGATCAACCGTGTGATCGGGAGACGTGTTCCAATATGTCTCAGTTCTCGTCCCCTGGTACTCGGGTGCAACATTCCAGACGCTTTACTAACACTCTCCCGACTTGGAGAGTCAGTGCCTTTAACCTCCTGTCTGTCCCATTTGCAATTTCTGCGGAAGATGAACAGGAATACGGAGAACCAATGAGAGACTAGCTGGAGGTGTCTGGACGGGCAAATTTAACTCTCATTTCCCACCAGGAAGAGGAATTAACCAAAGGCTCAGCGTGCCGTGCCGGAACCAGATTAGGGCCTGAAGCAATCCTGCGGTGTTGCGGCCAGCTCACAAGAAAGCGAGTTGAAGAAAGGAGCTCAGGGGCACTGTAATTCACAAACCTGCAGAGTTATAAATGACAGCTATCGTCCAAAAATATATTGAACTAAGGCTGCCAAGAGGACTTGAAAGCGGGGCAGAATTGCAGGAAACCGATTTCAGGAGGTAGACTGGAATTGCATTTAAAGCATAGGAAAAGAGGCAGAACGTCCACAATGATGCACTTGGCCAAAAAGGGCGTATGCGTTTTTTCCTGAATATATTCAGGAAAAAACGCATACGCCCTTTTTGGCCAACCAAGCAAGCTTGCAAAGGAAATCTGCACTACAATGAAGTCTCACTTCCCCCCAGTCAAAAGGGCCATCTGAAAAAAGTGTAAAATCCAGAAAGGCAGGACAGGCCATGGAGAACTGGGAGCCTTGTTATGCTGATGGGCGGGATGTAAATTGCCAACAGCCACTCGGGAGAGGTGTATGGTGTTTCCTGAAACATCTAAAAAACAAAGCAACAGAGCCTAGGGCACTTACACTTATGGTCCTATAGCTTAGGGAAATTAAAATCAAAAAGACACAGCCACCCCAAAGTTTGGGAAGGCTCTGTTTACAAGAACCTCGTTTACGGTACAAGTTCAATATCACAGAAAGTGAAAAATGGATAAAGAAGTTGTGGTACATACGTTCAATGCAATATCACTCAGCAATGAAATCTATGTCATCAGGCCCGTAGCAGCATAATGAGTGGATTCAAGTATGATGATTCTAACTGAAATAAGTCACAGAGAAAAAGAAACATCATAAGATATCACTAATACACGGAATGTAAACTTGGCTACACAGGAACTGGATTACAAAACAGAACAGGGTCTCAAATTTAGAAAACCAACTTATGCTTGCTTAAGTGGAAAGGTGAGTTGGGTGCTGCATAAAACCAGAGATTGAAATGAGCACAGATAAAGTTTCTTAAGCCAAATATGGAATAGACAAGAACTACTCCTTGCTCAGCGAAATGGACTCAACACCCCATATTAAACGCCTAAGAATGTACCTGACTAGTAAGTATCTTAAAACCTATGGATTGCTACGTCTCTGAAAGAAAATCAAGCGTGTGTACAGGGGCATAAACGCAGCAGTGATAGGATTGGAGAGGTTCGGTGAGCAAATGAAGACCCTTTGAAGTCATATTGCATGGTACCCATTCCACGGGTCTCAACTCTCCAGGTTTAAGGGATTCTGTCTTTAGGTAAAACATGCACGTGGAACCCAGAGTATGATCAACAGTGTGATCGGGAGACATGTTCCAATATGTCTCAGTTCTCGTCCCCTGGTACTCAGGTGCAACATTCCAGACGCTTTACTATCACTCTCCCGACTTGGAGAGTCAGTGCCTTTAACCTCCTGTTTGGCCCATTTGCAATTTCTGAGGAAGATGAACAGGAATAGGGAGAACCAATGAGAGACTAGGTGGAGGTGTCTGGACGGGCAAATTTAACTCTCATTTCCCACCAGGAAGAGGAATTAACCAAAGGCTCAGCGTCCAATGCCGGAACCAGATTAGGGCCTGAAGCAATCCTGTGGTGTTGCGGCCAGCTCACAAGAAAGCGAGTTGAAGAAAGGAGCTCAGGGGCACTGTAATTCACAAACCTGCAGAGTTATAAATGACAGCTATCGTCCAAAAATATACTGAAGTAAGGCTGCCAAGAGGACTTGAAAGCGGGGCAGAATTGCAGGAAACCGATTTCAGGAGGTAGACTGGAATTGCATTTAAAGCATAGGAAAAGAGGCAGAACGTCCACAATGATGCACTTGGCCAAAAAGGGCGTATGCGTTTTTTCCTGAATATATTCAGGAAAAAATGCATACGCCCTTTTTGGCCAACCAAGCAAGTTTGCAAAGGAAATCTGCACTACAATGAAGTCTCACTTCCCCCCGGTCAAAAGGGCCACCTGAAAAAAGTGTAAAATCCAGAAAGGCAGGACAGGCCATGGAGAACTGGGAGCCTTGTTATGCTGATGGGCGGGATGTAAATTGCCAACAGCCACTGGGGAGAGGTGTATGGTGTTTCCTGAAACATCTAAAAAACAAAGCAACAGAGCCTAGGGCACTTCCACTTATGGTCCTATAGCTTAGGGAAATTAAAATCAAAAAGACACAGCCACCCCAAAGTTTGGGACAGCTCTGTTTACAAGACCCTCGTTTACGGTACAAGTTCAATATCGCAGAAAGTGAAAAATGGATAAAGAAGTTGTGGTACTTACGTACAATGCAATATCACTCAGCAATGAAATCTATGTCATCAGGCCCGTAGCAGCATAATGAGTGGATTCAGGTATGATGATTCTAACTGAAATAAGTCACACAGAAAAAGAAACATCATAAGATATCACTAATACACGGAATGTAAACTTGGCTACACAGGAACTGGATTACAAAATAGAACAGGGTCTCAAATTTAGAAAACCTACTTATGCTTGCTTAAGGGGAAAGGTGAGTTGGGGTGCTGCATAAAACCTGAGATTGAAATGAGCACAGATAAAGTTCCTTAAGCCAAATATGGAATAGACAATAGCTACTCCTTGCTCAACGAAATGGGCTCAACACCCCATATTAAACGCCTAAGAATGTACCTGACTAGTAAGTATCTTAAAACCTATGGATTGCTATGTCTCTGAAAGAAAATCAAGCGTGTGTACAGGGGCATAAACGCAGCAATGATAGGATTGGAGAGGTTCGGTGAGCAAATGAAGACCCTTTGAAGTCATATTGCATGGTACCCATTCCACGGGTCTCAACTCTCCGGGTTTAAGGGATTCTTCCTTCAGCTAAAACATGTATGTGGAACCCAGAGTATGATCAACCGTGTGATCGGGAGACGTGTTCCAATATGTCTCAGTTCTCGTCCCCTGGTACGTGGGTGCAAGATTCCAGACGCTTTACTAACACTCTCCCGACTTGGAGAGTCAGTGCCTTTAACCTCCTGTTTGGCCCAGTTTGCAATTTCTGCGGAAGATGAACAGGAATAGGGAGAACCAATGAGAGACTAGGTGGAGGTGTGTGGACGGGCAAATTTAACTCTCATTTTCCACCAGGAAGAGGAATTAACCAAAGTCTCAGAGTGCCGTGCTGGAACCAGATTAGGGCCTGAAGCAATCCTGCGGTGTTGCGGCCAGCTCACAAGAAAGCGAGTTGAAGAAAGGAGCTCAGGGGCACTGTAATTCACAAACCTGCAGAGTTATAAATGACAGCTATCGTCCAAAAATATACTGAAGTAAGGCTGCCAAGAGGACTTGAAAGCGGGGCAGAATTGCAGGAAACCGATTTCAGGAGGTAGACTGGAATTGCATTTAAAGCATAGGAAAAGAGGCAGAACGTCCACAATGATGCACTTGGCCAAAAAGGGCGTATGCGTTTTTTCCTGAATATATTCAGGAAAAAACGCATACGCCCTTTTTGGCCAACCAAGCAAGCTTGCAAAGGAAATCTGCACTACAATGAAGTCTCACTTCCCCCCGCTCAAAAGGGCCATCTGAAAAAAGTGTAAAATCCAGAAAGGCAAGACAGGCCATGGAGAACTGGGAGCCTTGTTATGCTGATGGGCGGGATGTAAATTGCCAACAGCCACTCGGGAGAGGTGTATGGTGTTCCCTGAAACATCTAAAAAACAAAGCAACAGAGCCTAGGGCACTTCCACTTATGGTCCTATAGCTTAGGGAAATTAAAATCAAAAAGACACAGCCACCCCAAAGTTTGGGACGGCTCTGTTTACAAGAACCTCGTTTACGGTACAAGTTCAATATCGCAGAAAGTGAAAAATGGATAAAGAAGTTGTGGTACTTACGTACAATGCAATATCACTCAGCAATGAAATCTATGTCATCAGGCCCGTAGCAGCATAATGAGTGGATTCAGGTATGATGATTCTAACTGAAATAAGTCACACAGAAAAAGAAACATCATAAGATATCACTAATACACGGAATGTAAACTTGGCTACACAGGAACTGGATTACAAAACAGAACAGGGTCTCAAATTTAGAAAACCAACTTATGCTTGCTTAAGGGGAAAGGTGAGTTGGGGTGCTGCATAAAACCAGAGATTGAAATGAGCACAGATAAAGTTCCTTAAGCCAAATATGGAATAGACAAGAACTACTCCTTGTTCAACGAAATGGACTCAACACCCCATATTAAACGCCTAAGAATGTACCTGACTAGTAAGTATCTTAAAACCTCTGGATAGCTATGTCTCCGAAAGAGAATCAAGCTTGTGTACAGGGGCATAAACGCAGCAGTGATAGGATTGGAGAGGTTCGGTGAGCAAATGAAGACCCTTTGAAGTCATATTGCATGGTACCCATTCCACGGGTCTCAACTCTCCAGGTTTAAGGGATTCTTCCTTCAGCTAAAACATGCATGTGGAACCCAGAGTATGATCAACCGTGTGATCGGGAGACGTGTTCCAATATGTCTCAGTTCTCGTCCCCTGGTACTCGGGTGCAACATTCCAGACGCTTTACTAACACTCTCCCGACTTGGAGAGTCAGTGCCTTTAACCTCCTGTCTGTCCCATTTGCAATTTCTGCGGAAGATGAACAGGAATACAGAGAACCAATGAGAGACTAGCTGGAGGTGTCTGGACGGGCAAATTTAACTCTCATTTCCCACCAGGAAGAGGAATTAACCAAAGGCTCAGCGTGCCGTGCCGGAACCAGATTAGGGCCTGAAGCAATCCTGCGGTGTTGCGGCCAGCTCACAAGAAAGCGAGTTGAAGAAAGGAGCTCAGGGGCACTGTAATTCACAAACCTGCAGAGTTATAAATGACAGCTATCGTCCAAAAATATATTGAACTAAGGCTGCCAAGAGGACTTGAAAGCGGGGCAGAATTGCAGGAAACCGATTTCAGGAGGTAGACTGGAATTGCATTTAAAGCATAGGAAAAGAGGCAGAACGTCCACAATGATGCACTTGGCCAAAAAGGGCGTATGCGTTTTTTACTGAATATATTTAGGAAAAAACGCATACGCCCTTTTTGGCCAACCAAGCAAGCTTGCAAAGGAAATCTGCACTACAATGAAGTCTCACTTCCCCCCGGTCAAAAGGGCCATCTGAAAAAAGTGTAAAATCCAGAAAGGCAGGACAGGCCATGGAGAACTGGGAGCCTTGTTATGCTGATGGGCGGGATGTAAACTGCCAACAGCCACTCGGGAGAGGTGTATGGTGTTTCCTGAAACATCTAAAAAACAAAGCAACAGAGCCTAGGGCACTTCCACTTATGGTCCTATAGCTTAGGGAAATTAAAATCAAAAAGACACAGCCACCCCAAAGTTTGGGACGGCTCTGTTTACAAGAACCTCGTTTACGGTACAAGTTCAATATCGCAGAAAGTGAAAAATGGATAAAGAAGTTGTGGTACTTACGTACAATGCAATATCACTCAGCAATGAAATCTATGTCATCAGGCCCATAGCAGCATAATGAGTGGATTCAGGTATGATGATTCTAACTGAAATAAGTCACACATAAAAAGAAACATCATAAGATATCACTAATACACGGGATGTAAACTTGGCTACACAGGAACTGGATTACAAAACAGAACAGGGTCTCAAATTTAGAAAACCAACTTATGCTTGCTTAAGGGGAAAGGTGAGTTGGGGTGCTGCATAAAACCAGAGATTGAAATGAGCACAGATAAAGTTCCTTAAGCCAAATATGGAATAGACAAGATCTACTCCTTGTTCAACGAAATGGACTCAACACCCCATATTAAACGCCTAAGAATGTACCTGACTAGTAAGTATCTTAAAACCTCTGGATAGCTATGCCTCTGAAAGAAAATCAAGCGTGTGTACAGGGGCATAAACGCAGCAGTGATAGGATTGGAGAGGTTCGGTGAGCAAATGAAGACCCTTTGAAGTCATATTGCATGGTACCCATTCCACGGGTCTCAGCTCTCCAGGTTTAAGGGATTCTTCCTTCAGCTAAAACATGCACGTGGAACCCAGAGTATGATCAACCATGGGATCGGGAGACGTGTTCCAATATGTCTCAGTTCTCGTCCCCTTGTACTCGGGTGCAACATTCCAGACGCTTTACTAACACTCTCCCTACTTGGAGAGTCAGTGCCTTTAACCTCCTGTTTGGCCCATTTGCAATTTCTGCGGAAGATGAACAGGAATAGGGAGAACCAATGAGAGACTAGGTGGAGGTTTCTGGACGGGCAAATTTAACTCTCATTTCCCACCAGGAAGAGGAATTAACCAAAGGCTCAGCGTGCCGTGCCGGAACCAGATTAGGGCCTGAAGCAATCCTGCGGTGTTGCGGCCAGCTCACAAGAAAGCGAGTTGAAGAAAGGAGCTCAGGGGCACTGTAATTCACAAACCTGCAGAGTTATAAATGACAGCTATCGTCCAAAAATATACTGAAGTAAGGCTGCCAAGAGGACTTGAAAGCGGGGCAGAATTGCAGGAAACCGATTTCAGGAGGTAGACTGGAATTGCATTTAAAGCATAGGAAAAGAGGCAGATCGTCCACAATGATGCACTTGGCCAAAAAGGGCGTATGCGTTTTTTACTGAATATATTTAGGAAAAAACGCATACGCACTTTTTGGCCAACCAAGCAAGCTTGCAAAGGAAATCTGCACTACAATGTAGTCTCACTTCCCCCCGGTCAAAAGGGCCATCTGAAAAAAGTGTAAAATCCAGAAAGGCAGGACAGGCCATGGAGAACTGGGAGCCTTTTTATGCTGATGGGCGGGATGTAAATTGCCAACAGACACTCGGGACAGGTGTATGGTGTTTCCTGAAACATCTAAAAAACAAAGCAACAGAGTCTAGGGCACTTCCACTTATGGTCCTATAGCTTATGGAAATTAAAATCAAAAAGACACAGCCACCCCAAAGTTTGGGACGGCTCTGTTTACAAGAACCTCATTACGGTACAAGTTCAATATCGCAGAAAGTGAAAAATGGATAAAGAAGTTGTGGTACTTACATACAATGCAATATCACTCAGCAATGAAATCTATGTCATCAGGCCCGTAGCAGCATAATGAGTGGATTCAGGTATGATGATTCTAACTGAAATAAGTCACACAGAAAAAGAAACATCATAAGATATCACTAATACACGGAATGTAAACTTGTCTACACAGGAACTGGATTACAAAACAGAACAGGGTCTCAAATTTAGAAAACCAACTTATGCTTGCTTAAGGGGAAAGGTGAGTTGGGGTGCTGCATAAAACCAGAGATTGAAATGAGCACAGATAAAGTTCCTTAAGCCAAATATGGAATAGACAAGAACTACTCCTTGCTCAACGAAATGGACTCAACACCCCATATTAAACGCCTAAGAATGTACATGACTAGTAAGAATTTTCAAACCTATGGATTGCTATGTCTCCGAAAGAGAATCAAGCTTGTGTACAGAGGCATAAACGCAGCAGTGATAGGATTGGAGAGGTTCGGTGAGCAAATGAAGACCCTTTGAAGTCATATTGCATGGTACCCATTCCACGGGTCTCAACTCTCCAGGTTTAAGGGATTCTTCCTTCAGCTAAAACATGCACGTGGAACCCAGAGTATGATCAACCGTATGATCGGGAGACCTGTTCCAATATGTCTCAGTTCTCGTCCCCTTGTACTCGGGTGCAACATTCCAGACGCTTTACTAACACTCTCCCGACTTGGAGAGTCAGTGCCTTTAACCTCCTGTTTGGCCCATTTGCAATTTCTGCGGAAGATGAACAGGAATAGGGAGAACCAATGAGAGACTAGCTGGAGGTGTCTGGACGGGCAAATTTAACTCTCATTTCCCACCAGGAAGAGGAATTAACCAAAGGCTCAGCGTGCCGTGCCGGAACCAGATTAGGGCCTGAAGCAATCCTGCGGTGTTGCGGCCAGCTCACAAGAAAGCGAGTTGAAGAAAGGAGCTCAGGGGCACTGTAATTCACAAACCTGCAGAGTTATAAATGACAGCTATCGTCTAAAAATATACTGAAGTAAGGCTGCCAAGAGGACTTGAAAGCGGGGCAGAATTGCAGGAAACCGATTTCAGGAGGTAGACTGGAATTGCATTTAAAGCATAGGAAAAGAGGCAGAACGTCCACAATGATGCACTTGGCCAAAAAGGGCGTATGCGTTTTTTCCTGAATATATTCAGGAAAACACGCATACGCCCTTTTTGGCCAACCAAGCAAGCTTGCAAAGGAAATCTGCACTACAATGAAGTCTCACTTCCCCCGGTCAAAAGGGCCATCTGAAAAAAGTGTAAAATCCAGAAAGGCAGGACAGGCCATGGAGAACTGGGAGCCTTGTTATGCTGATGGGCGGGACGTAAATTGCCAACAGCCACTCGGGAGAGGTGTATGGTGTTTCCTGAAACATCTAAAAAACAAGCAACAGAGCCTAGGGCACTTCCACTTATGGTGCTGTAGCTTAGGCAAAGTAAAATCAAAAAGACACAACCACCCCAAAGTTTGGGACAGCTCTCTTAACAGGAACCTCATTTACGGTACAAGTTCAATATCGCAGAAAGTGAAAAATGGATAAAGAAGTTGTGGTACTTACGTACAATGCAATATCACTCAGCAATGAAATCTATGTCATCAAGCCCGTAGCAGCATAATGAGTGGGTTCAGGTCTGATGATTCTAACTGAAATAAGTCACACAGAAAAAGAAACATCATAAGATATCACTAATACACGGAATGTGAACTTGGCTACACATGAACTGAATTATAAAACAGAACAGGGTCTCAAGTTTAGAAAAGCAACTTATGCTTTTTTAAGGGGGAAGGTGAGTTGGGGTGCTGCATAAAACCAGAGTTTGACATTAGCACAGATACTGTTCCATAAGCCAAATGTGTAATAGACAAGACCTACCCCTTGCTCAACAAAATGGACTCAACAATGAGGTATCACCTCACACCTGATAGAATGGGCATCATCAGAAAATCTACAAACAATAAATGCTGGAAAGGGTGTGGAGAAAAGGAACCCTCTTCCACTATTGTTGGGAATATAAATTGTTACATTCACTATGGAGAACAATATGGAGTTTCTTAAGAAACTAACAATAGAATTACCATATGATACAGCAATCCCAGTACTGGACATATACCCAGACAAAACCATAAATCAAAAAGAGACATTCACCGCAATGTTCATTGCATCACTATTTACAATATCGAGGTAATGGAAGCAACCTAAATGCCCACAGACAGACGAATGCATAAAGCTGTGGTACGTATATAAAATGGAATATTACTAAGCCATGAAAAGGAATGAAATTGGGTCATTTGTAGAGACGTCGATGGATCTAGAGACTGTCATACAGAGTGAAGTAAGTCAGAAAGAGAAAAACAAATCTTGTATATTCATGCATATATGTGGAACCTAGAAAAACCGTACAGATTAACCATTTTGCAAGGCATAAATAGAGCAACAGATGTAGACAACAAATGTATGGACAACAAGGGGGGAAAGCTGTTGGGGGGGTGGTGGTGGGAGGAGTTGAGAGACTGGGATTGGCATGTATACATTTATATGTATAAAATAGATAACCAATAAGAACCTGCTGTATAAAAATATAAAATAAAATTCACAATTGAAAAGAAATAAAATTTAAAAAATAAAACAGAAAAAACAATTATTCCCTTCACATACATGTATTTATATGAATAAATTATTTCCATGCTTCTATCTGTAAATACAAAAAAGAGGAATAAAATCTACCTTGAACCAAAAACGAAAAAGAGAAAAAAAACACAGAACCCACCAGTTCCACAGAGGAAAACCGTATCAGGGCACTTGCTCCAGTTGTAAACAATTCTGAAGTTGGTCAGTGGTGGGGAATCATCTCCCATTCAGCCAGCAGCCCCCACGCAACAAGCGTCCTCATTGCAAAGCTGGGGCACCGTGCCGAGGCATCTGTGAGTAAACGTGAGCTGAGCCCCAGGCCAGTTGCTGCTGAACTATTCCCACCCGTCCCAGGTAAAACACCTGAATATATACAAGGACTTGAAAGCCTAGAGGAAGGGCCATAGAGCCACACGAGTGACAGCATGCCGGCCGACTTGGTGCCTGCAGGCCAGCCAGGATGGTCCTGGCCCTGGGTGCTCTTCTGGAAGATTTCCATTTCCCTGCCTGAGATACCCGTCCTGTCCCTGCCCCCACTGCATTTTTCCTTCCTCACCTCTGCCCAGGGAGAAATTCCAGCAGCAGGTATGGGTGACACATCCTCTTCTTCAGCAGGTGGCAGCCTGGCACCTGCTGCAGAAAGTCCAGCAGAGCCCCACTCACACTGGGCCACCCACAAAGCCGTGGCCTCTCACTCCCTCCCACCAGCCCAGCCCCGAGACTGCTGACAGGGCAGAGAAAATGGCGTCAGGCACGGCTGCAGGGGCTCTTGCTGCCTGGAGTGGTATTTATATTGATCTCAACCCAGGCACACCTGGGGAGGGCTGGCCGGCACGGTTAGGCTGCCCAGCTCAGCCAATCATCACCCCTCAGGGGCTCACAGTTGCAGAAAATGGAAATTGCTGAACCGGCCAGGTCCAAGGAACAGGTGTGGGCTCCTGAGAGTCAGGATAGACAAGGGGCTGCAGCTTTGGCTTGTTTTCTAATCATTTTATCTGGCCCATGAGTGGGAGACAACTTCAAGAAAACCCTCTCCTAATGAGAGGAACCCAGGAGTCAGGGAGAGGAGGGGTGGGTGGTGGTTGGAGACAGAGGCCTGGTGCCCCGGGTGCAGTGGAAGTCTCTGGAAGACCAGGTGGAGGGAGGCCGCACAGATTGATGCCCAGGGTCACAGACCTGTCGCAGCTGCTGTTTGTTAGTTCAAGTCCTGCTCTGAGGTGCTCTGTGTCAGCTCTGAGCGACAGGTGAGCTGGGGGTGCTCTGCAATGAGGGCTATGTGCACGGTTCCTGTGTGCCCAGCCCTGCCACAGTACCTGCAAGGGTAGCTCTGTATCCTGGGAGGGGCCTGACCACGAGAGCCCCGTGGGCTGGGGTGGGGGTGGGGTACCTGCCCAGGTGAGCTCCATATTCTGGGATTGGTCTGACCACGAGAGCCCCATGGGCTGCTGGGGACCTGGTAAAGGATGTCAGGACAGTCAGTGAAGCCACCGAGGATATACCTCCAGTTGCTCCTAATTCCTACACCCTGCTGGTCATTCTACCAACCACCAGGACATGGTATTCTGTATTAGTCTTCAATGATGCCTTCTTTTGTATTCCATTAGTCCCAGAGTCACAAGAAATTTTGGCTTGTGAGTGGCAGGACTCAACATACAACTAAAACAATACTTCCGGGCCGTCTTGCCCCAAGGGTGCAAAAATTCCCACACCATTTTTGGGGAAACCTTAGCTAAAGACCTAAAAGTTCTACCTCTGGAAAAGGAAACCCTCCTTCAGTACGCAGACGACATTCTGATCGCCAGCCCTACTAAGGAGGCCTCTGAACTACCAAGCCAATAAAGGATAGAAGTTGTCCAAGAAAAAGCTCAAATATCACAGACTGCGGTGACCTGCCTGGGCTTCATTCTCACAGAAGGTCAGAGAAGCCCATCCCAGGAAAGGGAAGAAACCATTTTTGGCCTTACTCCTTTCTAAAACTAGAAGACAGCTTAGGGGTTCCTGGGGAGGCCAGGGTTTGCTGCTTCTGGATCCCTAACTGCAGTCTACTAGCTGGGCCATTATATGAAACACTGAAAGGAAAAGATGATGATCCTTTTGAATAGAATCCAGAAGTGGCCTTTCAAGAATGGAAAGAGCAGTCAATTCAGACCCTTGCCCTGGAACTCCCTAATTTAGCTAAACCCTTTGACCTTTACATTCCTGGTGAAAGGTGAATCGCCATTGGAGAATTAGTGCAAAAACTGGGACCACTTGAAATGGAACAATGCAAGAATGCCATCCAGGTAGGATAAACTACGGTCACCAAGGGGCTTGGCCCACTGCCGCATCTGGCCAAGATACTGGCAGTATCTAAAAACCTGGAAATCAGCAGCCCAAAAGGCCACCTCCCTCCTAAGGGAAAAGGACCCCACGTGGTGATCCTAACCACCAACCATGCCCTGAAGTTGCAGGGTTTGCTCCGTGGGCACACCAACCTCGAGTGAGGAGGCCCTCCAACTCCAACATCCAGAGAGATAACCGGGGGCAACAGGACACCATGACGACTCGTGTGAACATCACTTGACCTGGAGTTTCTCTCATAAAACAACAAGAGTGTGTCCCAAAAGAGTAGACTACTGCTTGCAGGACTTACTGCACCCAGAGGGGAGCTAATAATCTTGGCGGGGGAACCGTATATCACACTGTCACCATAGAAAAGCCTACAGACACCGTGATGATGGTGGCCAATAAGACTGGCTGGACTCCTGTTTACTTCAAAAGGCTGTTGACTCAGTGGCCATCATGGTCCTTGATCACCACTGACCCTGGACTGTCTGGGAGTTGAGCGGGCAGGGCTCTGACACCTGGTGCTGTTTGTACGTTAATTCAGGGGCCTAATTGAAGAAAGCGCAGACTACTGGTCAGAGCATCTAGGCTGGCAGAAACGGTCAGCCTAAGGTGGCCGAACAAATGTGGGGCGGGGTGAAACCGGCCTCCACAGCGTCTCTGCACATCTCTTTCCTGGACCCTTAAAGGTCATTAGAATCTATAACGCTTCCAATGCTGGTGCTCAGGTGGACGAGCAGGGAGGCAGGGGGCCTGGGGACAATCAACGTCACCTGGAGGCTGCTGGGGAGAAGCTCTGACCCTCGCCCCTTGGTATGAGGGCTCCCAACTCAGCACTCAGCAGTTACAGAAGAAGGGTCTGCACCCTCAGCACTCCAAGAATGAGGAACGGGACAAAAGGCAGAGGAGGGGTTTGTCCCCAGCAAAGCCCATTAAAAATCCCTGGGAGATAAAAATAGAATCTGGGCAATAAAGTCAAGTCTAACCTTTTTTATCCTTTGTGCTTTGTCTAATTTCATGTGCTCCTAGGGTCCCGCATGCAGAGGTTCCACACCCGGCACTTCAGACCAGATTTCCTAGTGCAGAATGGCTGGGTCGACACCTCAGCTCCTGGGGCCCAGTGCAGACTCCGCGATATAGAGCCTGAGCTGCAGCCAACCCGGCCCTCGAGAGCTCCGCCCCCTCCCTCCCACTGACTCTGACAGGATCTCTACACAGCAGCCCAGCCCACAGCCCACGGGGTAGTGCATGCTCTCACCTCTCCATTCTCTGATCAAAATATAAAGTTTCCTTTGCTTGTGAACCAAACTCAGTCTCGATCTGTTGGCCCCAATGACACTGCGCAGGGGGACACTTGTTGAGGTCCACTCTGGAGGATCAGTAACAGAAATTGAGACTATTGTAACCTCAATGAACAGATGTGTGAGCCAAACTGTAGTTAACATAGAACAGTGTATAAGGCTCGGGTAAAATAAGATGTTTCTAACGCTTCCATTGGATATTTCCATCACTTTATTATAAGCAAGTTCAGTGAAAAGGTTTGTCTTATTTGTCAGGTCAATATTAGAGAAACGAAGTGATTTCTTTCCAAGGATGTACATCTAATAATCTTGGTTAAAGCTTCAATCTTGTTTTAAATGCTTTTCCATTGAAAATGATACCTCTCTTTCAGCTCCCCCATTTCTGAGAAGTATAAAATCTTATAATTTATTATTACCAAAGGGGAAAGGTCGGAGGAGGGATAAATTAACAGTTTGGGATTAACACATACACACTGCTATGTATAAAATAGATCATCAACAAGGAACTACTGTATAGCACAGGGAACTACACTCAACATTTTGCAATAACCTATAAGGGGAAATAATCTGAAAAAGAATAGATATTTTTATTGACATCATCTATCAATGACAGTTAAAGTGTAACCTAAGGGAAGCTGGTGGTGAGTGCTTCTGACCCTGAAGACTTCAATCATCTAAAGTTTGGACTCTGCCTACTTCCCAAGGCCCTTAATGAACATATGTGTAGCCGTAGCTTAAAAAATTCCCCAGTTTGGGTTTCGGGGAGACACTGATTTTGAAAAAGCCCTGGTGTTCTCCTTACATGAATGGGACTCTTCCTACTGCTAAAACATGTCTGTCACACCCAGAGGATGGTATACCGTCTGATCGGGAAGAGTTTGGAAAAGGCATCTCATCTCCTCATCTCCTGGTGCTCGGGTTCACCCATCCAGCGTCTTTACTAACAGTCTCCCCACTTGGAGATGGCAGCACTGTCAACATCCTGTTGCGTACAGTTTGGAATTTGTCCAGAGGATGAAGCGGAAGGATGAGGAACAATGAGAGACAAGTCCTAGGTGTTCAGACAGGCACATGTCACTCTAATTTCCAATCAGGAAGACGAATTGACCAAAGGCTAGGGTTGCCCATGGAAACAGTATAGGGCTTGAGGAAATCCCGCTGCTTTGTGGCCAGTTCCCATAAACACAAGTTGAACAATGGAACTCAGGGGCAGTAAAATTCACAAAACTGCAGAGTTGAAAATATCCATCACTGAAAAATGTCTTGAGGAAAGTCAGAGAAAAGGACTTGTAAGCAAGGGAGAATGGCAGGAAAGGGATTTGAGGAGGTAGAAAGGACTCACCATTAAGCACAAGAAAAGGAGCTGAACATTGCCAACATTGCAGTTGGCCAAAAAGGGTGTATGCGTTTTTTTCTGTATATATTCAAGAAAAGGGCATACACTTTTTTAGCCAACCAAACAGGTGGGCACTGGAAGTCAATACTACAAAAGATATCACTTCGCATCAGTCAGAAGAGCCATCCTCATAAAGCGTAAACAACAGAAATGCAGGACAGGGCAAGGAGAAGAGGGAGCCCTGTGAGACTTATAGTGGAAATATATATTGCCAACGGCCATTCTGGAGAAGTGTATTGTGTTTACTAAAGCATCTAAAAAATGAGCTACAGAGCATAGGGCACTTGCACTCATGGGCGTATATCTTGGGAAAAACAAAAATCGAGAGGACACAGGCACCCCAATGTTTACCCCCTCTCTGTTTAAAAGATCCTCGACTAGGATATAACTTAAATGTCCCTGGAGAGAAAAAATGGATAGAGATGTGGTACTTAGGTAGAGTGGAATATTATTCAGCCTGGAAATCAATGAAATATGGCCAGTTGTAACAACTCCGGAGGAGTTACGTATGATCATTCTAAGTGACATAATTCAAAAAGATAAAGACACATATCATAAGATATCACTTAAAGGTGGAATCCAAAATGGCTACACATGAAATAAATTACAAAACAAAAACATAGTCAAATATGTAGAAAACACGCATAAGGCTGCTAAACGGGAAAGGTGGGGAGGGGTGAGGCATCATCCAGGAGGTTGAAATTAGCAAAGATACCATTCCAAATACCAAACTGATAATCAACAAGGCCTACACAGTAGCTAAAAGAACTGCACTCAGCACACTCAAGTCACCGGAAAAGAATATATACGACTGGTAAGAATCTGAAAAAGAATTTACTGATGTCTCTCTGTACGTGAATCAAGTGGATGTACAGCAGCAAGAAACAGAGCTTTGAAAATCAGCTGTAACCAATATAGTAATAAATTGAAAAAAATAAACGACAGAGAGACAGAGAAAACCTCTTACAACTTTTCCTCAGGGCCGGTGATGCAACATGGATTGAACACATCTAGACCCACAGCAGGATGAGACATAAGGCTGGAAACTGTTTGCACTAAGAGAAATGTGAGGTTGGGTGAGGAAATGCACACCCTTTAAAGTAATACTACCTGGTACCCATTCAATGGGTCCCAAATCTGCAGGTTCAAAGGATCTTCCTACAGCTAAAACATGCATGGAAAACCCACAGGACTGTACACCATGTGATCGGGAGATGTGTCTAAAATGCAGCTCATTTATCCTCTCCTGGTGCTCCTGTTCACCATTCCAGCCACGTTACTTAGAATCTCCCCACTTGGAGAATCAGCACATTTCAACTTCTGTTTCACACATTTTGCAAATTGTGAGGAGGATGAACAGGAAGAGGGGGAACCAATGAGAGAATAGTTGTAGGGGTTTGGACGGGCACATATCACTCTAATTTCCCATTAAGAATAAGAATTGAAAAAAGGCTCAGCCCGCCTCGCCTGAGCCAAAATAGGGCCTGAAGCAATCCTGCGGCTTTGAGGCCAGCTCACAAAAGAGCAACTTAAAAAATGGAGCTCAGGGTCACTGCAATTCACAAACCTGCAGAGTTATAAATGAAAACTAACGTCCAAAAATATGTTGAGGTAAGGCAAAGAAGAGGATCTGAATGCAAGACAGAATTGCAAGAAACAGATTTCAAGAGATAGATTGGACTCGTCTTTAAAGCACATGAAAAGCGGCAGAATTTCGACAATGATGCAGTTGGCCCAAAAGGGCGTATGCGTTTTTTCCTGATTATATCCAGGAAAAAACGCATACACACTTTATGGGCAACGAAGCAAGCAAGCAATGCAAATGTGCACAACAAAGAAGTCTCATTACCCACTGGTCAAAAGGGCCATCCTAAAAAATTGTAAAAACCAGAAATGCAGGACAGGCCATGGAGAACAGGGAGCCTTTATACGCTGATGGGCAGTGTGTGAACTGCCGAGAGCCACTCTGGAGAAGTGTATGGTGGTTCCTAAATCATCTAAAAAACAGAGCTACAGAGCATAGGACACTTCCAATCATGGGAGTATATCTAGGGAAGTCTAAAAATCAACAAGACACAAGCACACCACAGTTTAGGGCTACTCTGTTTACAAGAACCTCAACTTCAGTACACCTTAAATATCCCAGGAAAGAGAACAATGGATAAAGAAGATGTGGTACTTATGTACAATGGAATATCTCTTCACCATGAAATCAATGTAATAAGGCTAGTAGAAGGATAAAGAGTGGATTTAGGTCCGATAATACTACTTGAAATAAGTCAAACAGAAAAAGAAACATATCATAAGATATCACTTATAGAGGGAGGGTAAATATGGCTGCACAAGAAATGAATTACAGAACAGAACAGTGTCTCACATTTAGAAAACACACTTATTTCAGCTTAAGGGGAAAGGAGAGGTGGGGTGATGCATAAAACCAGAGTTTGAAATTAGCACAGATACCGTTCAATAAACCAAATAGATATTAGACAAGATCTACACCTTGCTCAATGAACTGGCCTCAACACACCCTATACACCACAGAGAAATATATCTGAGTAATAAGAATCTTAAAACCCATGTATTGATATATCTCCATAAGGGAATCAAGTGTGTGCAGAGCGGCACAAACACAGCAGTGAAAATGAGCTAAACCCCATTATAGAAATAAATTTTAAAAACAAAACACAGAAACAATGAAAGAGAGAAAAATTCTTACAAAATTCGCTCAGGGGCTGTGATGCAACCTGGATTGACCACATATAAACCCACAGCTGGATAAGACATAAGGCTGGACACTTGGGGCTGAGAGGATTGGTGAGCTTTGGTGAGCAACTGCCAAAAGTTTAATGCAATACTTCATGCTACTCATTCCAAGGGTCCCAACACTCCAGGTTGAAGGGAATCTTCCTACAGCTAAACCATGCTTGGGAAACCCAGTGACTGGTATACCATATGATCGGGAAAGGTTTCTAAAACGCACCTCATTTTTCCTCTCCTGGGGCTCCGGATCGATATTCCAGCTGCTTTACTAAAATATCCCCACATGGACAGTCAATGCTTTTAAGTTCTGGTATCGAACAGTCTGCAGTTAGTGTGGAGGATGAATGGGAATAGGGGGAACCAGTGAGAAACTAGCTGTAGCGGTTTCAATGGGCACATGTCACTCTAATTTCATATCAGTAAGAAGAATAAACCAAAGGCACAGCAAGGTGCCCCAGAAGAACAATAGGGCCTGAAGGAATCCTGTGGTTATGAGGCAAGATCACAAAAATAAGAGCTGAAAAATGGAGTTAAGGGCCACTGCAATTCAAAACCTGCAGAGTTATGAAGGCCAACTATTTTCAAAAAATATATTGAGGTAAGGCTATGAAGAGGCATTGAAAGCAAGGCAGAATTGCAGGAAACCGATTTCAGGAGGTAGACTGGAATTGCATTTAAAGCATAGGAAAAGAGGCAGAACGTCCACAATGATGCACTTGGCCAAAAAGGGCGTATGCATTTTTTCCTGAATATATTCAGGAAAAAAGGCAAACGCACTTTTTGGCGAACCAAGCAAGCTTGCAAAGCAAATCTGCACTGCAATGAAGTCTCACTTCCCCCCGGTCAAAATTGCCATCTGAAAAAAGTGTAAAATCCAGAAAGGCAGGACAGGCCATGGAGAACTGGGAGCCTTGTTATGCTGATGGGCGGGATGTAAATTGCCAACAGCCACTTGGGAGAAGTGTATGGTGTTTCCTGAAACATCTAAAAAACAAAGCAACAGAACCTAGGGCACTTCCACTTATGGTCCTATAGCTTAGGGAAAAAAAATCAAGAAGACACAGCCACCCAAAGTTTGGGACGACTCTGTTTACAAGAACCTCCTTTACGCTACAAGTTCAATATCGCAGAAAGCAAAAAATGGATAAAGAAGTTGTGGTACTTAAGTACAACGCAGTATCAATCAGCAATGAAATCTATGTCTTCAGGCCAATAGCAGCATAAAGAGTGGATTCAGGTATGATGATTCTAACTGAAATAAGTCACACAGAAAAAGAAACATCATAAGATATCACTAATACACGGAATGTAAACTTGGCTACACAGGAACTGCATTACAAAACAGAACAGGGTCTCAAATTTAGAAAACCAACTTATGCTTGCTTAAGGGGAAAGGTGAGTTGGGGTGCTGCATAAAACCAGAGATTGAAATGAGCACAGATAAAGTTCCTTAAGCCAAATATGGAATAGACAAGAACTACTCCTTGCTCAACGAAATGGACTCAACACCCCATATTAAACGCCTAAGAATGTACCTGACTAGTAAGTATCTTAAAAGCTATGGATTGCTATGTCTCTGAAAGAAAATCAAGCGTGTGTACAGGGGCATAAACGCAGCAGTGATAGGATTGGAGAGGTTCGGTGAGCAAATGAAGACCCTTTGAAGTCATATTGCATGGTACCCATTCCACGGGTCTCAACTCTCCAGGTTTAAGGGATTCATCCTTTAGCTAAAACATGCACGAGGAACCCAGAGTATGATCAACCGTGTGATCGGGAGACGTGTTCCAATATGTCTCAGTTCTCGTCCCCTGGTACTCGGGTGCAACATTCCAGATGCTTTACTAACACTCTCCCGACTTGGAAAGTCAGTGCCTTTAACCTCCTGTTTGGCCCATTTGCAATTTCTGCGGAAGATGAACAGGAATAGGGAGAACCAATGAGAGACTAGCTGGAGGTGTCTGGACGGGCAAATTTAACTCTCATTTCCCACCAGGAAGAGGAATTAACCAAAGGCTCAGCGTGCCGTGCCGGAACCAGATTAGGGCCTGAAGCAATCCTGCGGTGTTTCGGCCAGCTCACATGAAAGCGAGTTGAAGAAAGGAGCTCAGGGGCACTGTAATTCACAAACCTGCAGAGTTATAAATGACAGCTATCGTCCAAAAATATACTGAAGTAAGGCTGCCAAGAGGACTTGAAAGCGGGGCAGAATTGCAGGAAACCGATTTCAGGAGGTAGACTGGAATTGCATTTAAAGCATAGGAAAAGAGGCAGAACGTCCACAATGATGCACTTGGCCAAAAAGGGCGTATGCGTTTTTTCCTGAATATATTCAGGAAAAAACGCATACGCCCTTTTTGGTCAACCAAGCAAGCTTGCAAAGGAAATCTGCACTACAGTGAAGGCTCACTTCCCCCGGTCAAAAGGGCCACCTGAAAAAAGTGTAAAATCCAGAAAGGCAGGACAGGCCATGGAGAACTGGGAGCCTTGTTATGCTGATGGGCGGGATGTAAATTGCCAACAGCCACTTGGGAGAAGTGTATGGTGTTTCCTGAAACATCTAAAAAACAAAGCAACAGAGCCTAGGGCACTTCCACTTATGGTCCTATAGCTTAGGGAAATTCAAATCAAAAAGACACAGCCACCCCAAAGTTTGGGACGGCTCTGTTTACAAGAACCTCGTTTACGGTACAAGTTCAATAGCGCAGAAAGTGAAAAATGGATAAAGAAGTTGTGGTACTTACGTACAATGCAATATCACTCAGCAATGAAATCTATGTCATCAGGCCCGTAGCAGTATAATGAGTGGGTTCAGGTATGATGATTCTAACTGAAATAAGTCATACAGAAAAAGAAACATCATAAGATATCACTAATACACGGGATGTAAACTTGGCTACACAGGAACTGGATTACAAAACAGAACAGGGTCTCAAATTTAGAAAACCAACTTATGCTTGCTTAAGGGGAAAGGTGAGTTGGGGTGCTGCATAAAACCAGAGATTGAAATGAGCACAGATAAAGTTCCTTAAGCCAAATATGGAATAGACAAGAACTACTCCTTGCTCAACAAAATGGACTCAACAGCCCATATTAAACGCCTAAGAATGTACCTGACTAGTAAGTATCTTAAAACCTATGGATTGCTATGTCTCTGAAAGAAAATCAAGCGTGTGTACAGGGGCATAAACGCAGCAGTGATAGGATTGGAGAGGTTCGGTGAGCAAATGAAGACCCTTTGAAGTCATATTGCATGGTACCCATTCCACGGGTCTCAACTCTCCAGGTTTAAGGGATTCTTCCTTCAGCTAAAACATGCACGTGGAACCCAGAGTATGATCAACCGTGTGATCGGGAGACTTGTTCCAATATGTCTCAGTTCTCGTCCCCTGGTACTCGGGTGCAACATTCCAGACGCTTTACTAACACTCTCCCGACTTGGAGAGTCAGTGCCTTTAACCTCCTGTTTGGCCCATTTGCAATTTCTGCGGAAGATGAACAGGAATAGGGAGAACCAATGAGAGACTAGGTGGAGGTGTCTGGACGGGCAAATTTAACTCTCATTCCCCACCAGGAAGAGGAATTAACCAAAGGCTCAGCGTGCCGTGCCGGAACCAGATTAGGGCCTGAAGCAATACTGCGGTGTTGCGGCCAGCTCACAAGAAAGCGAGTTGAAGAAAGGAGCTCAGGGGCACTGTAATTCACAAACCTGCAGAGTTATAAATGACAGCTATCATCCAAAAATATACTGAAGTAAGGCTCCCAAGAGGACTTGAAAGCGGGGCAGAATTGCAGGAAACCGATTTCAGGAGGTAGACTGGAATTGCATTTAAAGCATAGGAAAAGAGGCAGAACGTCGACAATGAGGCACTTGGCCAAAAAGGGCGTATGCGTTTTTTCCTGAATATATTCAGGAAAAAACGCATACGCCCTTTTTGGCCAACCAAGCAAGCTTGCAAAGGAAATCTGCACTACAATGAAGTTTCACTTCCCCCCGGTCAAAAGGGCCATCTGAAAAAAGTGTAAAATCCAGAAAGGCAGGACAGGCCATGGAGAACTGGGAGCATTGTTATGCTGATGGGCGGGATGTAAATTGCAACAGCCACACGGGAGAAGTGTATGGTGTTTCCTGAAACATCTAAAAAACAAAGCAACAGAACCTAGGGCACTTCCACTTATGGTCCTATAGCTTAGGGAAATTAAAATCAAAAAGACACAGCCACCCCAAAGTTTGGGACGGCTCTGTTTACAAGAACCTCGTTTACGGTACAAGTTCAATATCGCAGAAAGTGAAAAATGGATAAAGAAGTTGTGGTACTTACGTACAATGCAATATCACTCAGCAATGAAATCTATGTCATCAGGCCCGTAGCAGCATAATGAGTGGATTCAGGTATGATGATTCTAACTGAAATAAGTCACACAGAAAAAGAAACATCATAAGATATCACTAATACACGGAATGTAAACTTGGCTACACAGGAACTGGATTACAAAACACAACAGGGTCTCAAATTTAGAAAACCAACTTATGCTTGCTTAAGGGGAAAGGTGAGTTGGGGTGCTCCATAGAACCAGCGATTGAAATGAGCACAGATAAAGTTCCTTAAGCCAAATATGGAATAGACAAGAGCTACTCCTTGCTCAACGAAATGGACTCAACACCCCATATTAAACGCCTAAGAATGTCCCTGACTGGTAAGTATCTTAAAACTTATGGATTGCTATGTCTCCAAAAGAGAATCCAGCTTGTGGACAGGGGCATAAATGCAGCAGTCATAGGATTGGAGAGGTTTGGTGAGCAAATGAAGACCCTTTGAAGTCATATTGCCGGGTACCCATTCCACGGGTCTCAACTCTCCGGGTTTAAGGGATTCTTCCTTCAGCTAAAACATGTATGTGGAACCCAGAGTATGATCAACCATGTGATCGGGAGACGTGTTCCAATATGTCTCAGTTCTCGTACCCTGGTACGCGGGTGCAACATTCCAGACGCTTTACTAACACTCTCCCGACTTGGAG
Organism: Leucopleurus acutus; assembly: GCF_964270905.1. Classification (NCBI taxonomy): domain Eukaryota; kingdom Metazoa; phylum Chordata; class Mammalia; order Artiodactyla; family Delphinidae; genus Leucopleurus; species Leucopleurus acutus. Next base: position 72,963 of record NW_028139070.1, on the reverse strand, counting down.
AGTCAGTGCCTTTAACCTCCTGTTTGGCCCAGTTTGCAATTTCTGCGGAAGATGAACAGGAATAGGGAGAACCAATGAGAGACTACGTGGAGGTGTGTGGACGGGCAAATTTAACTCTCATTTTCCACCAGGAATAGGAATTAACCAAAGGCTCAGAGTGCCGTGCTGGAACCAGATTAGGGCCTGAAGCAATCCTGCGGTGTTGCGGCCAGCTCACAAGAAAGTGAGTTGAAGAAAGGAGCTCAGGGGCACTGTAATTCACAAACCTTCAGAGTTATAAATGACAGCTATCGTCCAAAAATATACTGAAGTAAGGGTGCCAAGAGGACTTGAAGGCGGGGCAGAATTGCAGGAAACCGATTTCAGGAGGTAGACTGGAATTACATTTAAAGCATAGGAAAGGAGGCAGAACGTGGACAATGATGCACTTGGCCAAAAAGGGCGTATGCGATTTTTCCTGAATATATTCAGGAAAAAACGCATACGCCCTTTTTGGCCAACCAAGCAAGCTTGCAAAGGAAATCTGCACTACAATGAAGTCTCACTTCCCCCCTGTCAAAAGGGCCATCTGAAAAAAGTGTAAAATCCAGAAAGGCAGGACAGGCCATGGAGAACTGGGAGCCTTGTTATGCTGATGGGCGGGATGTAAATTGCCAAGAGCCACTCGGGAGAGGTGTATGGTGTTTCCTGAAACATCTAAAAAACAAAGCAACAGAGCCTAGGGCACTTCTACTTATGGTCCTATAGCTTAGGGAAATTAAAATCAAAAAGACACAGCCACCCCAAAGTTTGGGACGGCTCTGTTTACAAGAACGTCATTTACGTTACAAGTACAATATCGCAGAAAGTGAAAAATGGATAAAGAAGTTGTGGTACTTACGTACAATGCAATATCACTCAGCAATGAAATCTATGTCATCAGGCCCATAGCAGCATAATGAGTGGATTCAGGTATGATGATTCTAAATGAAATAAGTCACACAGAAAAAGAAACATCATAAGATATCACTAATACACGGAATGTAAACTTGGCTACACAGGAACTGGATTACAAAACAGAACAGGGTCTCAAATTTAGAAAACCAACTTATGCTTGCTTAAGGGGAAAGGTGAGTTGGGGTGCTGCATAAAACCAGAGATTGAAATGAGCACAGATAAAGTTCCTTAAGCCAAATATGGAATAGACAAGAACTACCCCTTGCTCAACGAAATGGACTCAACACCCCATATTAAACGCCTAAGAATGTACCTGACTAGTAAGTATCTTAAAACCTATGGATTGCTATGTCTCTGAAAGAAAATCAAGCGTGTGTACAGGGGCATAAACGCAGCAGTGATAGGATTGGAGAGGTTCGGTGAGCAAATGAAGACCCTTTGATGTCATATTGCATGGTACCCATTCCACGGGTCTCAACTCTCCAGGTTTAAGGGATTCTTCCTTCAGCTAAAACATGCACGTGAAACCCAGAGTATGATCAACCGTGTGATCGGGAGACGTGTTCCAATATGTCTCAGTTCTCGTCCCCTGGTACTCAGGTGCAACATTCCAGACGCTTTACTAACACTCTCCCGACTTGGAGAGTCAGTGCCTTTAACCTCCTGTTTGGTCCATTTGCAATTTCTGAAGAAGATGAACAGGAATAGGGAGAACCAAAGAGAGACTAGCTGGAGGTGTCTGGACGGGCAAATTTAACTCTCATTTCCCACCAGGAAGAGGAATTAACCAAAGGCTCAGCATGCCGTGCCGGAACCAGATTAGGGCCTGAAGCAATCCTGCGGTGTTGTGGCCAGCTCACAAAAAAGCGAGTTGAAGAAAGGAGCTCAGGGGCACTGTAATTCACAAACCTGCAGAGTTATAAATGACAGCTATCGTCCAAAAATATACTGAAGTAAGGCTGCCAAGAGGACTTGAAAGCGGGGCAGAATTGCAGGAAACCGATTTCAGGAGGTACACTGGAATTGCATTTAAAGCATAGGAAAAGAGGCAGAACGTCCACAATGATGCACTTGGCCAAAAAGGGCGTATGCGTTTTTTCCTGAATATATTCAGGAAAAAACGCATACGCCCTTTTTGGCCAACCAAGCAAGCTTGCAAAGGAAATCTGTACTACAATGAAGTCTCACTTCCCCCCGGGCAAAAGGGCCATCTGAAAAAAGTATAAATCCAGAAAGGCAGGACAGACCATGGAGAACTGGGAACCTTGTTATGCTGATGGGCGGGATGTAAATTGCCAACAGCCACTCCAGAGAAGTGTATGGTGTTTCCTGAAACATCTAAAAAACAAAGCAACAGAACCTAGGGCACTTCCACTTCTGGTCCTATAGCTTAGAAAAAAAATCAAAAAGACACAGCCACCCCAAAGTTTGGGACGACTCTGTTTACAAGAACCTCCTTTACGCTACAAGTTAAATATCGCAGAAAGCAAAAAATGGATAAAGAAGTTGTGGTACTTACGTACAATGCAGTATCACTCAGCAATGAAATCTATGTCTTCAGGCCAATAGCAGCATAAAGAGTGGATTCAGGTATGATGATTCTAACTGAAATAAGTCACACAGAAAAAGAAACATCATAAGATATCACTAATACACGGAATGTAAACTTGGCTACACAGGAACTGGATTACAAAACAGAACAGGGTCTCAAATTTAGAAAACCAACTTATGCTTGCTTAAGGGGAAAGGTGAGTTGGGGTGCTGCATAAAACCAGAGATTGAAATGAGCACAGATAAAGTTCCTTAAGCCAAATATGGAATAGACAAGAACTACTACTGCTCAACGAAATGGACTCAACACCCCATATTAAACGCCTAAGAATGTACCTGACTAATAAGTATCTTAAAACCTATGGATTGCTATGTCTCTGAAAGAAAATCAAGCGTGTGTACAGGGGCATAAACGCAGCAGTGATAGGATTGGAGAGGTTCAGTGAGCAAATGAAGACCCTTTGAAGTCATATTGCATGGTACCCATTCCACGGGTCTCAACTCTCCAGGTTTAAGGGATTCTTCATTCAGCTAAAACATGCACGTGGAACCCAGAGTATAATCAACCGTGTGATCGGGATACGTGTTCCAATATCTCTCAGTTCTCGTCCCCTGGTACTCGGCTGCAACATTCCAGACGCTTTACTAACACTCTCCCGACTTGGAGAGTCAGTGCCTTTAACCTCCTGTTTGGCCCAGTTTGCAATTTCTGCGGAAGATGAACAGGAATAGGGAGAACCAGTGAGAGACTAGCTGGAGGTGTCTGGACGGGCAAATTTAACTCTCATTTCCCACCAGGAAGAGGAATTAACCAAAGGCTCAGCGTGCTGTGCCGGAACCAGATTAGGGCCTGAAGCAATCCTGCGGTGTTGCGGCCAGCTCACAAGAAAGCGAGTTGAAGAAAGGAGCTCAGGGGCACTGTAATTCACAAACCTGCAGAGTTATAAATGACAGCTATCGTCCAAAAATATACTGAAGTAAGGCTGCCAAGAGGACTTGAAAGCGGGGCAGAATTGCAGGAAACCGATTTCAGGAGGTAGACTGGAATTGCATTTAAAGCATAGGAAAAGAGGCAGAACGTCCACAATGATGCACTTGGCCAAAAAGGGCGTATGCGTTTTTTCCTGAATATATTCAGGAAAAAACGCATACGCCCTTTTTGGCCAACCAAGCAAGCTTGCAAAGGAAATCTGCACTACAATGAAGTCTCACTTCCCCCTGGTCAAAAGGGCCATCTGAAAAAAGTGTAAAATCCAGAAAGGCAGGACAGGCCATGGAGACCTGGGAGCCTTGTTATGCTGATGCGCGGGATGTAAATTGCCAACAGCCACTCGGGAGAAGTGTATGGTGTTTCCTGAAACATCTAAAAAACAAAGCAACAGAGCGTATGGCACTTCCACTTATGGTCCTATAGCTTAGGGAAATTAAAATAAAAAAGACACAGCCACCCCAAAGTTTCGGACGACTCTGTTTACAAGAACCTCGTTTACGGGACAAGTTCAATATCGCAGAAAGCGAAAAATGGATAAAGAAGTTGTGGTACTTACGTACAATGCAATATCACTCAGCAATGAAATCTATGTCATCAGGCCTGTAGCAGCATAATGAGTGGATTCAGGTATGATGATTCTAACTGAAATAAGTCACACAGAAAAAGAAACATCATAAGATATCACTAATACACGGAATGTAAACTTGGCTACACAGGAACTGGATTACAAAACAGAACAGGGTCTCCAATTTAGAAAACCAACTTATGCTTGCTTAAGCGGAAAGGTGAGTTGGGGTGCTGCATCACACCAGAGACTGAAATGAGCACAGATAAAGTTTCTTAAGCCAAATATGGAATAGACAAGAACTACTCCTTGCTCAACGAAATGGAATCAACATCCCATATTAAACGCCTAAGAATGTACCTGACTTGTAAGTATCTTAAAAGCTATGGATTGCTATGTCTCTGAAAGAAAATCAAGCGTGTGTACAGGGGCATAAACGCAGCAGTGATAGCATAGGAGAAGTTCGGTGAGCAAATGAAGACCCTTTGAAGTCATATTGCATGGTACCCATTCCACGGGTCTCAACTCTCCAGGTTTAAGCGATTCTTCCTTCAGCTAAAACATGCATGTGGAACCCAGAGTATGAGCAACCGTGTGATCGGGAGACGTGTTCCAATATGTCTCAGTTCTCGACCCTGGTACTCGGGTGCAACATTCCAGATGCTTTACTAACACTCTCCCGACTTGGAAAGTCAGTGCCTTTAACCTCCTGTTTGGCCCATTTGCAATTTCTGCGGAAGATGAACAGGAATAGGGAGAGCCAAAGAGAGACTAGCTGGAGGTGTCTGGACGGGCAAATTTAACTCTCATTTCCCGCCAGGAAGAGGAGTTAACCAAAGGCTCAGCGTGCCGTGCCGGAACCAGATTAGGGCCTGAAGCAATCCTGCGGTGTTGTGGTCAGCTCACAAGAAAGCGAGTTGAAGAAAGGAGCTCAGGGGCACTGTAATTCACAAACCTGCAGAGTTATAAATGACAGCTATCGTCCAAAAATATACTGAAGTAAGGCTGCCAAGAGGACTTGAAAGCGGGGCAGAATTGCAGGAAACCGATTTCAGGAGGTAGACTGGAATTGCATTTAAAGCATAGGAAAAGAGGCAGAACGTCCACAATGATGCACTTGGCCAAAAAGGGCGTATGCGTTTTTTCCTGACTATATTCAGGAAAAAACGCATACACCCTTTTTGGCCAACCAAGCAAGCTTGCAAAGGAAATCTGTACTACAATGAAGTCTCACTTCCCCCCGGTCAAAAGGGCCATCTGAAAAAAGTATAAATCCAGAAAGGCAGGACAGGCCATGGAGAACTGGGAGCCTTGTTATGCTGATGCGCGGGATGTAAATTGCCAACAGCCACTCGGGAGAAGTGTATGGTGTTTCCTGAAACATCTAAAAAACAAAGCAACAGAGCGTAGGGCACTTCCACTTATGGTCCTATATCTTAGGGAAATTAAAATCAAAAAGACACAGCCACCCCAAAGTTTGGGACGACTCTGTTTACAAGAACCTCGTTTACGGGACAAGTTCAATATCGCAGAAAGTGAAAAATGGATAAAGAAGTTGTGGTACTTACGTACAATGCAATATCACTCAGCAATGAAATCTATGTCATCAGGCCCGTAGCAGCATAATGAGTGGATTCAGGTATGATGATTCTAACTGAAATAAGTCACACAGAAAAAGAAACATCATAAGATATCACTAATACACGGAATGTAAACTTGGCTACACAGGAACTGGATTACAAAACACAACAGGGTCTCAAATTTAGAAAACCAACTTATGCTTGCTTAAGGGGAAAGGTGAGTTGGGGTGCTCCATAGAACCAGCGATTGAAATGAGCAAGGATAAAGTTCCTTAAGCCAAATATGGAATAGACAAGAGCTACTCCTTGCTCAACGAAATGGACTCAACACCCCATATTAAACGCCTAAGAATGTCCCTGACTGGTAAGTATCTTAAAACTTATGGATTGCTATGTCTCCGAAAGAGAATCCAGCTTGTGGACAGGGGCATAAATGCAGCAGTCATAGGATTGGAGAGGTTTGGTGAGCAAATGAAGACCCTTTGAAGTCATATTGCCGGGTACCCATACCACGGGTCTCAACTCTCCGGGTTTAAGGGATTCTTCCTTCAGCTAAAACATGTATGTGGAACCCAGAGTATGTTCAACCGTGTGATCGGGAGACGTGTTCCAATATGTCTCATTTCTCGCCCCTGGTACGCGGGTGCAATATTCCAGACGCTTTACTAACACTCTCCAGACTTGGAGAGTCAGTGCCTTTAACCTCCTGTTTGGCCCAGTTTGCAATTTCTGCGGAAGATGAACAGGAATAGGGAGAACCAATGAGAGACTAGCGGGAGGTGTCTGGATGGGCAAATTTAACTCTCATTTCCCACCAGGAAGAGGAATTAACCAAAGGCTCAGCGTGCCGTGCCGGAACCAGATTAGGGCCTGAAGCAATCCTGCTGTGTTGCGGCCAGCTCACAAGAAAGCGAGTTGAAGAAAGGAGCTCAGGGGCACTGTAATTCACAAACCTGCAGAGTTATAAATGACAGCTATCGTCCAAAAATATACTGAAGTAAGGCTGCCAAGAGGACTTGAAAGCGGGGCAGAATTGCAGGAAACCGATTTCAGGAGGTAGACTGGAATTGCATTTAAAGCATAGGAAAAGAGGCAGAACGTCCACAATGATGCACTTGGCCAAAAAGGGCGTATGCGTTTTTTCCTGATCAGGAAAAAATGCATACGCACTTTTTGGCCAACCAAGCAAGCTTGCAAAGGAAATCTGCACTACAATGAAGTCTCACTTCCCCCCGCTCAAAAGGGCCATCTGAAAAAAGTGTAAAATCCAGAAAGGCAGGACAGGCCATGGAGAACTGGGAGCCTTGTTATGCTGATGGGCGGGATGTAAATTGCCAGCAGCCACTAGGGAGAAGTGTATGGTGATTCCTGAAACATCGAAAAAACAAAGCAACAGAGCCTAGGGCACTTCCACTTATGGTCCTATAGCTTAGGGAAATTAAAATAAAAAAGACACAGCCACCACAATGTTTGGGACGGCTCTGTTTACAAGAACCTCGTTTACGGTACAAGTTCAATATCGCAGAAAGTGAAAAATGGATAAAGAAATTGTGGTACTTACGTTCAATGCAATATCACTCAGCAATGAAATCTATGTCATCAGGCCCGTAGCAGCATAATGAGTGGATTCAGGTCTGATGATTCTAACTGAAATAAGTCACACAGAAAAAGAAACATCATAAGATATCACTAATACACGGAATGTAAACTTGGCTACACAGGAACTGGATTACAAAACAGAACAGGGTCTCAAATTTAGAAAACCAACTTATGCTTGCTTAAGGGGAAAGGTGAGTTGGGGTGCTGCATTAAACCAGAGATTGAAATGAGCACAGATAAAGTTCCTTAAGCCAAATATGGAATAGACAAGACCTACTCCTTGCTCAACGAAATGGACTCAACAGCCCATATTAAACGCCTAAGAATGTACCTGACTAGTAAGTATCTTAAAACCTATGGATTGCTATGTCTCTGAAAGAAAATCAAGCGTGTGTACAGGGGCATAAACGCAGCAATGATAGGATTGGAGAGGTTCGGTGAGCAAATGAAGACCCTTTGAATTCATATTGCATGGTACCCATTCCACGGGTCTCAACTCTCCAGGTTTAAGGGATTCTTCCTTCAGCTAAAACATGCACGTGGAACCCAGAGTATGATCAACCGTGTGATCGGGAGACGTGTTCCAATATGTCTCAGTTCTCGTCCCCTGGTATTCGGGTGCATCATTCCAGACGCTTTACTAACACTCTCCCGACTTGGAGAGTCAGTGCCTTTAACCTCCTGTTTGGCCCAGTTTGCAATTTCTGCGGAAGATGAACAGGAATAGGGAGAACCAATGAGAGACTAGCTGGAGGTGTCTGGACGGGCAAATTTAACTCTCATTTCCCACCAGGAAGAGGAATTAACCAAAGGCTCAGCGTGCCGTGCCGGAACCAGTTTAGGGCCTGAAGCAATCCTGTGGTGTTGCGGCCAGCTCACAAGAAAGCGAGTTGAAGAAAGGAGCTCAGGGGCACTGTAATTCACAAACCTGCAGAGTTATAAATGACAGCTATCGTCCAAAAATATACTGAAGTAAGGCTGCCAAGAGGACTTGAAAGCGGGGCAGAATTGCAGGAAACCGATTTCAGGAGGTAGACTGGAATTGCATTTAAAGCATAGGAAAAGAGGCAGAACGTCCACAATGATGCACTTGGCCAAAAAGGGCGTATGCGTTTTTTCCTGAATATATTCAGGAAAAAATGCATACGCCCTTTTTGGCCAACCAAGCAAGCTTGCAAAGGAAATCTGCACTACAATGAAGTCTCACTTTCCCCCGGTCAAAAGGGCTACCTGAAAAAAGTGTAAAATCCAGAAAGTCAGGACAGGCCATGGAGAACTGGGAGCCTTGTTATGCTGATGGGCGGGATGTAAATTGCCAACAGCCACTCGGGAGAGGTGTATGGTGTTTCCTGAAACATCTAAAAAACAAAGCAACAGAGCCTAGGGCACTTCCACTTATGGTCCTATAGCTTAGGGAAATTAAAATCAAAAAGACACAGCCACCCCAAAGTTTGGGACAGCTCTGTTTACAAGACCCTCGTTTACGGTACAAGTTCAATATCGCAGATAGTGAAAAATGGATAAAGAAGTTGTGGTACTTACGTACAATGCAATATCACTCAGCAATGAAATCTATGTCATCAGGCCCGTAGCAGCATAATGAGTGGATTCAGGTATGATGATTCTAACTGAAATAAGTCACACAGAAAAAGAAACATCATAAGATATCACTAATACACGGAATGTAAACTTGGCTACACAGGAACTGGATTACAAAACAGAACAGGGTCTCAAATTTAGAAAACCTACTTATGCTTGCTTAAGGGGAAAGGTGAGTTGGGGTGCTGCATAAAACCTGAGATTGAAATGAGCACAGATAAAGTTCCTTAAGCCAAATATGGAATAGACAAGAGCTACTCCTTGCTCAACGAAATGGACTCAACACCCCATATTAAACGCCTAAGAATGTACCTGACTAGTAAGTATCTTAAAACCTATGGATTGCTATGTCTCTGAAAGAAAATCAAGCGTGTGTACAGGGGCATAAACGCAGCAATGATAGGATTGGAGAGGTTCGGTGAGCAAATGAAGACCCTTTGAAGTCATATTGCATGGTACCCATTCCACGGGTCTCAACTCTCCGGGTTTAAGGGATTCTTCCTTCAGCTAAAACATGTATGTGGAACCCAGAGTATGATCAACCGTGTGATCGGGAGACGTGTTCCAATATGTCTCAGTTCTCGTCCCCTGGTACGCGGGTGCAACATTCCAGACGCTTTACTAACACTCTCCCGACTTGGAGAGTCAGTGCCTTTAACCTCCTGTTTGGCCCAGTTTGCAATTTCTGCGGAAGATGAACAGGAATAGGGAGAACCAATGAGAGACTAGGTGGAGGTGTGTGGACGGGCAAATTTAACTCTCATTTTCCACCAGGAAGAGGAATTAACCAAAGGCTCAGAGTGCCGTGCTGGAACCAGATTAGGGCCTGAAGTAATCCTGCGGTGTTGCGGCCAGCTCACAAGAAAGCGAGTTGAAGAAAGGAGCTCAGGGGCACTGTAATTCACAAACCTGCAGAGTTATAAATGACAGCTATCGTCCAAAAATATACTGAAGTAAGGCTGCCAAGAGGACGTGAAAGCGGGGCAGAATTGCAGGAAACCGATTTCAGGAGGTAGACTGGAATTGCATTTAAAGCATAGGAAAAGAGGCAGAACGTCCACAATGATGCACTTGGCCAAAAAGGGCGTATGCGTTTTTTCTGAATATATTCAGGAAAAAACGCATACGCCCTTTTTGGCCAACCAAGCAAGCTTGCAAAGGAAATCTGCACTATAATGAAGTCTCACTTCCCCCGGTCAAAAGGGCCATCTGAAAAAAGTGTAAAATCCAGAAAGGCAAGACAGGCCATGGAGAACTGGGAGCCTTGTTATGCTGATGGGCGGGATGTAAATTGCCAACAGCCACTCGGGAGAGGTGTATGGTGTTCCCTGAAACATCTAAAAAACAAAGCAACAGAGCCTAGGGCACTTCCACTTATGGTCCTATAGCTTAGGGAAATTAAAATCAAAAAGACACAGCCACCCCAAAGTTTGGGACGGCTCTGTTTACAAGAACCTCGTTTACGGTACAAGTTCAATATCGCAGAAAGTGAAAAATGGATAAAGAAGTTGTGGTACTTACGTACAATGCAATATCACTCAGCAATGAAATCTATGTCATCAGGCCCGTAGCAGCATAATGAGTGGATTCAGGTATGATGATTCTAACTGAAATAAGTCACACAGAAAAAGAAACATCATAAGATATCACTAATACACGGAATGTAAACTTGGCTACACAGGAACTGGATTACAAAACAGAACAGGGTCTCAAATTTAGAAAACCAACTTATGCTTGCTTAAGGGGAAAGGTGAGTTGGGGTGCTGCATAAAACCAGAGATTGAAATGAGCACAGATAAAGTTCCTTAAGCCAAATATGGAATAGACAAGAACTACTCCTTGTTCAACGAAATGGACTCAACACCCCATATTAAACGCCTAAGAATGTACCTGACTAGTAAGTATCTTAAAACCTATGGATTGCTATGTCTCTGAAAGAAAATCAAGCGTGTGTACAGGGGCATAAACGCAGCAATGATAGGATTGGAGAGGTTCGGTGAGCAAATGAAGACCCTTTGAAGTCATATTGCATGGTACCCATTCCACGGGTCTCAACTCTCCGGGTTTAAGGGATTCTTCCTTCAGCTAAAACATGTATGTGGAACCCAGAGTATGATCAACCGTGTGATCGGGAGACGTGTTCCAATATGTCTCAGTTCTCGTCCCCTGGTACGCGGGTGCAACATTCCAGACGCTTTACTAACACTCTCCCGACTTGGAGAGTCAGTGCCTTTAACCTCCTGTTTGGCCCAGTTTGCAATTTCTGCGGAAGATGAACAGGAATAGGGAGAACCAATGAGAGACTAGGTGGAGGTGTGTGGACGGGCAAATTTAACTCTCATTTTCCACCAGGAAGAGGAATTAACCAAAGGCTCAGAGTGCCGTGCTGGAAACAGATTAGGGCCTGAAGCAATCCTGCGGTGTTGCGGCCAGCTCACAAGAAAGCGAGTTGAAGAAAGGAGCTCAGGGGCACTGTAATTCACAAACCTGCAGAGTTATAAATGACAGCTATCGTCCAAAAATATACTGAAGTAAGGCTGCCAAGAGGACTTGAAAGCGGGGCAGAATTGCAGGAAACCGATTTCAGGAGGTAGACTGGAATTGCATTTAAAGCATAGGAAAAGAGGCAGAACGTCCACAATGATGCACTTGGCCAAAAAGGGCGTATGCGTTTTTTCTGAATATATTCAGGAAAAAACGCATACGCCCTTTTTGGCCAACCAAGCAAGCTTGCAAAGGAAATCTGCACTACAATGAAGTCTCACTTCCCCCGGTCAAAAGGGCCATCTGAAAAAAGTGTAAAATCCAGAAAGGCAAGACAGGCCATGGAGAACTGGGAGCCTTGTTATGCTGATGCGCGGGATGTAAATTGCCAACAGCCACTCGGGAGAAGTGTATGGTGTTTCCTGAAACATCTAAAAAACAAAGCAACAGAGCCTAGGGCACTTCCACTTATGGTCCTATAGCTTAGGGAAATTAAAATCAAAAAGACACAGCCACCCCAAAGTTTGGGACGGCTCTGTTTACAAGAACCTCGTTTACGGTACAAGTTCAATATCGCAGAAAGTGAAAAATGGATAAAGAAATTGTGGTACTTACGTTCAATGCAATATCACTCAGCAATGAAATCTATGTCATCAGGCCTGTAGCAGCATAATGAGTGGATTCAGGTCTGATGATTCTAACTGAAATAAGTCACACAGAAAAAGAAACATCATAAGATATCACTAATACACGGAATGTAAACTTGGCTACACAGGAACTGGATTACAAAACAGAACAGGGTCTCAAATTTAGAAAACCAACTTATGCTTGCTTAAGGGGAAAGGTGAGTTGGGGTGCTGCATTAAACCAGAGATTGAAATGAGCACAGATAAAGTTCCTTAAGCCAAATATGGAATAGACAAGACCTACTCCTTGCTCAACGAAATGGACTCAACAGCCCATATTAAACGCCTAAGAATGTACCTGACTAGTAAGTATCTTAAAACCTATGGATTGCTATGTCTCTGAAAGAAAATCAAGCGTGTGTACAGGGGCATAAACGCAGCAATGATAGGATTGGAGAGGTTCGGTGAGCAAATGAAGACCCTTTGAATTCATATTGCATGGTACCCATTCCACGGGTCTCAACTCTCCAGGTTTAAGGGATTCTTCCTTCAGCTAAAACATGCACGTGGAACCCAGAGTATGATCAACCGTGTGATCGGGAGACGTGTTCCAATATGTCTCAGTTCTCGTCCCCTGGTATTCGGGTGCATCATTCCAGACGCTTTACTAACACTCTCCCGACTTGGAGAGTCAGTGCCTTTAACCTCCTGTTTGGCCCAGTTTGCAATTTCTGCGGAAGATGAACAGGAATAGGGAGAACCAATGAGAGACTAGCTGGAGGTGTCTGGACGGGCAAATTTAACTCTCATTTCCCACCAGGAAGAGGAATTAACCAAAGGCTCAGCGTGCCGTGCCGGAACCAGTTTAGGGCCTGAAGCAATCCTGTGGTGTTGCGGCCAGCTCACAAGAAAGCGAGTTGAAGAAAGGAGCTCAGGGGCACTGTAATTCACAAACCTGCAGAGTTATAAATGACAGCTATCGTCCAAAAATATACTGAAGTAAGGCTGCCAAGAGGACTTGAAAGCGGGGCAGAATTGCAGGAAACCGATTTCAGGAGGTAGACTGGAATTGCATTTAAAGCATAGGAAAAGAGGCAGAACGTCCACAATGATGCACTTGGCCAAAAAGGGCGTATGCGTTTTTTCCTGAATATATTCAGGAAAAAATGCATACGCCCTTTTTGGCCAACCAAGCAAGCTTGCAAAGGAAATCTGCACTACAATGAAGTCTCACTTTCCCCCGGTCAAAAGGGCTACCTGAAAAAAGTGTAAAATCCAGAAAGTCAGGACAGGCCATGGAGAACTGGGAGCCTTGTTATGCTGATGGGCGGGATGTAAATTGCCAACAGCCACTCGGGAGAGGTGTATGGTGTTTCCTGAAACATCTAAAAAACAAAGCAACAGAGCCTAGGGCACTTCCACTTATGGTCCTATAGCTTAGGGAAATTAAAATCAAAAAGACACAGCCACCCCAAAGTTTGGGACAGCTCTGTTTACAAGACCCTCGTTTACGGTACAAGTTCAATATCGCAGATAGTGAAAAATGGATAAAGAAGTTGTGGTACTTACGTACAATGCAATATCACTCAGCAATGAAATCTATGTCATCAGGCCCGTAGCAGCATAATGAGTGGATTCAGGTATGATGATTCTAACTGAAATAAGTCACACAGAAAAAGAAACATCATAAGATATCACTAATACACGGAATGTAAACTTGGCTACACAGGAACTGGATTACAAAACAGAACAGGGTCTCAAATTTAGAAAACCTACTTATGCTTGCTTAAGGGGAAAGGTGAGTTGGGGTGCTGCATAAAACCTGAGATTGAAATGAGCACAGATAAAGTTCCTTAAGCCAAATATGGAATAGACAAGAGCTACTCCTTGCTCAACGAAATGGACTCAACACCCCATATTAAACGCCTAAGAATGTACCTGACTAGTAAGTATCTTAAAACCTATGGATTGCTATGTCTCTGAAAGAAAATCAAGCGTGTGTACAGGGGCATAAACGCAGCAATGATAGGATTGGAGAGGTTCGGTGAGCAAATGAAGACCCTTTGAAGTCATATTGCATGGTACCCATTCCACGGGTCTCAACTCTCCGGGTTTAAGGGATTCTTCCTTCAGCTAAAACATGTATGTGGAACCCAGAGTATGATCAACCGTGTGATCGGGAGACGTGTTCCAATATGTCTCAGTTCTCGTCCCCTGGTACGCGGGTGCAACATTCCAGACGCTTTACTAACACTATCCCGACTTGGAGAGTCAGTGCCTTTAACCTCCTGTTTGGCCCAGTTTGCAATTTCTGCGGAAGATGAACAGGAATAGGGAGAACCAATGAGAGACTAGGTGGAGGTGTGTGGACGGGCAAATTTAACTCTCATTTTCCACCAGGAAGAGGAATTAACCAAAGGCTCAGAGTGCCGTGCTGGAACCAGATTAGGGCCTGAAGTAATCCTGCGGTGTTGCGGCCAGCTCACAAGAAAGCGAGTTGAAGAAAGGAGCTCAGGGGCACTGTAATTCACAAACCTGCAGAGTTATAAATGACAGCTATCGTCCAAAAATATACTGAAGTAAGGCTGCCAAGAGGACGTGAAAGCGGGGCAGAATTGCAGGAAACCGATTTCAGGAGGTAGACTGGAATTGCATTTAAAGCATAGGAAAAGAGGCAGAACGTCCACAATGATGCACTTGGCCAAAAAGGGCGTATGCGTTTTTTCTGAATATATTCAGGAAAAAACGCATACGCCCTTTTTGGCCAACCAAGCAAGCTTGCAAAGGAAATCTGCACTATAATGAAGTCTCACTTCCCCCGGTCAAAAGGGCCATCTGAAAAAAGTGTAAAATCCAGAAAGGCAAGACAGGCCATGGAGAACTGGGAGCCTTGTTATGCTGATGGGCGGGATGTAAATTGCCAACAGCCACTCGGGAGAGGTGTATGGTGTTCCCTGAAACATCTAAAAAACAAAGCAACAGAGCCTAGGGCACTTCCACTTATGGTCCTATAGCTTAGGGAAATTAAAATCAAAAAGACACAGCCACCCCAAAGTTTGGGACGGCTCTGTTTACAAGAACCTCGTTTACGGTACAAGTTCAATATCGCAGAAAGTGAAAAATGGATAAAGAAGTTGTGGTACTTACGTACAATGCAATATCACTCAGCAATGAAATCTATGTCATCAGGCCCGTAGCAGCATAATGAGTGGATTCAGGTATGATGATTCTAACTGAAATAAGTCACACAGAAAAAGAAACATCATAAGATATCACTAATACACGGAATGTAAACTTGGCTACACAGGAACTGGATTACAAAACAGAACAGGGTCTCAAATTTAGAAAACCAACTTATGCTTGCTTAAGGGGAAAGGTGAGTTGGGGTGCTGCATAAAACCAGAGATTGAAATGAGCACAGATAAAGTTCCTTAAGCCAAATATGGAATAGACAAGAACTACTCCTTGTTCAACGAAATGGACTCAACACCCCATATTAAACGCCTAAGAATGTACCTGACTAGTAAGTATCTTAAAACCTATGGATTGCTATGTCTCTGAAAGAAAATCAAGCGTGTGTACAGGGGCATAAACGCAGCAATGATAGGATTGGAGAGGTTCGGTGAGCAAATGAAGACCCTTTGAAGTCATATTGCATGGTACCCATTCCACGGGTCTCAACTCTCCGGGTTTAAGGGATTCTTCCTTCAGCTAAAACATGTATGTGGAACCCAGAGTATGATCAACCGTGTGATCGGGAGACGTGTTCCAATATGTCTCAGTTCTCGTCCCCTGGTACGCGGGTGCAACATTCCAGACGCTTTACTAACACTCTCCCGACTTGGAGAGTCAGTGCCTTTAACCTCCTGTTTGGCCCAGTTTGCAATTTCTGCGGAAGATGAACAGGAATAGGGAGAACCAATGAGAGACTAGGTGGAGGTGTGTGGACGGGCAAATTTAACTCTC
This sequence comes from Leucopleurus acutus, assembly GCF_964270905.1. Classification (NCBI taxonomy): domain Eukaryota; kingdom Metazoa; phylum Chordata; class Mammalia; order Artiodactyla; family Delphinidae; genus Leucopleurus; species Leucopleurus acutus. Next base: position 57,066 of record NW_028139070.1, on the reverse strand, counting down.
ATTTTCCACCAGGAAGAGGAATTAACCAAAGGCTCAGAGTGCCGTGCTGGAAACAGATTAGGGCCTGAAGCAATCCTGCGGTGTTGCGGCCAGCTCACAAGAAAGCGAGTTGAAGAAAGGAGCTCAGGGGCACTGTAATTCACAAACCTGCAGAGTTATAAATGACAGCTATCGTCCAAAAATATACTGAAGTAAGGCTGCCAAGAGGACTTGAAAGCGGGGCAGAATTGCAGGAAACCGATTTCAGGAGGTAGACTGGAATTGCATTTAAAGCATAGGAAAAGAGGCAGAACGTCCACAATGATGCACTTGGCCAAAAAGGGCGTATGCGTTTTTTCTGAATATATTCAGGAAAAAACGCATACGCCCTTTTTGGCCAACCAAGCAAGCTTGCAAAGGAAATCTGCACTACAATGAAGTCTCACTTCCCCCGGTCAAAAGGGCCATCTGAAAAAAGTGTAAAATCCAGAAAGGCAAGACAGGCCATGGAGAACTGGGAGCCTTGTTATGCTGATGCGCGGGATGTAAATTGCCAACAGCCACTCGGGAGAAGTGTATGGTGTTTCCTGAAACATCTAAAAAACAAAGCAACAGAGCGTAGGGCACTTCCACTTATGGTCCTATATCTTAGGGAAATTAAAATCAAAAAGACACAGCCACCCCAAAGTTTGGGACGACTCTGTTTACAAGAACCTCGTTTACGGGACAAGTTCAATATCGCAGAAAGTGAAAAATGGATAAAGAAGTTGTGGTACTTACGTACAATGCAATATCACTCAGCAATGAAATCTATGTCATCAGGCCCGTAGCAGCATAATGAGTGGATTCAGGTATGATGATTCTAACTGAAATAAGTCACACAGAAAAAGAAACATCATAAGATATCACTAATACACGGAATGTAAACTTGGCTACACAGGAACTGGATTACAAAACACAACAGGGTCTCAAATTTAGAAAACCAACTTATGCTTGCTTAAGGGGAAAGGTGAGTTGGGGTGCTCCATAGAACCAGCGATTGAAATGAGCAAGGATAAAGTTCCTTAAGCCAAATATGGAATAGACAAGAGCTACTCCTTGCTCAACGAAATGGACTCAACACCCCATATTAAACGCCTAAGAATGTCCCTGACTGGTAAGTATCTTAAAACTTATGGATTGCTATGTCTCCGAAAGAGAATCCAGCTTGTGGACAGGGGCATAAATGCAGCAGTCATAGGATTGGAGAGGTTTGGTGAGCAAATGAAGACCCTTTGAAGTCATATTGCCGGGTACCCATACCACGGGTCTCAACTCTCCGGGTTTAAGGGATTCTTCCTTCAGCTAAAACATGTATGTGGAACCCAGAGTATGTTCAACCGTGTGATCGGGAGACGTGTTCCAATATGTCTCATTTCTCGCCCCTGGTACGCGGGTGCAATATTCCAGACGCTTTACTAACACTCTCCAGACTTGGAGAGTCAGTGCCTTTAACCTCCTGTTTGGCCCAGTTTGCAATTTCTGCGGAAGATGAACAGGAATAGGGAGAACCAATGAGAGACTAGCGGGAGGTGTCTGGATGGGCAAATTTAACTCTCATTTCCCACCAGGAAGAGGAATTAACCAAAGGCTCAGCGTGCCGTGCCGGAACCAGATTAGGGCCTGAAGCAATCCTGCTGTGTTGCGGCCAGCTCACAAGAAAGCGAGTTGAAGAAAGGAGCTCAGGGGCACTGTAATTCACAAACCTGCAGAGTTATAAATGACAGCTATCGTCCAAAAATATACTGAAGTAAGGCTGCCAAGAGGACTTGAAAGCGGGGCAGAATTGCAGGAAACCGATTTCAGGAGGTAGACTGGAATTGCATTTAAAGCATAGGAAAAGAGGCAGAACGTCCACAATGATGCACTTGGCCAAAAAGGGCGTATGCGTTTTTTCCTGATCAGGAAAAAATGCATACGCACTTTTTGGCCAACCAAGCAAGCTTGCAAAGGAAATCTGCACTACAATGAAGTCTCACTTCCCCCCGCTCAAAAGGGCCATCTGAAAAAAGTGTAAAATCCAGAAAGGCAGGACAGGCCATGGAGAACTGGGAGCCTTGTTATGCTGATGGGCGGGATGTAAATTGCCAGCAGCCACTAGGGAGAAGTGTATGGTGATTCCTGAAACATCGAAAAAACAAAGCAACAGAGCCTAGGGCACTTCCACTTATGGTCCTATAGCTTAGGGAAATTAAAATAAAAAAGACACAGCCACCACAATGTTTGGGACGGCTCTGTTTACAAGAACCTCGTTTACGGTACAAGTTCAATATCGCAGAAAGTGAAAAATGGATAAAGAAATTGTGGTACTTACGTTCAATGCAATATCACTCAGCAATGAAATCTATGTCATCAGGCCCGTAGCAGCATAATGAGTGGATTCAGGTCTGATGATTCTAACTGAAATAAGTCACACAGAAAAAGAAACATCATAAGATATCACTAATACACGGAATGTAAACTTGGCTACACAGGAACTGGATTACAAAACAGAACAGGGTCTCAAATTTAGAAAACCAACTTATGCTTGCTTAAGGGGAAAGGTGAGTTGGGGTGCTGCATTAAACCAGAGATTGAAATGAGCACAGATAAAGTTCCTTAAGCCAAATATGGAATAGACAAGACCTACTCCTTGCTCAACGAAATGGACTCAACAGCCCATATTAAACGCCTAAGAATGTACCTGACTAGTAAGTATCTTAAAACCTATGGATTGCTATGTCTCTGAAAGAAAATCAAGCGTGTGTACAGGGGCATAAACGCAGCAATGATAGGATTGGAGAGGTTCGGTGAGCAAATGAAGACCCTTTGAATTCATATTGCATGGTACCCATTCCACGGGTCTCAACTCTCCAGGTTTAAGGGATTCTTCCTTCAGCTAAAACATGCACGTGGAACCCAGAGTATGATCAACCGTGTGATCGGGAGACGTGTTCCAATATGTCTCAGTTCTCGTCCCCTGGTATTCGGGTGCATCATTCCAGACGCTTTACTAACACTCTCCCGACTTGGAGAGTCAGTGCCTTTAACCTCCTGTTTGGCCCAGTTTGCAATTTCTGCGGAAGATGAACAGGAATAGGGAGAACCAATGAGAGACTAGCTGGAGGTGTCTGGACGGGCAAATTTAACTCTCATTTCCCACCAGGAAGAGGAATTAACCAAAGGCTCAGCGTGCCGTGCCGGAACCAGTTTAGGGCCTGAAGCAATCCTGTGGTGTTGCGGCCAGCTCACAAGAAAGCGAGTTGAAGAAAGGAGCTCAGGGGCACTGTAATTCACAAACCTGCAGAGTTATAAATGACAGCTATCGTCCAAAAATATACTGAAGTAAGGCTGCCAAGAGGACTTGAAAGCGGGGCAGAATTGCAGGAAACCGATTTCAGGAGGTAGACTGGAATTGCATTTAAAGCATAGGAAAAGAGGCAGAACGTCCACAATGATGCACTTGGCCAAAAAGGGCGTATGCGTTTTTTCCTGAATATATTCAGGAAAAAATGCATACGCCCTTTTTGGCCAACCAAGCAAGCTTGCAAAGGAAATCTGCACTACAATGAAGTCTCACTTTCCCCCGGTCAAAAGGGCTACCTGAAAAAAGTGTAAAATCCAGAAAGTCAGGACAGGCCATGGAGAACTGGGAGCCTTGTTATGCTGATGGGCGGGATGTAAATTGCCAACAGCCACTCGGGAGAGGTGTATGGTGTTTCCTGAAACATCTAAAAAACAAAGCAACAGAGCCTAGGGCACTTCCACTTATGGTCCTATAGCTTAGGGAAATTAAAATCAAAAAGACACAGCCACCCCAAAGTTTGGGACAGCTCTGTTTACAAGACCCTCGTTTACGGTACAAGTTCAATATCGCAGATAGTGAAAAATGGATAAAGAAGTTGTGGTACTTACGTACAATGCAATATCACTCAGCAATGAAATCTATGTCATCAGGCCCGTAGCAGCATAATGAGTGGATTCAGGTATGATGATTCTAACTGAAATAAGTCACACAGAAAAAGAAACATCATAAGATATCACTAATACACGGAATGTAAACTTGGCTACACAGGAACTGGATTACAAAACAGAACAGGGTCTCAAATTTAGAAAACCTACTTATGCTTGCTTAAGGGGAAAGGTGAGTTGGGGTGCTGCATAAAACCTGAGATTGAAATGAGCACAGATAAAGTTCCTTAAGCCAAATATGGAATAGACAAGAGCTACTCCTTGCTCAACGAAATGGACTCAACACCCCATATTAAACGCCTAAGAATGTACCTGACTAGTAAGTATCTTAAAACCTATGGATTGCTATGTCTCTGAAAGAAAATCAAGCGTGTGTACAGGGGCATAAACGCAGCAATGATAGGATTGGAGAGGTTCGGTGAGCAAATGAAGACCCTTTGAAGTCATATTGCATGGTACCCATTCCACGGGTCTCAACTCTCCGGGTTTAAGGGATTCTTCCTTCAGCTAAAACATGTATGTGGAACCCAGAGTATGATCAACCGTGTGATCGGGAGACGTGTTCCAATATGTCTCAGTTCTCGTCCCCTGGTACGCGGGTGCAACATTCCAGACGCTTTACTAACACTCTCCCGACTTGGAGAGTCAGTGCCTTTAACCTCCTGTTTGGCCCAGTTTGCAATTTCTGCGGAAGATGAACAGGAATAGGGAGAACCAATGAGAGACTAGGTGGAGGTGTGTGGACGGGCAAATTTAACTCTCATTTTCCACCAGGAAGAGGAATTAACCAAAGGCTCAGAGTGCCGTGCTGGAACCAGATTAGGGCCTGAAGCAATCCTGCGGTGTTGCGGCCAGCTCACAAGAAAGCGAGTTGAAGAAAGGAGCTCAGGGGCACTGTAATTCACAAACCTGCAGAGTTATAAATGACAGCTATCGTCCAAAAATATACTGAAGTAAGGCTGCCAAGAGGACGTGAAAGCGGGGCAGAATTGCAGGAAACCGATTTCAGGAGGTAGACTGGAATTGCATTTAAAGCATAGGAAAAGAGGCAGAACGTCCACAATGATGCACTTGGCCAAAAAGGGCGTATGCGTTTTTTCTGAATATATTCAGGAAAAAACGCATACGCCCTTTTTGGCCAACCAAGCAAGCTTGCAAAGGAAATCTGCACTATAATGAAGTCTCACTTCCCCCGGTCAAAAGGGCCATCTGAAAAAAGTGTAAAATCCAGAAAGGCAAGACAGGCCATGGAGAACTGGGAGCCTTGTTATGCTGATGGGCGGGATGTAAATTGCCAACAGCCACTCGGGAGAGGTGTATGGTGTTCCCTGAAACATCTAAAAAACAAAGCAACAGAGCCTAGGGCACTTCCACTTATGGTCCTATAGCTTAGGGAAATTAAAATCAAAAAGACACAGCCACCCCAAAGTTTGGGACGGCTCTGTTTACAAGAACCTCGTTTACGGTACAAGTTCAATATCGCAGAAAGTGAAAAATGGATAAAGAAGTTGTGGTACTTACGTACAATGCAATATCACTCAGCAATGAAATCTATGTCATCAGGCCCGTAGCAGCATAATGAGTGGATTCAGGTATGATGATTCTAACTGAAATAAGTCACACAGAAAAAGAAACATCATAAGATATCACTAATACACGGAATGTAAACTTGGCTACACAGGAACTGGATTACAAAACAGAACAGGGTCTCAAATTTAGAAAACCAACTTATGCTTGCTTAAGGGGAAAGGTGAGTTGGGGTGCTGCATAAAACCAGAGATTGAAATGAGCACAGATAAAGTTCCTTAAGCCAAATATGGAATAGACAAGAACTACTCCTTGTTCAACGAAATGGACTCAACACCCCATATTAAACGCCTAAGAATGTACCTGACTAGTAAGTATCTTAAAACCTATGGATTGCTATGTCTCTGAAAGAAAATCAAGCGTGTGTACAGGGGCATAAACGCAGCAATGATAGGATTGGAGAGGTTCGGTGAGCAAATGAAGACCCTTTGAAGTCATATTGCATGGTACCCATTCCACGGGTCTCAACTCTCCGGGTTTAAGGGATTCTTCCTTCAGCTAAAACATGTATGTGGAACCCAGAGTATGATCAACCGTGTGATCGGGAGACGTGTTCCAATATGTCTCAGTTCTCGTCCCCTGGTACGCGGGTGCAACATTCCAGACGCTTTACTAACACTCTCCCGACTTGGAGAGTCAGTGCCTTTAACCTCCTGTTTGGCCCAGTTTGCAATTTCTGCGGAAGATGAACAGGAATAGGGAGAACCAATGAGAGACTAGGTGGAGGTGTGTGGACGGGCAAATTTAACTCTCATTTTCCACCAGGAAGAGGAATTAACCAAAGGCTCAGAGTGCCGTGCTGGAAACAGATTAGGGCCTGAAGCAATCCTGCGGTGTTGCGGCCAGCTCACAAGAAAGCGAGTTGAAGAAAGGAGCTCAGGGGCACTGTAATTCACAAACCTGCAGAGTTATAAATGACAGCTATCGTCCAAAAATATACTGAAGTAAGGCTGCCAAGAGGACTTGAAAGCGGGGCAGAATTGCAGGAAACCGATTTCAGGAGGTAGACTGGAATTGCATTTAAAGCATAGGAAAAGAGGCAGAACGTCCACAATGATGCACTTGGCCAAAAAGGGCGTATGCGTTTTTTCTGAATATATTCAGGAAAAAACGCATACGCCCTTTTTGGCCAACCAAGCAAGCTTGCAAAGGAAATCTGTACTACAATGAAGTCTCCCTTCCCCCGGTCAAAAGGGCCATCTGAAAAAAGTGTAAAATCCAGAAAGGCAGGACAGGCCATGGAGAACTGGGAGCCTTGTTATGCTGATGGGCGGGACGTAAATTGCCAACAGCCACTCGGGAGAGGTGTATGGTGTTTCCTGAAACATCTAAAAAACAAGCAACAGAGCCTAGGGCACTTCCACTTATGGTGCTGTAGCTTAGGGAAAGTAAAATCAAAAAGACACAACCACCCCAAAGTTTGGGACAGCTCTCTTAACAGGAACCTCATTTACGGTACAAGTTCAATATCGCAGAAAGTGAAAAATGGATAAAGAAGTTGTGGTACTTACGTACAATGCAATATCACTCAGCAATGAAATCTATGTCATCAAGCCCGTAGCAGCATAATGAGTGGGTTCAGGTCTGATGATTCTAACTGAAATAAGTCACACAGAAAAAGAAACATCATAAGATATCACTAATACACGGAATGTGAACTTGGCTACACATGAACTGAATTATAAAACAGAACAGGGTCTCAAGTTTAGAAAAGCAACTTATGCTTTTTTAAGGGGGAAGGTGAGTTGGGGTGCTGCATAAAACCAGAGTTTGACATTAGCACAGATACTGTTCCATAAGCCAAATGTGTAATAGACAAGACCTACCCCTTGCTCAACAAAATGGACTCAACAATGAGGTATCACCTCACACCTGATAGAATGGGCATCATCAGAAAATCTACAAACAATAAATGCTGGAAAGGGTGTGGAGAAAAGGAACCCTCTTCCACTATTGTTGGGAATATAAATTGTTACATTCACTATGGAGAACAATATGGAGTTTCTTAAGAAACTAACAATAGAATTACCATATGATACAGCAATCCCAGTACTGGACATATACCCAGACAAAACCATAAATCAAAAAGAGACATTCACCGCAATGTTCATTGCATCACTATTTACAATATCGAGGTAATGGAAGCAACCTAAATGCCCACAGACAGACGAATGCATAAAGCTGTGGTACGTATATAAAATGGAATATTACTAAGCCATGAAAAGGAATGAAATTGGGTCATTTGTAGAGACGTCGATGGATCTAGAGACTGTCATACAGAGTGAAGTAAGTCAGAAAGAGAAAAACAAATCTTGTATATTCATGCATATATGTGGAACCTAGAAAAACCGTACAGATTAACCATTTTGCAAGGCATAAATAGAGCAACAGATGTAGACAACAAATGTATGGACAACAAGGGGGGAAAGCTGTTGGGGGGGTGGTGGTGGGAGGAGTTGAGAGACTGGGATTGGCATGTATACATTTATATGTATAAAATAGATAACCAATAAGAACCTGCTGTATAAAAATATAAAATAAAATTCACAATTGAAAAGAAATAAAATTTAAAAAATAAAACAGAAAAAACAATTATTCCCTTCACATACATGTATTTATATGAATAAATTATTTCCATGCTTCTATCTGTAAATACAAAAAAGAGGAATAAAATCTACCTTGAACCAAAAACGAAAAAGAGAAAAAAAACACAGAACCCACCAGTTCCACAGAGGAAAACCGTATCAGGGCACTTGCTCCAGTTGTAAACAATTCTGAAGTTGGTCAGTGGTGGGGAATCATCTCCCATTCAGCCAGCAGCCCCCACGCAACAAGCGTCCTCATTGCAAAGCTGGGGCACCGTGCCGAGGCATCTGTGAGTAAACGTGAGCTGAGCCCCAGGCCAGTTGCTGCTGAACTATTCCCACCCGTCCCAGGTAAAACACCTGAATATATACAAGGACTTGAAAGCCTAGAGGAAGGGCCATAGAGCCACACGAGTGACAGCATGCCGGCCGACTTGGTGCCTGCAGGCCAGCCAGGATGGTCCTGGCCCTGGGTGCTCTTCTGGAAGATTTCCATTTCCCTGCCTGAGATACCCGTCCTGTCCCTGCCCCCACTGCTTTTTTCCTTCCTCACCTCTGCCCAGGGAGAAATTCCAGCAGCAGGTATGGGTGACACATCCTCTTCTTCAGCAGGTGGCAGCCTGGCACCTGCTGCAGAAAGTCCAGCAGAGCCCCACTCACACTGGGCCACCCACAAAGCCGTGGCCTCTCACTCCCTCCCACCAGCCCAGCCCCGAGACTGCTGACAGGGCAGAGAAAATGGCGTCAGGCACGGCTGCAGGGGCTCTTGCTGCCTGGAGTGGTATTTATATTGATCTCAACCCAGGCACACCTGGGGAGGGCTGGCCGGCACGGTTAGGCTGCCCAGCTCAGCCAATCATCACCCCTCAGGGGCTCACAGTTGCAGAAAATGGAACTTGCTGAACCGGCCAGGTCCAAGGAACAGGTGTGGGCTCCTGAGAGTCAGGATAGACAAGGGGCTGCAGCTTTGGCTTGTTTTCTAATCATTTTATCTGGCCCATGAGTGGGAGACAACTTCAAGAAAACCCTCTCCTAATGAGAGGAACCCAGGAGTCAGGGAGAGGAGGGGTGGGTGGTGGTTGGAGACAGAGGCCTGGTGCCCCGGGTGCAGTGGAAGTCTCTGGAAGACCAGGTGGAGGGAGGCCGCACAGATTGATGCCCAGGGTCACAGACCTGTCGCAGCTGCTGTTTGTTAGTTCAAGTCCTGCTCTGAGGTGCTCTGTGTCAGCTCTGAGCGACAGGTGAGCTGGGGGTGCGCTGCAATGAGGGCTATGTGCACGGTTCCTGTGTGCCCAGCCCTGCCACAGTACCTGCAAGGGTAGCTCTGTATCCTGGGAGGGGCCTGACCACGAGAGCCCCGTGGGCTGGGGTGGGGGTGGGGTACCTGCCCAGGTGAGCTCCATATTCTGGGATTGGTCTGACCACGAGAGCCCCATGGGCTGCTGGGGACCTGGTAAAGGATGTCAGGACAGTCAGTGAAGCCACCGAGGATATACCTCCAGTTGCTCCTAATTCCTACACCCTGCTGGTCATTCTACCAACCACCAGGACATGGTATTCTGTATTAGTCTTCAATGATGCCTTCTTTTGTATTCCATTAGTCCCAGAGTCACAAGAAATTTTGGCTTGTGAGTGGCAGGACTCAACATACAACTAAAACAATACTTCCGGGCCGTCTTGCCCCAAGGGTGCAAAAATTCCCACACCATTTTTGGGGAAACCTTAGCTAAAGACCTAAAAGTTCTACCTCTGGAAAAGGAAACCCTCCTTCAGTACGCAGACGACATTCTGATCGCCAGCCCTACTAAGGAGGCCTCTGAACTACCAAGCCAATAAAGGATAGAAGTTGTCCAAGAAAAAGCTCAAATATCACAGACTGCGGTGACCTGCCTGGGCTTCATTCTCACAGAAGGTCAGAGAAGCCCATCCCAGGAAAGGGAAGAAACCATTTTTGGCCTTACTCCTTTCTAAAACTAGAAGACAGCTTAGGGGTTCCTGGGGAGGCCAGGGTTTGCTGCTTCTGGATACCTAACTGCAGTCTACTAGCTGGGCCATTATATGAAACACTGAAAGGAAAAGATGATGATCCTTTTGAATAGAATCCAGAAGTGGCCTTTCAAGAATGGAAAGAGCAGTCAATTCAGACCCTTGCCCTGGAACTCCCTAATTTAGCTAAACCCTTTGACCTTTACATTCCTGGTGAAAGGTGAATCGCCATTGGAGAATTAGTGCAAAAACTGGGACCACTTGAAATGGAACAATGCAAGAATGCCATCCAGGTAGGATAAACTACGGTCACCAAGGGGCTTGGCCCACTGCCGCATCTGGCCAAGATACTGGCAGTATCTAAAAACCTGGAAATCAGCAGCCCAAAAGGCCACCTCCCTCCTAAGGGAAAAGGACCCCACGTGGTGATCCTAACCACCAACCATGCCCTGAAGTTGCAGGGTTTGCTCCGTGGGCACACCAACCTCGAGTGAGGAGGCCCTCCAACTCCAACATCCAGAGAGATAACCGGGGGCAACAGGACACCATGACGACTCGTGTGAACATCACTTGACCTGGAGTTTCTCTCATAAAACAACAAGAGTGTGTCCCAAAAGAGTAGACTACTGCTTGCAGGACTTACTGCACCCAGAGGGGAGCTAATAATCTTGGCGGGGGAACCGTATATCACACTGTCACCATAGAAAAGCCTACAGACACCGTGATGATGGTGGCCAATAAGACTGGCTGGACTCCTGTTTACTTCAAAAGGCTGTTGACTCAGTGGCCATCATGGTCCTTGATCACCACTGACCCTGGACTGTCTGGGAGTTGAGCGGGCAGGGCTCTGACACCTGGTGCTGTTTGTACGTTAATTCAGGGGCCTAATTGAAGAAAGCGCAGACTACTGGTCAGAGCATCTAGGCTGGCAGAAACGGTCAGCCTAAGGTGGCCGAACAAATGTGGGGCGGGGTGAAACCGGCCCCCACAGCGTCTCTGCACATCTCTTTCCTGGACCCTTAAAGGTCATTAGAATCTATAACGCTTCCAATGCTGGTGCTCAGGTGGACGAGCAGGGAGGCAGGGGGCCTGGGGACAATCAACGTCACCTGGAGGCTGCTGGGGAGAAGCTCTGACCCTCGCCCCTTGGTATGAGGGCTCCCAACTCAGCACTCAGCAGTTACAGAAGAAGGGTCTGCACCCTCAGCACTCCAAGAATGAGGAACGGGACAAAAGGCAGAGGAGGGGTTTGTCCCCAGCAAAGCCCATTAAAAATCCCTGGGAGATAAAAATAGAATCTGGGCAATAAAGTCAAGTCTAACCTTTTTTATCCTTTGTGCTTTGTCTAATTTCATGTGCTCCTAGGGTCCCGCATGCAGAGGTTCCACACCCGGCACTTCAGACCAGATTTCCTAGTGCAGAATGGCTGGGTCGACACCTCAGCTCCTGGGGCCCAGTGCAGACTCCGCGATATAGAGCCTGAGCTGCAGCCAACCCGGCCCTCGAGAGCTCCGCCCCCTCCCTCCCACTGACTCTGACAGGATCTCTACACAGCAGCCCAGCCCACAGCCCACGGGGTAGTGCATGCTCTCACCTCTCCATTCTCTGATCAAAATATAAAGTTTCCTTTGCTTGTGAACCAAACTCAGTCTCGATCTGTTGGCCCCAATGACACTGCGCAGGGGGACACTTGTTGAGGTCCACTCTGGAGGATCAGTAACAGAAATTGAGACTATTGTAACCTCAATGAACAGATGTGTGAGCCAAACTGTAGTTAACATAGAACAGTGTATAAGGCTCGGGTAAAATAAGATGTTTCTAACGCTTCCATTGGATATTTCCATCACTTTATTATAAGCAAGTTCAGTGAAAAGGTTTGTCTTATTTGTCAGGTCAATATTAGAGAAACGAAGTGATTTCTTTCCAAGGATGTACATCTAATAATCTTGGTTAAAGCTTCAATCTTGTTTTAAATGCTTTTCCATTGAAAATGATACCTCTCTTTCAGCTCCCCCATTTCTGAGAAGTATAAAATCTTATAATTTATTATTACCAAAGGGGAAAGGTCGGAGGAGGGATAAATTAACAGTTTGGGATTAACACATACACACTGCTATGTATAAAATAGATCATCAACAAGGAACTACTGTATAGCACAGGGAACTACACTCAACATTTTGCAATAACCTATAAGGGGAAATAATCTGAAAAAGAATAGATATTTTTATTGACATCATCTATCAATGACAGTTAAAGTGTAACCTAAGGGAAGCTGGTGGTGAGTGCTTCTGACCCTGAAGACTTCAATCATCTAAAGTTTGGACTCTGCCTACTTCCCAAGGCCCTTAATGAACATATGTGTAGCCGTAGCTTAAGAAATTCCCCAGTTTGGGTTTCGGGGAGACACTGATTTTGAAAAAGCCCTGGTGTTCTCCTTACATGAATGGGACTCTTCCTACTGCTAAAACATGTCTGTCACACCCAGAGGATGGTATACCGTCTGATCGGGAAGAGTTTGGAAAAGGCATCTCATCTCCTCATCTCCTGGTGCTCGGGTTCACCCATCCAGCGTCTTTACTAACAGTCTCCCCACTTGGAGATGGCAGCACTGTCAACATCCTGTTGCGTACAGTTTGGAATTTGTCCAGAGGATGAAGCGGAAGGATGAGGAACAATGAGAGACAAGTCCTAGGTGTTCAGACAGGCACATGTCACTCTAATTTCCAATCAGGAAGACGAATTGACCAAAGGCTAGGGTTGCCCATGGAAACAGTATAGGGCTTGAGGAAATCCCGCTGCTTTGTGGCCAGTTCCCATAAACACAAGTTGAACAATGGAACTCAGGGGCAGTAAAATTCACAAAACTGCAGAGTTGAAAATATCCATCACTGAAAAATGTCTTGAGGAAAGTCAGAGAAAAGGACTTGTAAGCAAGGGAGAATGGCAGGAAAGGGATTTGAGGAGGTAGAAAGGACTCACCATTAAGCACAAGAAAAGGAGCTGAACATTGCCAACATTGCAGTTGGCCAAAAAGGGTGTATGCGTTTTTTTCTGTATATATTCAAGAAAAGGGCATACACTTTTTTAGCCAACCAAACAGGTGGGCACTGGAAGTCAATACTACAAAAGATATCACTTCGCATCAGTCAGAAGAGCCATCCTCATAAAGCGTAAACAACAGAAATGCAGGACAGGGCAAGGAGAAGAGGGAGCCCTGTGAGACTTATAGTGGAAATATATATTGCCAACGGCCATTCTGGAGAAGTGTATTGTGTTTACTAAAGCATCTAAAAAATGAGCTACAGAGCATAGGGCACTTGCACTCATGGGCGTATATCTTGGGAAAAACAAAAATCGAGAGGACACAGGCACCCCAATGTTTACCCCCTCTCTGTTTAAAAGATCCTCGACTAGGATATAACTTAAATGTCCCTGGAGAGAAAAAATGGATAGAGATGTGGTACTTAGGTAGAGTGGAATATTATTCAGCCTGGAAATCAATGAAATATGGCCAGTTGTAACAACTCCGGAGGAGTTACGTATGATCATTCTAAGTGACATAATTCAAAAAGATAAAGACACATATCATAAGATATCACTTAAAGGTGGAATCCAAAATGGCTACACATGAAATAAATTACAAAACAAAAACATAGTCAAATATGTAGAAAACACGCATAAGGCTGCTAAACGGGAAAGGTGGGGAGGGGTGAGGCATCATCCAGGAGGTTGAAATTAGCAAAGATACCATTCCAAATACCAAACTGATAATCAACAAGGCCTACACAGTAGCTAAAAGAACTGCACTCAGCACACTCAAGTCACCGGAAAAGAATATATACGACTGGTAAGAATCTGAAAAAGAATTTACTGATGTCTCTCTGTACGTGAATCAAGTGGATGTACAGCAGCAAGAAACAGAGCTTTGAAAATCAGCTGTAACCAATATAGTAATAAATTGAAAAAAATAAACGACAGAGAGACAGAGAAAACCTCTTACAACTTTTCCTCAGGGCCGGTGATGCAACATGGATTGAACACATCTAGACCCACAGCAGGATGAGACATAAGGCTGGAAACTGTTTGCACTAAGAGAAATGTGAGGTTGGGTGAGGAAATGCACACCCTTTAAAGTAATACTACCTGGTACCCATTCAATGGGTCCCAAATCTGCAGGTTCAAAGGATCTTCCTACAGCTAAAACATGCATGGAAAACCCACAGGACTGTACACCATGTGATCGGGAGATGTGTCTAAAATGCAGCTCATTTATCCTCTCCTGGTGCTCCTGTTCACCATTCCAGCCACGTTACTTAGAACCTCCCCACTTGGAGAATGAGCACATTTCAACTTCTGTTTCACACATTTTGCAAATTGTGAGGAGGATGAACAGGAAGAGGGGGAACCAATGAGAGAATAGTTGTAGGGGTTTGGACGGGCACATATCACTCTAATTTCCCATTAAGAATAAGAATTGAAAAAAGGCTCAGCCCGCCTCGCCCGAGCCAAAATAGGGCCTGAAGCAATCCTGCGGCTTTGAGGCCAGCTCACAAAAGAGCAACTTAAAAAATGGAGCTCAGGGTCACTGCAATTCACAAACCTGCAGAGTTATAAATGAAAACTAACGTCCAAAAATATGTTGAGGTAAGGCAAAGAAGAGGATCTGAATGCAAGACAGAATTGTAAGAAACAGATTTCAAGAGATAGATTGGACTCGTCTTTAAAGCACATGAAAAGCGGCAGAATTTCGACAATGATGCAGTTGGCCCAAAAGGGCGTATGCGTTTTTTCCTGATTATATCCAGGAAAAAACGCATACACACTTTATGGGCAACGAAGCAAGCAAGCAATGCAAATGTGCACAACAAAGAAGTCTCATTACCCACTGGTCAAAAGGGCCATCCTAAAAAATTGTAAAAACCAGAAATGCAGGACAGGCCATGGAGAACAGGGAGCCTTTATATGCTGATGGGCAGTGTGTGAACTGCCGAGAGCCACTCTGGAGAAGTGTATGGTGGTTCCTAAATCATCTAAAAAACAGAGCTACAGAGCATAGGACACTTCCAATCATGGGAGTATATCTAGGGAAGTCTAAAAATCAACAAGACACAAGCACACCACAGTTTAGGGCTACTCTGTTTACAAGAACCTCAACTTCAGTACACCTTAAATATCCCAGGAAAGAGAACAATGGATAAAGAAGATGCGGTACTTATGTACAATGGAATATCTCTTCACCATGAAATCAATGTAATAAGGCTAGTAGAAGGATAAAGAGTGGATTTAGGTCCGATAATACTACTTGAAATAAGTCAAACAGAAAAAGAAACATATCATAAGATATCACTTATAGAGGGAGGGTAAATATGGCTGCACAAGAAATGAATTACAGAACAGAACAGTGTCTCACATTTAGAAAACACACTTATTTCAGCTTAAGGGGAAAGGAGAGGTGGGGTGATGCATAAAACCAGAGTTTGAAATTAGCACAGATACCGTTCAATAAACCAAATAGATATTAGACAAGATCTACACCTTGCTCAATGAACTGGCCTCAACACACCCTATACACCACAGAGAAATATATCTGAGTAATAAGAATCTTAAAACCCATGTATTGATATATCTCCATAAGGGAATCAAGTGTGTGCAGAGCGGCACAAACACAGCAGTGAAAATGAGCTAAACCCCATTATAGAAATAAATTTTAAAAACAAAACGCAGAAACAATGAAAGAGAGAAAAATTCTTACAAAATTCGCTCAGGGGCTGTGATGCAACCTGGATTGACCACATATAAACCCACAGCTGGATAAGACATAAGGCTGGACACTTGGGGCTGAGAGGATTGGTGAGCTTTGGTGAGCAACTGCCAAAAGTTTAATGCAATACTTCATGCTACTCATTCCAAGGGTCCCAACACTCCAGGTTGAAGGGAATCTTCCTACAGCTAAACCATGCTTGGGAAACCCAGCGACTGGTATACCATATGATCGGGAAAGGTTTCTAAAACGCACCTCATTTTTCCTCTCCTGGGGCTCCGGATCGATATTCCAGCTGCTTTACTAAAATATCCCCACATGGACAGTCAATGCCTTTAAGTTCTGGTATCGAACAGTCTGCAGTTAGTGTGGAGGATGAATGGGAATAGGGGGAACCAGTGAGAAACTAGCTGTAGCGGTTTCAATGGGCACATGTCACTCTAATTTCATATCAGTAAGAAGAATAAACCAAAGGCACAGCAAGGTGCCCCAGAAGAACAATAGGGCCTGAAGGAATCCTGTGGTTATGAGGCAAGATCACAAAAATAAGAGCTGAAAAATGGAGTTAAGGGCCACTGCAATTCAAAACCTGCAGAGTTATGAAGGCCAACTATTTTCAAAAAATATATTGAGGTAAGGCTATGAAGAGGCATTGAAAGCAAGGCAGAATTGCAGTAAACCGATTTCAGGAGGTAGACTGGAATTGCATTTAAAGCATAGGAAAAGAGGCAGAACGTCCACAATGATGCACTTGGCCAAAAAGGGCGTATGCATTTTTTCCTGAATATATTCAGGAAAAAAGGCAAACGCACTTTTTGGCGAACCAAGCAAGCTTGCAAAGGAAATCTGCACTGCAATGAAGTCTCACTTCCCCCCAGTCAAAAGGGCCATCTGAAAAAAGTGTAAAATCCAGAAAGGCAGGACAGGCCATGGAGAACTGGGAGCCTTGTTATGCTGATGGGCGGGATGTAAATTGCCAAGAGCCACTCGGGTTAAGTGTATGGTGTTTCCTGAAACATCTAAAAAACAAAGCAACGGAGCCTAGGGCACGTCCACTTATGGTCCTATAGCTTAGGGAAATTAAAATCAAAAAGACACAGCCACCCCAAAGTTTGGGACGGCTCTGTTTACAAGAACCTCATTTACGGTACAAGTTCAATATCGCAGAAAGTGAAAAATGGATAAAGAAGTTGTGGTACTTACGTACAATGCAATATCACTCAGCAATGAAATCTATGTCATCAGGCCCGTAACAGCATAATGAGTGGATTCAGGTATGATGATTCTAACTGAAATAAGTCACACAGAAAAAGAAACATCGTAAGATATCACTAATACACGGAATGTAAACTTGGCTACACAGGAACTGGATTACAAAACAGAACAGGGTCTCAAATTTAGAAAACCAACTAATGCTTGCTTAAGGGGAAAGGTGAGTTGGGGTGCTGCATAAAACCAGAGATTGAAATGAGCACAGATAAAGTTCCTTAAGCCAAATATGGAATAGACAAGAGCTACTCCTTGCTCAACGAAATGGACTCAACACCCCATATTAAACGCCTAAGAATGTACCTGACTAGTAAGTATCTTAAAACCTATGGATTGCTATGTCTCTGAAAGATAATCAAGAGTGTGTACAGGGGCATAAACGCAGCAGTGATAGGATTGGAGAGGTTCGGTGAGCAAATGAAGACCCTTTGAAGTCATATTGCATGGTACCCATTCCACAGGTCTCAACTCTACAGGTTTAAGGGATTCTTCCTTCAGCTAAAACATGCATGTGGAACCCAGAGTATGTTCAACCGTGTGATCGGGAGACGTGTTCCAATATGTCTCAGTTCTCGTTCCCTGGTACTCGGGTGCAACATTCCAGACGCTTTACTAACACTCTCCCGACTTGGAAAGTCAGTGCCTTTAACCTCCTGTTTGGCCCATTTGCAATTTCTGCGGAAGATGAACAGGAATAGGGAGAACCAATGAGAGACTAGCTGGAGGTGTCTGGACCGGCAAATTTAACTCTCATTTCCCACCAGGAAGAGGAATTAACCAAAGGCTCAGCGTGCCGTGCCAGAACCAGATTAGGGCCTGAAGCAATCCTGCGGCGTTGCGGCCAGCTCACAAGAAAGCGAGTTGAAGAAAGGAGCTCAGGGGCACTGTAATTCACAAACCTGCAGAGTTATAAATGACAGCTATCGTCCAAAAATATACTGAAGTAAGGCTGCCAAGAGGACTTGAAAGCGGGGCAGAATTGCAGGAAACCGATTTCAGGAGGTAGACTGGAATTGCATTTAAAGCATAGGAAAAGAGGCAGAACGTCCACAATGATGCACTTGGCCAAAAAGGGCGTATGCGTTTTTTCCTGAATATATTCAGGAAAAAACGCATACGCCCTTTTTGGCCAACCAAGCAAGCTTGCAAAGGAAATCTGCACTACAATGAAGTCTCACTTCCCCCCGGTCAAAAGGGCCATCTGAAAAAAGTGTAAAATCCAGAAAGGCAGGACAGGCCATGGAGAACTGGGAGCCTTGTTATGCTGATGGGCGGGATGTAAATTGCCAACAGCCACTTGGGAGAAGTGTATGGTGTTTCCTGAAACATCTAAAAAACAAAGCAACAGAACCTAGGGCACTTCCACTTATGGTCCTATAGCTTAGGGAAAAAAAATCAAGAAGACACAGCCACCCAAAGTTTGGGACGACTCTGTTTACAAGAACCTCCTTTACGCTACAAGTTCAATATCGCAGAAAGCAAAAAATGGATAAAGAAGTTGTGGTACTTAAGTACAACGCAGTATCAATCAGCAATGAAATCTATGTCTTCAGGCCAATAGCAGCATAAAGAGTGGATTCAGGTATGATGATTCTAACTGAAATAAGTCACACAGAAAAAGAAACATCATAAGATATCACTAATACACGGAATGTAAACTTGGCTACACAGGAACTGCATTACAAAACAGAACAGGGTCTCAAATTTAGAAAACCAACTTATGCTTGCTTAAGGGGAAAGGTGAGTTGGGGTGCTGCATAAAACCAGAGATTGAAATGAGCACAGATAAAGTTCCTTAAGCCAAATATGGAATAGACAAGAGCTACTACTTGCTCAACGAAATGGACTCAACACCCCATAATAAACGCCTAAGAATGTACCTGACTAGTAAGTATCTTAAAACCTATGGATTGCTATGTCTCTGAAAGAAAATCAAGCGTGTGTACAGGGGCATAAACGCAGCAGTGATAGGATTGGAGAGGTTCGGTGAGCAAATGAAGACCCTTTGAAATCATATTGCATGGTACCCATTCCACGGGTCTCAACTCTCCAGGTTTAAGGGATTCTTCCTTCAGCTAAAACATGCACGTGGAACCCAGAGTATGATCAACCGTGTGATCGGGAGACGTGTTCCAATATGTCTCAGTTCTCGTCCCCTGGTACTCGGGTGCATCATTCCAGACGCTTTACTAACACTCTCCCGACTTGGAGAGTCAGTGCCTTTAACCTCCTGTTTGGCCCAGTTTGCAATTTCTGCGGAAGATGAACAGGAATAGGGAGAACCAATGAGAGACTAGCTGGAGGTGTCTGGACGGGCAAATTTAACTCTCATTTCCCACCAGGAAGAGGAATTAACCAAAGGCTCAGTGTGCCGTGCCGGAACCAGATTAGGGCCTGAAGCAATCCTGCGGTGTTGCGGCCAGCTCACAAGAAAGCGAGTTGAAGAAAGGAGCTCAGGGGCAGTGTAATTCACAAACCTGCAGAGTTATAAATGACAGCTATCGTCCAAAAATATACTGAAGTAAGGCTGCCAAGAGGACTTGAAAGCGGGGCAGAATTGCAGGAAACCGATTTCAGGAGGTAGACTGGAATTGCATTTAAAGCATAGGAAAAGAGGCAGAACGTCCACAATGATGCACTTGGCCAAAAACGGCGTATGCGTTTTTTCCTGAATATATTCAGGAAAAAACGCATACACACTTTTTGGCCAACCAAGCAAGCTTGCAAAGGAAATCTGCACTACAATGAAGTCTCACTTCCCCACGGTCAAAAGGGCCATCTGAAAAAAGTGTAAAATCCAGAAAGGCAGGACAGGCCATGGAGAACTGGGAGCCTTGTTATGCTGATGGGCGGTATGTTAATTGCCAACAGCCACTTGGGAGAAGTGTATGGTGTTTCCTTAAACATCTAAAAAACAAAGCAACAGAGCCTAGGGCACTTCCACTTATGGTCCTATAGCTTAGGGAAATTAAAATCAAAAAGACACAGCCACTCCAAAGTTTGGGACGGCTCTGTTTACAAGAACCTCATTTATGGTACAAGTTCAATATCGCAGAAAGTGAAAAATGGATAAAGAAGTTGTGGTACTTACGTACAATGCAATATCACTCAGCAATGAAATCTATGTCATCAGGCCCGTAGCAGTATAATGAGTGGGTTCAGGTATGATGATTCTAACTGAAATAAGTCATACAGAAAAAGAAACATCATAAGATATCACTAATACACGGAATGTAAACTTGGCTACACAGGAACTGGATTACAAAACACAACAGGGTCTCAAATTTAGAAAACCAACTTATGCTTGCTTAAGGGGAAAGGTGAGTTGGGGTGCTGCATCAAACCAGAGATTGAAATGAGCACAGATAAAGTTCCTTAAGCCAAATATGGAATAGACAAGAACTACTCCTTGCTCAACAAAATGGACTCAACAGCCCATATTAAACGCCTAAGAATGTACCTGACTAGTAAGTATCTTAAAACCTATGGATTGCTATGTCTCTGAAAGAAAATCAAGCGTGTGTACAGGGGCATAAACGCAGCAGTGATAGGATTGGAGAGGTTCGGTGAGCAAATGAAGACCCTTTGAAGTCATATTGCATGGTACCCATTCCACGGGTCTCAACTCTCCAGGTTTAAGGGATTCTTCCTTCAGCTAAAACATGCACGTGGAACCCAGAGTATGATCAACCGTGTGATCGGGAGACGTGTTCCAATATGTCTCAGTTCTCGTCCCCTGGTACTCGGGTGCAACATTCCAGACGCTTTACTAACACTCTCCCGACTTGGAGAGTCAGTGCCTTTAACCTCCTGTTTGGCCCATTTGCAATTTCTGCGGAAGATGAACAGGAATAGGGAGAACCAATGAGAGACTAGGTGGAGGTGTCTGGACGGGCAAATTTAACTCTCATTCCCCACCAGGAAGAGGAATTAACCAAAGGCTCAGCGTGCCGTGCCGGAACCAGATTAGGGCCTGAAGCAATACTGCGGTGTTGCGGCCAGCTCACAAGAAAGCGAGTTGAAGAAAGGAGCTCAGGGGCACTGTAATTCACAAACCTGCAGAGTTATAAATGACAGCTATCATCCAAAAATATACTGAAGTAAGGCTGCCAAGAGGACTTGAAAGCGGGGCAGAATTGCAGGAAACCGATTTCAGGAGGTAGACTGGAATTGCATTTAAAGCATAGGAAAAGAGGCAGAACGTCGACAATGAGGCACTTGGCCAAAAAGTGCGTATGCGTTTTTTCCTGAATATATTCAGGAAAAAACGCATACGCCCTTTTTGGCCAACCAAGCAAGCTTGCAAAGGAAATCTGCACTACAATGAAGTTTCACTTCCCCCCGGTCAAAAGGGCCATCTGAAAAAAGTGTAAAATCCAGAAAGGCAGGACAGGCCATGGAGAACTGGGAGCATTGTTATGCTGATGGGCGGGATGTAAATTGCAACAGCCACACGGGAGAAGTGTATGGTGTTTCCTGAAACATCTAAAAAACAAAGCAACAGAACCTAGGGCACTTCCACTTATGGTCCTATAGCTTAGGGAAATTAAAATCAAAAAGACACAGCCACCCCAAAGTTTGGGACGGCTCTGTTTACAAGAACCTCGTTTACGGTACAAGTTCAATATCGCAGAAAGTGAAAAATGGATAAAGAAGTTGTGGTACTTACGTACAATGCAATATCACTCAGCAATGAAATCTATGTCATCAGGCCCGTAGCAGCATAATGAGTGGATTCAGGTATGATGATTCTAACTGAAATAAGTCACACAGAAATAGAAACATCATAAGATATCACTAATACACGGAATGTAAACTTGGCTACACAGGAACTGGATTACAAAACAGAACAGGGTCTCAAATTTAGAAAACCAACTTATGCTTGCTTAAGGGGAAAGGTGAGTTGGGGTGCTGCATAAAACCAGAGATTGAAATGAGCACAGATAAAGTTCCTTAAGCCAAATATGGAATAGACAAGAGCTACTCCTTGCTCAACGAAATGGACTCAACACCCCATATTAAACGCCTAAGAATGTCCCTGACTGGTAAGTATCTTAAAACTTATGGATTGCTATGTCTCCGAAAGAGAATCCAGCTTGTGGACAGGGGCATAAATGCAGCAGTCATAGGATTGGAGAGGTTTGGTGAGCAAATGAAGACCCTTTGAAGTCATATTGCCGGGTACCCATTCCACGGGTCTCAACTCTCCGGGTTTAAGGGATTCTTCCTTCAGCTAAAACATGTATGTGGAACCCAGAGTATGATCAACCGTGTGATCGGGAGACGTGTTCCAATATGTCTCAGTTCTCGTCCCCTGGTACGCGGGTGCAACATTCCAGACGCTTTACTAACACTCTCCCGACTTGGAGAGTCAGTGCCTTTAACCTCCTGTTTGGCCCAGTTTGCAATTTCTGCGGAAGATGAACAGGAATAGGGAGAACCAATGAGAGACTAGGTGGAGGTGTGTGGACGGGCAAATTTAACTCTCATTTTCCACCAGGAATAGGAATTAACCAAAGGCTCAGAGTGCCGTGCTGGAACCAGATTAGGGCCTGAAGCAATCCTGCGGTGTTGCGGCCAGCTCACAAGAAAGCGAGTTGAAGAAAGGAGCTCAGGGGCACTGTAATTCACAAACCTTCAGAGTTATAAATGACAGCTATCGTCCAAAAATATACTGAAGTAAGGGTGCCAAGAGGACTTGAAGGCGGGGCAGAATTGCAGGAAACCGATTTCAGGAGGTAGACTGGAATTACATTTAAAGCATAGGAAAGGAGGCAGAACGTGGACAATGATGCACTTGGCCAAAAAGGGCGTATGCGTTTTTTCCTGAATATATTCAGGAAAAAACGCATACGCCCTTTTTGGCCAACCAAGCAAGCTTGCAAAGGAAATCTGCACTACAATGAAGTCTCACTTCCCCCCTGTCAAAAGGGCCATCTGAAAAAAGTGTAAAATCCAGAAAGGCAGGACAGGCCATGGAGAACTGGGAGCCTTGTTATGCTGATGGGCGGGATGTAAATTGCCAAGAGCCACTCGGGAGAGGTGTATGGTGTTTCCTGAAACATCTAAAAAACAAAGCAACAGAGCCTAGGGCACTTCCACTTATGGTCCTATAGCTTAGGGAAATTAAAATCAAAAAGACACAGCCACCCCAAAGTTTGGGACGGCTCTGTTTACAAGAACGTCATTTACGTTACAAGTACAATATCGCAGAAAGTGAAAAATGGATAAAGAAGTTGTGGTACTTACGTACAATGCAATATCACTCAGCAATGAAATCTATGTCATCAGGCCCATAGCAGCATAATGAGTGGATTCAGGTATGATGATTCTAAATGAAATAAGTCACACAGAAAAAGAAACATCATAAGATATCACTAATACACGGAATGTAAACTTGGCTACACAGGAACTGGATTACAAAACAGAACAGGGTCTCAAATTTAGAAAACCAACTTATGCTTGCTTAAGGGGAAAGGTGAGTTGGGGTGCTGCTTAAAACCAGAGATTGAAATGAGCACAGATAAAGTTCCTTAAGCCAAATATGGAATAGACAAGAACTACTCCTTGCTCAACGAAATGGACTCAACACCCCATATTAAACGCCTAAGAATGTACCTGACTAGTAAGTATCTTAAAACCTATGGATTGCTATGTCTCTGAAAGAAAATCAAGCGTGTGTACAGGGGCATAAACGCAGCAGTGATAGGATTGGAGAGGTTCGGTGAGCAAATGAAGACCCTTTGATGTCATATTGCATGGTACCCATTCCACGGGTCTCAACTCTCCAGGTTTAAGGGATTCTTCCTTCAGCTAAAACATGCACGTGGAACCCAGAGTATGATCAACCGTGTGATCGGGAGACGTGTTCCAATATGTCTCAGTTCTCGTCCCCTGGTACTCGGGTGCAACATTCCAGACGCTTTACTAACACTCTCCCGACTTGGAGAGTCAGTGCCTTTAACCTCCTGTTTGGCCCATTTGCAATTTCTGAAGAAGATGAACAGGAATAGGGAGAACCAAAGAGAGACTAGCTGGAGGTGTCTGGACGGGCAAATTTAACTCTCATTTCCCACCAGGAAGAGGAATTAACCAAAGGCTCAGCGTGCCGTGCCGGAACCAGATTAGGGCCTGAAGCAATCCTGCGGTGTTGTGGCCAGCTCACAAAAAAGCGAGTTGAAGAAAGGAGCTCAGGGGCACTGTAATTCACAAACCTGCAGAGTTATTAATGACAGCTATCGTCTAAAAATATACTGAAGTAAGGCTGCCAAGAGGACTTGAAAGCGGGGCAGAATTGCAGGAAACCGATTTCAGGAGGTAGACTGGAATTGCATTTAAAGCATAGGAAAAGAGGCAGAACGTCCACAATGATGCACTTGGCCAAAAAGGGCGTATGCGTTTTTTCCTGAATATATTCAGGAAAACACGCATACGCCCTTTTTGGCCAACCAAGCAAGCTTGCAAAGGAAATCTGCACTACAATGAAGTCTCACTTCCCCCCGGTCAAAAGGGCCACCTGAAAAAAGTGTAAAATCCAGAAAGGCAGGACAGGCCATGGAGAACTGGGAGCATTGTTATGCTGATGGGCGGGATGTAAATTGCAACAGCCACTCGGGAGAAGTGTATGGTGTTTCCTGAAACATCTAAAAAACAAAGCAACAGAACCTAGGGCACTTCCACTTATGGTCCTATAGCTTAGGGAAATTAAAATCAAAAAGACACAGCCACCCCAAAGTTTGGGACGGCTCTGTTTACAAGAACCTCGTTTACGGTACAAGTTCAATATCGCAGAAAGTGAAAAATGGATAAAGAAGTTGTGGTACTTACGTACAATGCAATATCACTCAGCAATGAAATCTATGTCATCAGGCCCGTAGCAGCATAATGAGTGGATTCAGGTATGATGATTCTAACTGAAATAAGTCACACAGAAAAAGAAACATCATAAGATATCACTAATACACGGAATGTAAACTTGGCTACACAGGAACTGGATTACAAAACACAACAGGGTCTCAAATTTAGAAAACCAACTTATGCTTGCTTAAGGGGAAAGGTGAGTTGGGGTGCTCCATAGAACCAGCGATTGAAATGAGCACAGATAAAGTTCCTTAAGCCAAATATGGAATAGACAAGAGCTACTCCTTGCTCAACGAAATGGACTCAACACCCCATATTAAACGCCTAAGAATGTCCCTGACTGGTAAGTATCTTAAAACTTATGGATTGCTATGTCTCCGAAAGAGAATCCAGCTTGTGGACAGGGGCATAAATGCAGCAGTCATAGGATTGGAGAGGTTTGGTGAGCAAATGAAGACCCTTTGAAGTCATATTGCCGGGTACCCATTCCACGGGTCTCAACTCTCCGGGTTTAAGGGATTCTTCCTTCAGCTAAAACATGTATGTGGAACCCAGAGTATGATCAACCGTGTGATCGGGAGACGTGTTCCAATATGTCTCAGTTCTCGTCCCCTGGTACGCGGGTGCAACATTCCAGACGCTTTACTAACACTCTCCCGACTTGGAGAGTCAGTGCCTTTAACCTCCTGTTTGGCCCAGTTTGCAATTTCTGCGGAAGATGAACAGGAATAGGGAGAACCAATGAGAGACTAGGTGGAGGTGTGTGGACGGGCAAATTTAACTCTCATTTTCCACCAGGAATAGGAATTAACCAAAGGCTCAGAGTGCCGTGCTGGAACCAGATTAGGGCCTGAAGCAATCCTGCGGTGTTGCGGCCAGCTCACAAGAAAGCGAGTTGAAGAAAGGAGCTCAGGGGCACTGTAATTCACAAACCTTCAGAGTTATAAATGACAGCTATCGTCCAAAAATATACTGAAGTAAGGGTGCCAAGAGGACTTGAAGGCGGGGCAGAATTGCAGGAAACCGATTTCAGGAGGTAGACTGGAATTACATTTAAAGCATAGGAAAGGAGGCAGAACGTGGACAATGATGCACTTGGCCAAAAAGGGCGTATGCGTTTTTTCCTGAATATATTCAGGAAAAAACGCATACGCCCTTTTTGGCCAACCAAGCAAGCTTGCAAAGGAAATCTGCACTACAATGAAGTCTCACTTCCCCCCTGTCAAAAGGGCCATCTGAAAAAAGTGTAAAATCCAGAAAGGCAGGACAGGCCATGGAGAACTGGGAGCCTTGTTATGCTGATGGGCGGGATGTAAATTGCCAAGAGCCACTCGGGAGAGGTGTATGGTGTTTCCTGAAACATCTAAAAAACAAAGCAACAGAGCCTAGGGCACTTCCACTTATGGTCCTATAGCTTAGGGAAATTAAAATCAAAAAGACACAGCCACCCCAAAGTTTGGGACGGCTCTGTTTACAAGAACGTCATTTACGTTACAAGTACAATATCACAGAAAGTGAAAAATGGATAAAGAATTTGTGGTACTTACGTACAATGCAATATCACTCAGCAATGAAATCTATGTCATCAGGCCCATAGCAGCATAATGAGTGGATTCAGGTATGATGATTCTAAATGAAATAAGTCACACAGAAAAAGAAACATCATAAGATATCACTAATACACGGAATGTAAACTTGGCTACACAGGAACTGGATTACAAAACAGAACAGGGTCTCAAATTTAGAAAACCAACTTATGCTTGCTTAAGGGGAAAGGTGAGTTGGGGTGCTGCATAAAACCAGAGATTGAAATGAGCACAGATAAAGTTCCTAAAGCCAAATATGGAATAGACAAGAACTATTCCTTGCTCAACGAAATGGACTCAACACCCCATATTAAACGCCTAAGAATGTACCTGACTAGTAAGTATCTTAAAACCTATGGATTGCTATGTCTCTGAAAGGAAATCAAGCGTGTGTACAGGGGCATAAACGCAGCAGTGATAGGATTGGAGAGGTTCGGTGAGCAAATGAAGACCCTTTGATGTCATATTGCATGGTACCCATTCCACGGGTCTCAACTCTCCAGGTTTAAGGGATTCTTCCTTCAGCTAAAACATGCACGTGGAACCCAGAGTATGATCAACCGTGTGATCGGGAGACGTGTTCCAATATGTCTCAGTTCTCGTTCCCTGGTACTCGGGTGCAACATTCCAGACGCTTTCCTAACACTCTCCCGACTTGGAGAGTCAGTGCCTTTAACCTCCTGTTTGGCCCAGTTTGCAATTTCTGCGGAAGATGAACAGGAATAGGGAGAACCAATGAGAGACTAGCTGGAGGTGTCTGGACGGGCAAATTTAACTCTCATTTCCCACCAGGAAGAGGAATTAACCAAAGGCTCAGCGTGCCGTGCCGGAACCAGATTAGGGCCTGAAGCAATCCTGCGGTGTTGCGGCCAGCTCACAAGAAAGCGAGTTGAAGAACGGAGCTCAGGGGCACTGTAATTCACAAACCTGCAGAGTTATAAATGACAGCTATCGTCCAAAAATATACTGAAGTAAGGCTGCCAAGAGGACTTGAAAGCGGGGCAGAATTGCAGGAAACCGATTTCAGGAGGTAGACTGGAATTGCATTTAAAGCATAGGAAAAGAGGCAGAACGTCCACAATGATGCACTTGGCCAAAAAGGGCGTATGCGTTTTTTCCTGAGTATATTCAGGAAAAAACGCATACGCCCTTTTTGGGCAACCAAGCAAGCTTGCAAAGGAAATCTGCACTACAATGAAGTCTCACTTCCCCCTGGTCAAAAGGGCCATCTGAAAAAAGTGTAAAATCCAGAAAGGCAGGACAGGCCATGGAGACCTGGGAGCCTTGTTATGCTGATGCGCGGGATGTAAATTGCCAACAGCCACTCGGGAGAAGTGTATGGTGTTTCCTGAAACATCTAAAAAACAAAGCAACAGAGCGTAGGGCACTTCCACTTATGGTCCTATAGCTTAGGGAAATTAAAATCAAAAAGACACAGCCACCCCAAAGTTTCGGACGACTCTGTTTACAAGAACCTCGTTTACGGGACAAGTTCAATATCGCAGAAAGCGAAAAATGGATAAAGAAGTTGTGGTACTTACGTACAATGCAATATCACTCAGCAATGAAATCTATGTCATCAGGCCCGTAGCAGCATAATGAGTGGATTCAGGTATGATGATTCTAACTGAAATAAGTCACACAGAAAAAGAAACATCATAAGATATCACTAATACACGGAATGTAAACTTGGCTACACAGGAACTGGATTACAAAACACAACAGGGTCTCAAATTTAGAAAACCAACTTATGCTTGCTTAAGGGGAAAGGTGAGTTGAGGTGCTGCATAAAACCAGAGATTGAAATGAGCACAGATAAAGTTCC
Organism: Leucopleurus acutus; assembly: GCF_964270905.1. Taxonomy (NCBI): domain Eukaryota; kingdom Metazoa; phylum Chordata; class Mammalia; order Artiodactyla; family Delphinidae; genus Leucopleurus; species Leucopleurus acutus. The sequence continues at coordinate 28,638 of NW_028139070.1, read as the reverse complement.
TTAAGCCAAATATGGAATAGACAAGAACTACTCCTTGCTCAACGAAATGGACTCAACACCCCATATTAAACGCCTAAGAATGTACCTGACTAGTAAGTATCTTAAAACCTATGGATTGCTATGTCTCTGAAAGAAAATCAAGCGTGTGTACAGGGGCATAAACGCAGCAGTGATAGGATTGGAGAGGTTCGGTGAGCAAATGAAGACCCTTTGATGTCATATTGCATGGTACCCATTCCACGGGTCTCAACTCTCCAGGTTTAAGGGATTCTTCCTTCAGCTAAAACATGCACGTGGAACCCAGAGTATGATCAACCGTGTGATCGGGAGACGTGTTCCAATATGTCTCAGTTCTCGTCCCCTGGTACTCGGGTGCAACATTCCAGACGCTTTACTAACACTCTCCCGACTTGGAGAGTCAGTGCCTTTAACCTCCTGTTTGGCCCATTTGCAATTTCTGAAGAAGATGAACAGGAATAGGGAGAACCAAAGAGAGACTAGCTGGAGGTGTCTGGACGGGCAAATTTAACTCTCATTTCCCACCAGGAAGAGGAATTAACCAAAGGCTCAGCGTGCCGTGCCGGAACCAGATTAGGGCCTGAAGCAATCCTGCGGTGTTGTGGCCAGCTCACAAAAAAGCGAGTTGAAGAAAGGAGCTCAGGGGCACTGTAATTCACAAACCTGCAGAGTTATAAATGACAGCTATCGTCCAAAAATATACTGAAGTAAGGCTGCCAAGAGGACTTGAAAGCGGGGCAGAATTGCAGGAAACCGATTTCAGGAGGTAGACTGGAATTGCATTTAAAGCATAGGAAAAGAGGCAGAACGTCCACAATGATGCACTTGGCCAAAAAGGGCGTATGCGTTTTTTCCTGAATATATTCAGGAAAAAACGCATACGCCCTTTTTGGCCAACCAAGCAAGCTTGCAAAGGAAATCTGTACTACAATGAAGTCTCACTTCCCCCCGGGCAAAAGGGCCATCTGAAAAAAGTATAAATCCAGAAAGGCAGGACAGGCTATGGAGAACTGGGAGCCTTGTTATGCTGATGGGCGGGATGTAAATTGCCAACAGCCACTCCAGAGAAGTGTATGGTGTTTCCTGAAACATCTAAAAAACAAAGCAACAGAACCTAGGGCACTTCCACTTCTGGTCCTATAGCTTAGGAAAAAAAATCAAAAAGACACAGCCACCCCAAAGTTTGGGACGACTCTGTTTACAAGAACCTCCTTTACGCTAAAAGTTCAATATCGCAGAAAGTAAAAAATGGATAAAGAAGTTGTGGTACTTACGTACAATGCAATATCACTCAGCAATGAAATCTATGTCATCAGGCCCGTAGCAGCATAATGAGTGGATTCAGGTATGATGATTCTAACTGAAATAAGTCACACAGAAAAAGAAACATCATAAGATATCACTAATACACGGAATGTAAACTTGGCTACACAGGAACTGGATTACAAAACACAACAGGGTCTCAAATTTAGAAAACCAACTTATGCTTGCTTAAGGGGAAAGGTGAGTTGGGGTGCTCCATAGAACCAGCGATTGAAATGAGCAAGGATAAAGTTCCTTAAGCCAAATATGGAATAGACAAGAGCTACTCCTTGCTCAACGAAATGGACTCAACACCCCATATTAAACGCCTAAGAATGTCCCTGACTGGTAAGTATCTTAAAACTTATGGATTGCTATGTCTCCGAAAGAGAATCCAGCTTGTGGACAGGGGCATAAATGCAGCAGTCATAGGATTGGAGAGGTTTGGTGAGCAAATGAAGACCCTTTGAAGTCATATTGCCGGGTACCCATACCACGGGTCTCAACTCTCCGGGTTTAAGGGATTCTTCCTTCAGCTAAAACATGTATGTGGAACCCAGAGTATGTTCAACCGTGTGATCGGGAGACGTGTTCCAATATGTCTCATTTCTCGCCCCTGGTACGCGGGTGCAATATTCCAGACGCTTTACTAACACTCTCCAGACTTGGAGAGTCAGTGCCTTTAACCTCCTGTTTGGCCCAGTTTGCAATTTCTGCGGAAGATGAACAGGAATAGGGAGAACCAATGAGAGACTAGCGGGAGGTGTCTGGATGGGCAAATTTAACTCTCATTTCCCACCAGGAAGAGGAATTAACCAAAGGCTCAGCGTGCCGTGCCGGAACCAGATTAGGGCCTGAAGCAATCCTGCTGTGTTGCGGCCAGCTCACAAGAAAGCGAGTTGAAGAAAGGAGCTCAGGGGCACTGTAATTCACAAACCTGCAGAGTTATAAATGACAGCTATCGTCCAAAAATATACTGAAGTAAGGCTGCCAAGAGGACTTGAAAGCGGGGCAGAATTGCAGGAAACCGATTTCAGGAGGTAGACTGGAATTGCATTTAAAGCATAGGAAAAGAGGCAGAACGTCCACAATGATGCACTTGGCCAAAAAGGGCGTATGCGTTTTTTCCTGATCAGGAAAAAATGCATACGCACTTTTTGGCCAACCAAGCAAGCTTGCAAAGGAAATCTGCACTACAATGAAGTCTCACTTCCCCCCGCTCAAAAGGGCCATCTGAAAAAAGTGTAAAATCCAGAAAGGCAGGACAGGCCATGGAGAACTGGGAGCCTTGTTATGCTGATGGGCGGGATGTAAATTGCCAGCAGCCACTAGGGAGAAGTGTATGGTGATTCCTGAAACATCGAAAAAACAAAGCAACAGAGCCTAGGGCACTTCCACTTATGGTCCTATAGCTTAGGGAAATTAAAATAAAAAAGACACAGCCACCACAATGTTTGGGACGGCTCTGTTTACAAGAACCTCGTTTACGGTACAAGTTCAATATCGCAGAAAGTGAAAAATGGATAAAGAAATTGTGGTACTTACGTTCAATGCAATATCACTCAGCAATGAAATCTATGTCATCAGGCCCGTAGCAGCATAATGAGTGGATTCAGGTCTGATGATTCTAACTGAAATAAGTCACACAGAAAAAGAAACATCATAAGATATCACTAATACACGGAATGTAAACTTGGCTACACAGGAACTGGATTACAAAACAGAACAGGGTCTCAAATTTAGAAAACCAACTTATGCTTGCTTAAGGGGAAAGGTGAGTTGGGGTGCTGCATTAAACCAGAGATTGAAATGAGCACAGATAAAGTTCCTTAAGCCAAATATGGAATAGACAAGACCTACTCCTTGCTCAACGAAATGGACTCAACAGCCCATATTAAACGCCTAAGAATGTACCTGACTAGTAAGTATCTTAAAACCTATGGATTGCTATGTCTCTGAAAGAAAATCAAGCGTGTGTACAGGGGCATAAACGCAGCAATGATAGGATTGGAGAGGTTCGGTGAGCAAATGAAGACCCTTTGAATTCATATTGCATGGTACCCATTCCACGGGTCTCAACTCTCCAGGTTTAAGGGATTCTTCCTTCAGCTAAAACATGCACGTGGAACCCAGAGTATGATCAACCGTGTGATCGGGAGACGTGTTCCAATATGTCTCAGTTCTCGTCCCCTGGTATTCGGGTGCATCATTCCAGACGCTTTACTAACACTCTCCCGACTTGGAGAGTCAGTGCCTTTAACCTCCTGTTTGGCCCAGTTTGCAATTTCTGCGGAAGATGAACAGGAATAGGGAGAACCAATGAGAGACTAGCTGGAGGTGTCTGGACGGGCAAATTTAACTCTCATTTCCCACCAGGAAGAGGAATTAACCAAAGGCTCAGCGTGCCGTGCCGGAACCAGTTTAGGGCCTGAAGCAATCCTGTGGTGTTGCGGCCAGCTCACAAGAAAGCGAGTTGAAGAAAGGAGCTCAGGGGCACTGTAATTCACAAACCTGCAGAGTTATAAATGACAGCTATCGTCCAAAAATATACTGAAGTAAGGCTGCCAAGAGGACTTGAAAGCGGGGCAGAATTGCAGGAAACCGATTTCAGGAGGTAGACTGGAATTGCATTTAAAGCATAGGAAAAGAGGCAGAACGTCCACAATGATGCACTTGGCCAAAAAGGGCGTATGCGTTTTTTCCTGAATATATTCAGGAAAAAATGCATACGCCCTTTTTGGCCAACCAAGCAAGCTTGCAAAGGAAATCTGCACTACAATGAAGTCTCACTTTCCCCCGGTCAAAAGGGCTACCTGAAAAAAGTGTAAAATCCAGAAAGTCAGGACAGGCCATGGAGAACTGGGAGCCTTGTTATGCTGATGGGCGGGATGTAAATTGCCAACAGCCACTCGGGAGAGGTGTATGGTGTTTCCTGAAACATCTAAAAAACAAAGCAACAGAGCCTAGGGCACTTCCACTTATGGTCCTATAGCTTAGGGAAATTAAAATCAAAAAGACACAGCCACCCCAAAGTTTGGGACAGCTCTGTTTACAAGACCCTCGTTTACGGTACAAGTTCAATATCGCAGATAGTGAAAAATGGATAAAGAAGTTGTGGTACTTACGTACAATGCAATATCACTCAGCAATGAAATCTATGTCATCAGGCCCGTAGCAGCATAATGAGTGGATTCAGGTATGATGATTCTAACTGAAATAAGTCACACAGAAAAAGAAACATCATAAGATATCACTAATACACGGAATGTAAACTTGGCTACACAGGAACTGGATTACAAAACAGAACAGGGTCTCAAATTTAGAAAACCTACTTATGCTTGCTTATGGGGAAAGGTGAGTTGGGGTGCTGCATAAAACCTGAGATTGAAATGAGCACAGATAAAGTTCCTTAAGCCAAATATGGAATAGACAAGAGCTACTCCTTGCTCAACGAAATGGACTCAACACCCCATATTAAACGCCTAAGAATGTACCTGACTAGTAAGTATCTTAAAACCTATGGATTGCTATGTCTCTGAAAGAAAATCAAGCGTGTGTACAGGGGCATAAACGCAGCAATGATAGGATTGGAGAGGTTCGGTGAGCAAATGAAGACCCTTTGAAGTCATATTGCATGGTACCCATTCCACGGGTCTCAACTCTCCGGGTTTAAGGGATTCTTCCTTCAGCTAAAACATGTATGTGGAACCCAGAGTATGATCAACCGTGTGATCGGGAGACGTGTTCCAATATGTCTCAGTTCTCGTCCCCTGGTACGCGGGTGCAACATTCCAGACGCTTTACTAACACTCTCCCGACTTGGAGAGTCAGTGCCTTTAACCTCCTGTTTGGCCCAGTTTGCAATTTCTGCGGAAGATGAACAGGAATAGGGAGAACCAATGAGAGACTAGGTGGAGGTGTGTGGACGGGCAAATTTAACTCTCATTTTCCACCAGGAAGAGGAATTAACCAAAGGCTCAGAGTGCCGTGCTGGAACCAGATTAGGGCCTGAAGTAATCCTGCGGTGTTGCGGCCAGCTCACAAGAAAGCGAGTTGAAGAAAGGAGCTCAGGGGCACTGTAATTCACAAACCTGCAGAGTTATAAATGACAGCTATCGTCCAAAAATATACTGAAGTAAGGCTGCCAAGAGGACGTGAAAGCGGGGCAGAATTGCAGGAAACCGATTTCAGGAGGTAGACTGGAATTGCATTTAAAGCATAGGAAAAGAGGCAGAACGTCCACAATGATGCACTTGGCCAAAAAGGGCGTATGCGTTTTTTCTGAATATATTCAGGAAAAAACGCATACGCCCTTTTTGGCCAACCAAGCAAGCTTGCAAAGGAAATCTGCACTATAATGAAGTCTCACTTCCCCCGGTCAAAAGGGCCATCTGAAAAAAGTGTAAAATCCAGAAAGGCAAGACAGGCCATGGAGAACTGGGAGCCTTGTTATGCTGATGGGCGGGATGTAAATTGCCAACAGCCACTCGGGAGAGGTGTATGGTGTTCCCTGAAACATCTAAAAAACAAAGCAACAGAGCCTAGGGCACTTCCACTTATGGTCCTATAGCTTAGGGAAATTAAAATCAAAAAGACACAGCCACCCCAAAGTTTGGGACGGCTCTGTTTACAAGAACCTCGTTTACGGTACAAGTTCAATATCGCAGAAAGTGAAAAATGGATAAAGAAGTTGTGGTACTTACGTACAATGCAATATCACTCAGCAATGAAATCTATGTCATCAGGCCCGTAGCAGCATAATGAGTGGATTCAGGTATGATGATTCTAACTGAAATAAGTCACACAGAAAAAGAAACATCATAAGATATCACTAATACACGGAATGTAAACTTGGCTACACAGGAACTGGATTACAAAACAGAACAGGGTCTCAAATTTAGAAAACCAACTTATGCTTGCTTAAGGGGAAAGGTGAGTTGGGGTGCTGCATAAAACCAGAGATTGAAATGAGCACAGATAAAGTTCCTTAAGCCAAATATGGAATAGACAAGAACTACTCCTTGTTCAACGAAATGGACTCAACACCCCATATTAAACGCCTAAGAATGTACCTGACTAGTAAGTATCTTAAAACCTATGGATTGCTATGTCTCTGAAAGAAAATCAAGCGTGTGTACAGGGGCATAAACGCAGCAATGATAGGATTGGAGAGGTTCGGTGAGCAAATGAAGACCCTTTGAAGTCATATTGCATGGTACCCATTCCACGGGTCTCAACTCTCCGGGTTTAAGGGATTCTTCCTTCAGCTAAAACATGTATGTGGAACCCAGAGTATGATCAACCGTGTGATCGGGAGACGTGTTCCAATATGTCTCAGTTCTCGTCCCCTGGTACGCGGGTGCAACATTCCAGACGCTTTACTAACACTCTCCCGACTTGGAGAGTCAGTGCCTTTAACCTCCTGTTTGGCCCAGTTTGCAATTTCTGCGGAAGATGAACAGGAATAGGGAGAACCAATGAGAGACTAGGTGGAGGTGTGTGGACGGGCAAATTTAACTCTCATTTTCCACCAGGAAGAGGAATTAACCAAAGGCTCAGAGTGCCGTGCTGGAAACAGATTAGGGCCTGAAGCAATCCTGCGGTGTTGCGGCCAGCTCACAAGAAAGCGAGTTGAAGAAAGGAGCTCAGGGGCACTGTAATTCACAAACCTGCAGAGTTATAAATGACAGCTATCGTCCAAAAATATACTGAAGTAAGGCTGCCAAGAGGACTTGAAAGCGGGGCAGAATTGCAGGAAACCGATTTCAGGAGGTAGACTGGAATTGCATTTAAAGCATAGGAAAAGAGGCAGAACGTCCACAATGATGCACTTGGCCAAAAAGGGCGTATGCGTTTTTTCTGAATATATTCAGGAAAAAACGCATACGCCCTTTTTGGCCAACCAAGCAAGCTTGCAAAGGAAATCTGCACTACAATGAAGTCTCACTTCCCCCGGTCAAAAGGGCCATCTGAAAAAAGTGTAAAATCCAGAAAGGCAAGACAGGCCATGGAGAACTGGGAGCCTTGTTATGCTGATGCGCGGGATGTAAATTGCCAACAGCCACTCGGGAGAAGTGTATGGTGTTTCCTGAAACATCTAAAAAACAAAGCAACAGAGCCTAGGGCACTTCCACTTATGGTCCTATAGCTTAGGGAAATTAAAATCAAAAAGACACAGCCACCCCAAAGTTTGGGACGGCTCTGTTTACAAGAACCTCGTTTACGGTACAAGTTCAATATCGCAGAAAGTGAAAAATGGATAAAGAAATTGTGGTACTTACGTTCAATGCAATATCACTCAGCAATGAAATCTATGTCATCAGGCCCGTAGCAGCATAATGAGTGGATTCAGGTCTGATGATTCTAACTGAAATAAGTCACACAGAAAAAGAAACATCATAAGATATCACTAATACACGGAATGTAAACTTGGCTACACAGGAACTGGATTACAAAACAGAACAGGGTCTCAAATTTAGAAAACCAACTTATGCTTGCTTAAGGGGAAAGGTGAGTTGGGGTGCTGCATTAAACCAGAGATTGAAATGAGCACAGATAAAGTTCCTTAAGCCAAATATGGAATAGACAAGACCTACTCCTTGCTCAACGAAATGGACTCAACAGCCCATATTAAACGCCTAAGAATGTACCTGACTAGTAAGTATCTTAAAACCTATGGATTGCTATGTCTCTGAAAGAAAATCAAGCGTGTGTACAGGGGCATAAACGCAGCAATGATAGGATTGGAGAGGTTCGGTGAGCAAATGAAGACCCTTTGAATTCATATTGCATGGTACCCATTCCACGGGTCTCAACTCTCCAGGTTTAAGGGATTCTTCCTTCAGCTAAAACATGCACGTGGAACCCAGAGTATGATCAACCGTGTGATCGGGAGACGTGTTCCAATATGTCTCAGTTCTCGTCCCCTGGTATTCGGGTGCATCATTCCAGACGCTTTACTAACACTCTCCCGACTTGGAGAGTCAGTGCCTTTAACCTCCTGTTTGGCCCAGTTTGCAATTTCTGCGGAAGATGAACAGGAATAGGGAGAACCAATGAGAGACTAGCTGGAGGTGTCTGGACGGGCAAATTTAACTCTCATTTCCCACCAGGAAGAGGAATTAACCAAAGGCTCAGCGTGCCGTGCCGGAACCAGTTTAGGGCCTGAAGCAATCCTGTGGTGTTGCGGCCAGCTCACAAGAAAGCGAGTTGAAGAAAGGAGCTCAGGGGCACTGTAATTCACAAACCTGCAGAGTTATAAATGACAGCTATCGTCCAAAAATATACTGAAGTAAGGCTGCCAAGAGGACTTGAAAGCGGGGCAGAATTGCAGGAAACCGATTTCAGGAGGTAGACTGGAATTGCATTTAAAGCATAGGAAAAGAGGCAGAACGTCCACAATGATGCACTTGGCCAAAAAGGGCGTATGCGTTTTTTCCTGAATATATTCAGGAAAAAATGCATACGCCCTTTTTGGCCAACCAAGCAAGCTTGCAAAGGAAATCTGCACTACAATGAAGTCTCACTTTCCCCCGGTCAAAAGGGCTACCTGAAAAAAGTGTAAAATCCAGAAAGTCAGGACAGGCCATGGAGAACTGGGAGCCTTGTTATGCTGATGGGCGGGATGTAAATTGCCAACAGCCACTCGGGAGAGGTGTATGGTGTTTCCTGAAACATCTAAAAAACAAAGCAACAGAGCCTAGGGCACTTCCACTTATGGTCCTATAGCTTAGGGAAATTAAAATCAAAAAGACACAGCCACCCCAAAGTTTGGGACAGCTCTGTTTACAAGACCCTCGTTTACGGTACAAGTTCAATATCGCAGATAGTGAAAAATGGATAAAGAAGTTGTGGTACTTACGTACAATGCAATATCACTCAGCAATGAAATCTATGTCATCAGGCCCGTAGCAGCATAATGAGTGGATTCAGGTATGATGATTCTAACTGAAATAAGTCACACAGAAAAAGAAACATCATAAGATATCACTAATACACGGAATGTAAACTTGGCTACACAGGAACTGGATTACAAAACAGAACAGGGTCTCAAATTTAGAAAACCTACTTATGCTTGCTTAAGGGGAAAGGTGAGTTGGGGTGCTGCATAAAACCTGAGATTGAAATGAGCACAGATAAAGTTCCTTAAGCCAAATATGGAATAGACAAGAGCTACTCCTTGCTCAACGAAATGGACTCAACACCCCATATTAAACGCCTAAGAATGTACCTGACTAGTAAGTATCTTAAAACCTATGGATTGCTATGTCTCTGAAAGAAAATCAAGCGTGTGTACAGGGGCATAAACGCAGCAATGATAGGATTGGAGAGGTTCGGTGAGCAAATGAAGACCCTTTGAAGTCATATTGCATGGTACCCATTCCACGGGTCTCAACTCTCCGGGTTTAAGGGATTCTTCCTTCAGCTAAAACATGTATGTGGAACCCAGAGTATGATCAACCGTGTGATCGGGAGACGTGTTCCAATATGTCTCAGTTCTCGTCCCCTGGTACGCGGGTGCAACATTCCAGACGCTTTACTAACACTCTCCCGACTTGGAGAGTCAGTGCCTTTAACCTCCTGTTTGGCCCAGTTTGCAATTTCTGCGGAAGATGAACAGGAATAGGGAGAACCAATGAGAGACTAGGTGGAGGTGTGTGGACGGGCAAATTTAACTCTCATTTTCCACCAGGAAGAGGAATTAACCAAAGGCTCAGAGTGCCGTGCTGGAACCAGATTAGGGCCTGAAGTAATCCTGCGGTGTTGCGGCCAGCTCACAAGAAAGCGAGTTGAAGAAAGGAGCTCAGGGGCACTGTAATTCACAAACCTGCAGAGTTATAAATGACAGCTATCGTCCAAAAATATACTGAAGTAAGGCTGCCAAGAGGACGTGAAAGCGGGGCAGAATTGCAGGAAACCGATTTCAGGAGGTAGACTGGAATTGCATTTAAAGCATAGGAAAAGAGGCAGAACGTCCACAATGATGCACTTGGCCAAAAAGGGCGTATGCGTTTTTTCTGAATATATTCAGGAAAAAACGCATACGCCCTTTTTGGCCAACCAAGCAAGCTTGCAAAGGAAATCTGCACTATAATGAAGTCTCACTTCCCCCGGTCAAAAGGGCCATCTGAAAAAAGTGTAAAATCCAGAAAGGCAAGACAGGCCATGGAGAACTGGGAGCCTTGTTATGCTGATGGGCGGGATGTAAATTGCCAACAGCCACTCGGGAGAGGTGTATGGTGTTCCCTGAAACATCTAAAAAACAAAGCAACAGAGCCTAGGGCACTTCCACTTATGGTCCTATAGCTTAGGGAAATTAAAATCAAAAAGACACAGCCACCCCAAAGTTTGGGACGGCTCTGTTTACAAGAACCTCGTTTACGGTACAAGTTCAATATCGCAGAAAGTGAAAAATGGATAAAGAAGTTGTGGTACTTACGTACAATGCAATATCACTCAGCAATGAAATCTATGTCATCAGGCCCGTAGCAGCATAATGAGTGGATTCAGGTATGATGATTCTAACTGAAATAAGTCACACAGAAAAAGAAACATCATAAGATATCACTAATACACGGAATGTAAACTTGGCTACACAGGAACTGGATTACAAAACAGAACAGGGTCTCAAATTTAGAAAACCAACTTATGCTTGCTTAAGGGGAAAGGTGAGTTGGGGTGCTGCATAAAACCAGAGATTGAAATGAGCACAGATAAAGTTCCTTAAGCCAAATATGGAATAGACAAGAACTACTCCTTGTTCAACGAAATGGACTCAACACCCCATATTAAACGCCTAAGAATGTACCTGACTAGTAAGTATCTTAAAACCTATGGATTGCTATGTCTCTGAAAGAAAATCAAGCGTGTGTACAGGGGCATAAACGCAGCAATGATAGGATTGGAGAGGTTCGGTGAGCAAATGAAGACCCTTTGAAGTCATATTGCATGGTACCCATTCCACGGGTCTCAACTCTCCGGGTTTAAGGGATTCTTCCTTCAGCTAAAACATGTATGTGGAACCCAGAGTATGATCAACCGTGTGATCGGGAGACGTGTTCCAATATGTCTCAGTTCTCGTCCCCTGGTACGCGGGTGCAACATTCCAGACGCTTTACTAACACTCTCCCGACTTGGAGAGTCAGTGCCTTTAACCTCCTGTTTGGCCCAGTTTGCAATTTCTGCGGAAGATGAACAGGAATAGGGAGAACCAATGAGAGACTAGGTGGAGGTGTGTGGACGGGCAAATTTAACTCTCATTTTCCACCAGGAAGAGGAATTAACCAAAGGCTCAGAGTGCCGTGCTGGAAACAGATTAGGGCCTGAAGCAATCTTGCGGTGTTGCGGCCAGCTCACAAGAAAGCGAGTTGAAGAAAGGAGCTCAGGGGCACTGTAATTCACAAACCTGCAGAGTTATAAATGACAGCTATCGTCCAAAAATATACTGAAGTAAGGCTGCCAAGAGGACTTGAAAGCGGGGCAGAATTGCAGGAAACCGATTTCAGGAGGTAGACTGGAATTGCATTTAAAGCATAGGAAAAGAGGCAGAACGTCCACAATGATGCACTTGGCCAAAAAGGGCGTATGCGTTTTTTCTGAATATATTCAGGAAAAAACGCATACGCCCTTTTTGGCCAACCAAGCAAGCTTGCAAAGGAAATCTGCACTACAATGAAGTCTCACTTCCCCCGGTCAAAAGGGCCATCTGAAAAAAGTGTAAAATCCAGAAAGGCAAGACAGGCCATGGAGAACTGGGAGCCTTGTTATGCTGATGCGCGGGATGTAAATTGCCAACAGCCACTCGGGAGAAGTGTATGGTGTTTCCTGAAACATCTAAAAAACAAAGCAACAGAGCGTAGGGCACTTCCACTTATGGTCCTATATCTTAGGGAAATTAAAATCAAAAAGACACAGCCACCCCAAAGTTTGGGACGACTCTGTTTACAAGAACCTCGTTTACGGGACAAGTTCAATATCGCAGAAAGTGAAAAATGGATAAAGAAGTTGTGGTACTTACGTACAATGCAATATCACTCAGCAATGAAATCTATGTCATCAGGCCCGTAGCAGCATAATGAGTGGATTCAGGTATGATGATTCTAACTGAAATAAGTCACACAGAAAAAGAAACATCATAAGATATCACTAATACACGGAATGTAAACTTGGCTACACAGGAACTGGATTACAAAACACAACAGGGTCTCAAATTTAGAAAACCAACTTATGCTTGCTTAAGGGGAAAGGTGAGTTGGGGTGCTCCATAGAACCAGCGATTGAAATGAGCAAGGATAAAGTTCCTTAAGCCAAATATGGAATAGACAAGAGCTACTCCTTGCTCAACGAAATGGACTCAACACCCCATATTAAACGCCTAAGAATGTCCCTGACTGGTAAGTATCTTAAAACTTATGGATTGCTATGTCTCCGAAAGAGAATCCAGCTTGTGGACAGGGGCATAAATGCAGCAGTCATAGGATTGGAGAGGTTTGGTGAGCAAATGAAGACCCTTTGAAGTCATATTGCCGGGTACCCATACCACGGGTCTCAACTCTCCGGGTTTAAGGGATTCTTCCTTCAGCTAAAACATGTATGTGGAACCCAGAGTATGTTCAACCGTGTGATCGGGAGACGTGTTCCAATATGTCTCATTTCTCGCCCCTGGTACGCGGGTGCAATATTCCAGACGCTTTACTAACACTCTCCAGACTTGGAGAGTCAGTGCCTTTAACCTCCTGTTTGGCCCAGTTTGCAATTTCTGCGGAAGATGAACAGGAATAGGGAGAACCAATGAGAGACTAGCGGGAGGTGTCTGGATGGGCAAATTTAACTCTCATTTCCCACCAGGAAGAGGAATTAACCAAAGGCTCAGCGTGCCGTGCCGGAACCAGATTAGGGCCTGAAGCAATCCTGCTGTGTTGCGGCCAGCTCACAAGAAAGCGAGTTGAAGAAAGGAGCTCAGGGGCACTGTAATTCACAAACCTGCAGAGTTATAAATGACAGCTATCGTCCAAAAATATACTGAAGTAAGGCTGCCAAGAGGACTTGAAAGCGGGGCAGAATTGCAGGAAACCGATTTCAGGAGGTAGACTGGAATTGCATTTAAAGCATAGGAAAAGAGGCAGAACGTCCACAATGATGCACTTGGCCAAAAAGGGCGTATGCGTTTTTTCCTGATCAGGAAAAAATGCATACGCACTTTTTGGCCAACCAAGCAAGCTTGCAAAGGAAATCTGCACTACAATGAAGTCTCACTTCCCCCCGCTCAAAAGGGCCATCTGAAAAAAGTGTAAAATCCAGAAAGGCAGGACAGGCCATGGAGAACTGGGAGCCTTGTTATGCTGATGGGCGGGATGTAAATTGCCAGCAGCCACTAGGGAGAAGTGTATGGTGATTCCTGAAACATCGAAAAAACAAAGCAACAGAGCCTAGGGCACTTCCACTTATGGTCCTATAGCTTAGGGAAATTAAAATAAAAAAGACACAGCCACCACAATGTTTGGGACGGCTCTGTTTACAAGAACCTCGTTTACGGTACAAGTTCAATATCGCAGAAAGTGAAAAATGGATAAAGAAATTGTGGTACTTACGTTCAATGCAATATCACTCAGCAATGAAATCTATGTCATCAGGCCCGTAGCAGCATAATGAGTGGATTCAGGTCTGATGATTCTAACTGAAATAAGTCACACAGAAAAAGAAACATCATAAGATATCACTAATACACGGAATGTAAACTTGGCTACACAGGAACTGGATTACAAAACAGAACAGGGTCTCAAATTTAGAAAACCAACTTATGCTTGCTTAAGGGGAAAGGTGAGTTGGGGTGCTGCATTAAACCAGAGATTGAAATGAGCACAGATAAAGTTCCTTAAGCCAAATATGGAATAGACAAGACCTACTCCTTGCTCAACGAAATGGACTCAACAGCCCATATTAAACGCCTAAGAATGTACCTGACTAGTAAGTATCTTAAAACCTATGGATTGCTATGTCTCTGAAAGAAAATCAAGCGTGTGTACAGGGGCATAAACGCAGCAATGATAGGATTGGAGAGGTTCGGTGAGCAAATGAAGACCCTTTGAATTCATATTGCATGGTACCCATTCCACGGGTCTCAACTCTCCAGGTTTAAGGGATTCTTCCTTCAGCTAAAACATGCACGTGGAACCCAGAGTATGATCAACCGTGTGATCGGGAGACGTGTTCCAATATGTCTCAGTTCTCGTCCCCTGGTATTCGGGTGCATCATTCCAGACGCTTTACTAACACTCTCCCGACTTGGAGAGTCAGTGCCTTTAACCTCCTGTTTGGCCCAGTTTGCAATTTCTGCGGAAGATGAACAGGAATAGGGAGAACCAATGAGAGACTAGCTGGAGGTGTCTGGACGGGCAAATTTAACTCTCATTTCCCACCAGGAAGAGGAATTAACCAAAGGCTCAGCGTGCCGTGCCGGAACCAGTTTAGGGCCTGAAGCAATCCTGTGGTGTTGCGGCCAGCTCACAAGAAAGCGAGTTGAAGAAAGGAGCTCAGGGGCACTGTAATTCACAAACCTGCAGAGTTATAAATGACAGCTATCGTCCAAAAATATACTGAAGTAAGGCTGCCAAGAGGACTTGAAAGCGGGGCAGAATTGCAGGAAACCGATTTCAGGAGGTAGACTGGAATTGCATTTAAAGCATAGGAAAAGAGGCAGAACGTCCACAATGATGCACTTGGCCAAAAAGGGCGTATGCGTTTTTTCCTGAATATATTCAGGAAAAAATGCATACGCCCTTTTTGGCCAACCAAGCAAGCTTGCAAAGGAAATCTGCACTACAATGAAGTCTCACTTTCCCCCGGTCAAAAGGGCTACCTGAAAAAAGTGTAAAATCCAGAAAGTCAGGACAGGCCATGGAGAACTGGGAGCCTTGTTATGCTGATGGGCGGGATGTAAATTGCCAACAGCCACTCGGGAGAGGTGTATGGTGTTCCCTGAAACATCTAAAAAACAAAGCAACAGAGCCTAGGGCACTTCCACTTATGGTCCTATAGCTTAGGGAAATTAAAATCAAAAAGACACAGCCACCCCAAAGTTTGGGACAGCTCTGTTTACAAGACCCTCGTTTACGGTACAAGTTCAATATCGCAGATAGTGAAAAATGGATAAAGAAGTTGTGGTACTTACGTACAATGCAATATCACTCAGCAATGAAATCTATGTCATCAGGCCCGTAGCAGCATAATGAGTGGATTCAGGTATGATGATTCTAACTGAAATAAGTCACACAGAAAAAGAAACATCATAAGATATCACTAATACACGGAATGTAAACTTGGCTACACAGGAACTGGATTACAAAACAGAACAGGGTCTCAAATTTAGAAAACCTACTTATGCTTGCTTAAGGGGAAAGGTGAGTTGGGGTGCTGCATAAAACCTGAGATTGAAATGAGCACAGATAAAGTTCCTTAAGCCAAATATGGAATAGACAAGAGCTACTCCTTGCTCAACGAAATGGACTCAACACCCCATATTAAACGCCTAAGAATGTACCTGACTAGTAAGTATCTTAAAACCTATGGATTGCTATGTCTCTGAAAGAAAATCAAGCGTGTGTACAGGGGCATAAACGCAGCAATGATAGGATTGGAGAGGTTCGGTGAGCAAATGAAGACCCTTTGAAGTCATATTGCATGGTACCCATTCCACGGGTCTCAACTCTCCGGGTTTAAGGGATTCTTCCTTCAGCTAAAACATGTATGTGGAACCCAGAGTATGATCAACCGTGTGATCGGGAGACGTGTTCCAATATGTCTCAGTTCTCGTCCCCTGGTACGCGGGTGCAACATTCCAGACGCTTTACTAACACTCTCCCGACTTGGAGAGTCAGTGCCTTTAACCTCCTGTTTGGCCCAGTTTGCAATTTCTGCGGAAGATGAACAGGAATAGGGAGAACCAATGAGAGACTAGGTGGAGGTGTGTGGACGGGCAAATTTAACTCTCATTTTCCACCAGGAAGAGGAATTAACCAAAGGCTCAGAGTGCCGTGCTGGAACCAGATTAGGGCCTGAAGCAATCCTGCGGTGTTGCGGCCAGCTCACAAGAAAGCGAGTTGAAGAAAGGAGCTCAGGGGCACTGTAATTCACAAACCTGCAGAGTTATAAATGACAGCTATCGTCCAAAAATATACTGAAGTAAGGCTGCCAAGAGGACGTGAAAGCGGGGCAGAATTGCAGGAAACCGATTTCAGGAGGTAGACTGGAATTGCATTTAAAGCATAGGAAAAGAGGCAGAACGTCCACAATGATGCACTTGGCCAAAAAGGGCGTATGCGTTTTTTCTGAATATATTCAGGAAAAAACGCATACGCCCTTTTTGGCCAACCAAGCAAGCTTGCAAAGGAAATCTGCACTATAATGAAGTCTCACTTCCCCCCGCTCAAAAGGGCCATCTGAAAAAAGTGTAAAATCCAGAAAGGCAAGACAGGCCATGGAGAACTGGGAGCCTTGTTATGCTGATGGGCGGGATGTAAATTGCCAACAGCCACTCGGGAGAGGTGTATGGTGTTCCCTGAAACATCTAAAAAACAAAGCAACAGAGCCTAGGGCACTTCCACTTATGGTCCTATAGCTTAGGGAAATTAAAATCAAAAAGACACAGCCACCCCAAAGTTTGGGACGGCTCTGTTTACAAGAACCTCGTTTACGGTACAAGTTCAATATCGCAGAAAGTGAAAAATGGATAAAGAAGTTGTGGTACTTACGTACAATGCAATATCACTCAGCAATGAAATCTATGTCATCAGGCCCGTAGCAGCATAATGAGTGGATTCAGGTATGATGATTCTAACTGAAATAAGTCACACAGAAAAAGAAACATCATAAGATATCACTAATACACGGAATGTAAACTTGGCTACACAGGAACTGGATTACAAAACAGAACAGGGTCTCAAATTTAGAAAACCAACTTATGCTTGCTTAAGGGGAAAGGTGAGTTGGGGTGCTGCATAAAACCAGAGATTGAAATGAGCACAGATAAAGTTCCTTAAGCCAAATATGGAATAGACAAGAACTACTCCTTGTTCAACGAAATGGACTCAACACCCCATATTAAACGCCTAAGAATGTACCTGACTAGTAAGTATCTTAAAACCTATGGATTGCTATGTCTCTGAAAGAAAATCAAGCGTGTGTACAGGGGCATAAACGCAGCAATGATAGGATTGGAGAGGTTCGGTGAGCAAATGAAGACCCTTTGAAGTCATATTGCATGGTACCCATTCCACGGGTCTCAACTCTCCGGGTTTAAGGGATTCTTCCTTCAGCTAAAACATGTATGTGGAACCCAGAGTATGATCAACCGTGTGATCGGGAGACGTGTTCCAATATGTCTCAGTTCTCGTCCCCTGGTACGCGGGTGCAACATTCCAGACGCTTTACTAACACTCTCCCGACTTGGAGAGTCAGTGCCTTTAACCTCCTGTTTGGCCCAGTTTGCAATTTCTGCGGAAGATGAACAGGAATAGGGAGAACCAATGAGAGACTAGGTGGAGGTGTGTGGACGGGCAAATTTAACTCTCATTTTCCACCAGGAAGAGGAATTAACCAAAGGCTCAGAGTGCCGTGCTGGAAACAGATTAGGGCCTGAAGCAATCCTGCGGTGTTGCGGCCAGCTCACAAGAAAGCGAGTTGAAGAAAGGAGCTCAGGGGCACTGTAATTCACAAACCTGCAGAGTTATAAATGACAGCTATCGTCCAAAAATATACTGAAGTAAGGCTGCCAAGAGGACTTGAAAGCGGGGCAGAATTGCAGGAAACCGATTTCAGGAGGTAGACTGGAATTGCATTTAAAGCATAGGAAAAGAGGCAGAACGTCCACAATGATGCACTTGGCCAAAAAGGGCGTATGCGTTTTTTCTGAATATATTCAGGAAAAAACGCATACGCCCTTTTTGGCCAACCAAGCAAGCTTGCAAAGGAAATCTGCACTACAATGAAGTCTCACTTCCCCCGGTCAAAAGGGCCATCTGAAAAAAGTGTAAAATCCAGAAAGGCAAGACAGGCCATGGAGAACTGGGAGCCTTGTTATGCTGATGGGCGGGATGTAAATTGCCAACAGCCACTCGGGAGAGGTGTATGGTGTTCCCTGAAACATCTAAAAAACAAAGCAACAGAGCCTAGGGCACTTCCACTTATGGTCCTATAGCTTAGGGAAATTAAAATCAAAAAGACACAGCCACCCCAAAGTTTGGGACGGCTCTGTTTACAAGAACCTCGTTTACGGTACAAGTTCAATATCGCAGAAAGTGAAAAATGGATAAAGAAGTTGTGGTACTTACGTACAATGCAATATCACTCAGCAATGAAATCTATGTCATCAGGCCCGTAGCAGCATAATGAGTGGATTCAGGTATGATGATTCTAACTGAAATAAGTCACACAGAAAAAGAAACATCATAAGATATCACTAATACACGGAATGTAAACTTGGCTACACAGGAACTGGATTACAAAACAGAACAGGGTCTCAAATTTAGAAAACCAACTTATGCTTGCTTAAGGGGAAAGGTGAGTTGGGGTGCTGCATAAAACCAGAGATTGAAATGAGCACAGATAAAGTTCCTTAAGCCAAATATGGAATAGACAAGAACTACTCCTTGTTCAACGAAATGGACTCAACACCCCATATTAAACGCCTAAGAATGTACCTGACTAGTAAGTATCTTAAAACCTCTGGATAGCTATGTCTCCGAAAGAGAATCAAGCTTGTGTACAGGGGCATAAACGCAGCAGTGATAGGATTGGAGAGGTTCGGTGAGCAAATGAAGACCCTTTGAAGTCATATTGCATGGTACCCATTCCACGGGTCTCAACTCTCCAGGTTTAAGGGATTCTTCCTTCAGCTAAAACATGCATGTGGAACCCAGAGTATGATCAACCGTGTGATCGGGAGACGTGTTCCAATATGTCTCAGTTCTCGTCCCCTGGTACTCGGGTGCAACATTCCAGACGCTTTACTAACACTCTCCCGACTTGGAGAGTCAGTGCCTTTAACCTCCTGTCTGTCCCATTTGCAATTTCTGCGGAAGATGAACAGGAATACAGAGAACCAATGAGAGACTAGCTGGAGGTGTCTGGACGGGCAAATTTAACTCTCATTTCCCACCAGGAAGAGGAATTAACCAAAGGCTCAGCGTGCCGTGCCGGAACCAGATTAGGGCCTGAAGCAATCCTGCGGTGTAGCGGCCAGCTCACAAGAAAGCGAGTTGAAGAAAGGAGCTCAGGGGCACTGTAATTCACAAACCTGCAGAGTTATAAATGACAGCTATCGTCCAAAAATATACTGAAGTAAGGCTGCCAAGAGGACCTGAAAGCGGGGCAGAATTGCAGGAAACCGATTTCAGGAGGTAGACTGGAATTGCATTTAAAGCATAGGAAAAGAGGCAGAACGTCCACAATGATGCACTTGGCCAAAAAGGGCGTATGCGTTTTTTCCTGAATATATTCAGGAAAACACGCATACGCCCTTTTTGGCCAACCAAGCAAGCTTGCAAAGGAAATCTGTACTACAATGAAGTCTCCCTTCCCCCGGTCAAAAGGGCCATCTGAAAAAAGTGTAAAATCCAGAAAGGCAGGACAGGCCATGGAGAACTGGGAGCCTTGTTATGCTGATGGGCGGGACGTAAATTGCCAACAGCCACTCGGGAGAGGTGTATGGTGTTTCCTGAAACATCTAAAAAACAAGCAACAGAGCCTAGGGCACTTCCACTTATGGTGCTGTAGCTTAGGGAAAGTAAAATCAAAAAGACACAACCACCCCAAAGTTTGGGACAGCTCTCTTAACAGGAACCTCATTTACGGTACAAGTTCAATATCGCAGAAAGTGAAAAATGGATAAAGAAGTTGTGGTACTTACGTACAATGCAATATCACTCAGCAATGAAATCTATGTCATCAAGCCCGTAGCAGCATAATGAGTGGGTTCAGGTCTGATGATTCTAACTGAAATAAGTCACACAGAAAAAGAAACATCATAAGATATCACTAATACACGGAATGTGAACTTGGCTACACATGAACTGAATTATAAAACAGAACAGGGTCTCAAGTTTAGAAAAGCAACTTATGCTTTTTTAAGGGGGAAGGTGAGTTGGGGTGCTGCATAAAACCAGAGTTTGACATTAGCACAGATACTGTTCCATAAGCCAAATGTGTAATAGACAAGACCTACCCCTTGCTCAACAAAATGGACTCAACAATGAGGTATCACCTCACACCTGATAGAATGGGCATCATCAGAAAATCTACAAACAATAAATGCTGGAAAGGGTGTGGAGAAAAGGAACCCTCTTCCACTATTGTTGGGAATATAAATTGTTACATTCACTATGGAGAACAATATGGAGTTTCTTAAGAAACTAACAATAGAATTACCATATGATACAGCAATCCCAGTACTGGACATATACCCAGACAAAACCATAAATCAAAAAGAGACATTCACCGCAATGTTCATTGCATCACTATTTACAATATCGAGGTAATGGAAGCAACCTAAATGCCCACAGACAGACGAATGCATAAAGCTGTGGTACGTATATAAAATGGAATATTACTAAGCCATGAAAAGGAATGAAATTGGGTCATTTGTAGAGACGTCGATGGATCTAGAGACTGTCATACAGAGTGAAGTAAGTCAGAAAGAGAAAAACAAATCTTGTATATTCATGCATATATGTGGAACCTAGAAAAACCGTACAGATTAACCATTTTGCAAGGCATAAATAGAGCAACAGATGTAGACAACAAATGTATGGACAACAAGGGGGGAAAGCTGTTGGGGGGGTGGTGGTGGGAGGAGTTGAGAGACTGGGATTGGCATGTATACATTTATATGTATAAAATAGATAACCAATAAGAACCTGCTGTATAAAAATATAAAATAAAATTCACAATTGAAAAGAAATAAAATTTAAAAAATAAAACAGAAAAAACAATTATTCCCTTCACATACATGTATTTATATGAATAAATTATTTCCATGCTTCTATCTGTAAATACAAAAAAGAGGAATAAAATCTACCTTGAACCAAAAACGAAAAAGAGAAAAAAAACACAGAACCCACCAGTTCCACAGAGGAAAACCGTATCAGGGCACTTGCTCCAGTTGTAAACAATTCTGAAGTTGGTCAGTGGTGGGGAATCATCTCCCATTCAGCCAGCAGCCCCCACGCAACAAGCGTCCTCATTGCAAAGCTGGGGCACCGTGCCGAGGCATCTGTGAGTAAACGTGAGCTGAGCCCCAGGCCAGTTGCTGCTGAACTATTCCCACCCGTCCCAGGTAAAACACCTGAATATATACAAGGACTTGAAAGCCTAGAGGAAGGGCCATAGAGCCACACGAGTGACAGCATGCCGGCCGACTTGGTGCCTGCAGGCCAGCCAGGATGGTCCTGGCCCTGGGTGCTCTTCTGGAAGATTTCCATTTCCCTGCCTGAGATACCCGTCCTGTCCCTGCCCCCACTGCTTTTTTCCTTCCTCACCTCTGCCCAGGGAGAAATTCCAGCAGCAGGTATGGGTGACACATCCTCTTCTTCAGCAGGTGGCAGCCTGGCACCTGCTGCAGAAAGTCCAGCAGAGCCCCACTCACACTGGGCCACCCACAAAGCCGTGGCCTCTCACTCCCTCCCACCAGCCCAGCCCCGAGACTGCTGACAGGGCAGAGAAAATGGCGTCAGGCACGGCTGCAGGGGCTCTTGCTGCCTGGAGTGGTATTTATATTGATCTCAACCCAGGCACACCTGGGGAGGGCTGGCCGGCACGGTTAGGCTGCCCAGCTCAGCCAATCATCACCCCTCAGGGGCTCACAGTTGCAGAAAATGGAACTTGCTGAACCGGCCAGGTCCAAGGAACAGGTGTGGGCTCCTGAGAGTCAGGATAGACAAGGGGCTGCAGCTTTGGCTTGTTTTCTAATCATTTTATCTGGCCCATGAGTGGGAGACAACTTCAAGAAAACCCTCTCCTAATGAGAGGAACCCAGGAGTCAGGGAGAGGAGGGGTGGGTGGTGGTTGGAGACAGAGGCCTGGTGCCCCGGGTGCAGTGGAAGTCTCTGGAAGACCAGGTGGAGGGAGGCCGCACAGATTGATGCCCAGGGTCACAGACCTGTCGCAGCTGCTGTTTGTTAGTTCAAGTCCTGCTCTGAGGTGCTCTGTGTCAGCTCTGAGCGACAGGTGAGCTGGGGGTGCGCTGCAATGAGGGCTATGTGCACGGTTCCTGTGTGCCCAGCCCTGCCACAGTACCTGCAAGGGTAGCTCTGTATCCTGGGAGGGGCCTGACCACGAGAGCCCCGTGGGCTGGGGTGGGGGTGGGGTACCTGCCCAGGTGAGCTCCATATTCTGGGATTGGTCTGACCACGAGAGCCCCATGGGCTGCTGGGGACCTGGTAAAGGATGTCAGGACAGTCAGTGAAGCCACCGAGGATATACCTCCAGTTGCTCCTAATTCCTACACCCTGCTGGTCATTCTACCAACCACCAGGACATGGTATTCTGTATTAGTCTTCAATGATGCCTTCTTTTGTATTCCATTAGTCCCAGAGTCACAAGAAATTTTGGCTTGTGAGTGGCAGGACTCAACATACAACTAAAACAATACTTCCGGGCCGTCTTGCCCCAAGGGTGCAAAAATTCCCACACCATTTTTGGGGAAACCTTAGCTAAAGACCTAAAAGTTCTACCTCTGGAAAAGGAAACCCTCCTTCAGTACGCAGACGACATTCTGATCGCCAGCCCTACTAAGGAGGCCTCTGAACTACCAAGCCAATAAAGGATAGAAGTTGTCCAAGAAAAAGCTCAAATATCACAGACTGCGGTGACCTGCCTGGGCTTCATTCTCACAGAAGGTCAGAGAAGCCCATCCCAGGAAAGGGAAGAAACCATTTTTGGCCTTACTCCTTTCTAAAACTAGAAGACAGCTTAGGGGTTCCTGGGGAGGCCAGGGTTTGCTGCTTCTGGATCCCTAACTGCAGTCTACTAGCTGGGCCATTATATGAAACACTGAAAGGAAAAGATGATGATCCTTTTGAATAGAATCCAGAAGTGGCCTTTCAAGAATGGAAAGAGCAGTCAATTCAGACCCTTGCCCTGGAACTCCCTAATTTAGCTAAACCCTTTGACCTTTACATTCCTGGTGAAAGGTGAATCGCCATTGGAGAATTAGTGCAAAAACTGGGACCACTTGAAATGGAACAATGCAAGAATGCCATCCAGGTAGGATAAACTACGGTCACCAAGGGGCTTGGCCCACTGCCGCATCTGGCCAAGATACTGGCAGTATCTAAAAACCTGGAAATCAGCAGCCCAAAAGGCCACCTCCCTCCTAAGGGAAAAGGACCCCACGTGGTGATCCTAACCACCAACCATGCCCTGAAGTTGCAGGGTTTGCTCCGTGGGCACACCAACCTCGAGTGAGGAGGCCCTCCAACTCCAACATCCAGAGAGATAACCGGGGGCAACAGGACACCATGACGACTCGTGTGAACATCACTTGACCTGGAGTTTCTCTCATAAAACAACAAGAGTGTGTCCCAAAAGAGTAGACTACTGCTTGCAGGACTTACTGCACCCAGAGGGGAGCTAATAATCTTGGCGGGGGAACCGTATATCACACTGTCACCATAGAAAAGCCTACAGACACCGTGATGATGGTGGCCAATAAGACTGGCTGGACTCCTGTTTACTTCAAAAGGCTGTTGACTCAGTGGCCATCATGGTCCTTGATCACCACTGACCCTGGACTGTCTGGGAGTTGAGCGGGCAGGGCTCTGACACCTGGTGCTGTTTGTACGTTAATTCAGGGGCCTAATTGAAGAAAGCGCAGACTACTGGTCAGAGCATCTAGGCTGGCAGAAACGGTCAGCCTAAGGTGGCCGAACAAATGTGGGGCGGGGTGAAACCGGCCCCCACAGCGTCTCTGCACATCTCTTTCCTGGACCCTTAAAGGTCATTAGAATCTATAACGCTTCCAATGCTGGTGCTCAGGTGGACGAGCAGGGAGGCAGGGGGCCTGGGGACAATCAACGTCACCTGGAGGCTGCTGGGGAGAAGCTCTGACCCTCGCCCCTTGGTATGAGGGCTCCCAACTCAGCACTCAGCAGTTACAGAAGAAGGGTCTGCACCCTCAGCACTCCAAGAATGAGGAACGGGACAAAAGGCAGAGGAGGGGTTTGTCCCCAGCAAAGCCCATTAAAAATCCCTGGGAGATAAAAATAGAATCTGGGCAATAAAGTCAAGTCTAACCTTTTTTATCCTTTGTGCTTTGTCTAATTTCATGTGCTCCTAGGGTCCCGCATGCAGAGGTTCCACACCCGGCACTTCAGACCAGATTTCCTAGTGCAGAATGGCTGGGTCGACACCTCAGCTCCTGGGGCCCAGTGCAGACTCCGCGATATAGAGCCTGAGCTGCAGCCAACCCGGCCCTCGAGAGCTCCGCCCCCTCCCTCCCACTGACTCTGACAGGATCTCTACACAGCAGCCCAGCCCACAGCCCACGGGGTAGTGCATGCTCTCACCTCTCCATTCTCTGATCAAAATATAAAGTTTCCTTTGCTTGTGAACCAAACTCAGTCTCGATCTGTTGGCCCCAATGACACTGCGCAGGGGGACACTTGTTGAGGTCCACTCTGGAGGATCAGTAACAGAAATTGAGACTATTGTAACCTCAATGAACAGATGTGTGAGCCAAACTGTAGTTAACATAGAACAGTGTATAAGGCTCGGGTAAAATAAGATGTTTCTAACGCTTCCATTGGATATTTCCATCACTTTATTATAAGCAAGTTCAGTGAAAAGGTTTGTCTTATTTGTCAGGTCAATATTAGAGAAACGAAGTGATTTCTTTCCAAGGATGTACATCTAATAATCTTGGTTAAAGCTTCAATCTTGTTTTAAATGCTTTTCCATTGAAAATGATACCTCTCTTTCAGCTCCCCCATTTCTGAGAAGTATAAAATCTTATAATTTATTATTACCAAAGGGGAAAGGTCGGAGGAGGGATAAATTAACAGTTTGGGATTAACACATACACACTGCTATGTATAAAATAGATCATCAACAAGGAACTACTGTATAGCACAGGGAACTACACTCAACATTTTGCAATAACCTATAAGGGGAAATAATCTGAAAAAGAATAGATATTTTTATTGACATCATCTATCAATGACAGTTAAAGTGTAACCTAAGGGAAGCTGGTGGTGAGTGCTTCTGACCCTGAAGACTTCAATCATCTAAAGTTTGGACTCTGCCTACTTCCCAAGGCCCTTAATGAACATATGTGTAGCCGTAGCTTAAGAAATTCCCCAGTTTGGGTTTCGGGGAGACACTGATTTTGAAAAAGCCCTGGTGTTCTCCTTACATGAATGGGACTCTTCCTACTGCTAAAACATGTCTGTCACACCCAGAGGATGGTATACCGTCTGATCGGGAAGAGTTTGGAAAAGGCATCTCATCTCCTCATCTCCTGGTGCTCGGGTTCACCCATCCAGCGTCTTTACTAACAGTCTCCCCACTTGGAGATGGCAGCACTGTCAACATCCTGTTGCGTACAGTTTGGAATTTGTCCAGAGGATGAAGCGGAAGGATGAGGAACAATGAGAGACAAGTCCTAGGTGTTCAGACAGGCACATGTCACTCTAATTTCCAATCAGGAAGACGAATTGACCAAAGGCTAGGGTTGCCCATGGAAACAGTATAGGGCTTGAGGAAATCCCGCTGCTTTGTGGCCAGTTCCCATAAACACAAGTTGAACAATGGAACTCAGGGGCAGTAAAATTCACAAAACTGCAGAGTTGAAAATATCCATCACTGAAAAATGTCTTGAGGAAAGTCAGAGAAAAGGACTTGTAAGCAAGGGAGAATGGCAGGAAAGGGATTTGAGGAGGTAGAAAGGACTCACCATTAAGCACAAGAAAAGGAGCTGAACATTGCCAACATTGCAGTTGGCCAAAAAGGGTGTATGCGTTTTTTTCTGTATATATTCAAGAAAAGGGCATACACTTTTTTAGCCAACCAAACAGGTGGGCACTGGAAGTCAATA
The DNA here is from genome assembly GCF_964270905.1 of Leucopleurus acutus. Taxonomy (NCBI): domain Eukaryota; kingdom Metazoa; phylum Chordata; class Mammalia; order Artiodactyla; family Delphinidae; genus Leucopleurus; species Leucopleurus acutus. The sequence continues at coordinate 2,234 of NW_028139070.1, read as the reverse complement.
CTACAAAAGATATCACTTCGCATCAGTCAGAAGAGCCATCCTCATAAAGCGTAAACAACAGAAATGCAGGACAGGGCAAGGAGAAGAGGGAGCCCTGTGAGACTTATAGTGGAAATATATATTGCCAACGGCCATTCTGGAGAAGTGTATTGTGTTTACTAAAGCATCTAAAAAATGAGCTACAGAGCATAGGGCACTTGCACTCATGGGCGTATATCTTGGGAAAAACAAAAATCGAGAGGACACAGGCACCCCAATGTTTACCCCCTCTCTGTTTAAAAGATCCTCGACTAGGATATAACTTAAATGTCCCTGGAGAGAAAAAATGGATAGAGATGTGGTACTTAGGTAGAGTGGAATATTATTCAGCCTGGAAATCAATGAAATATGGCCAGTTGTAACAACTCCGGAGGAGTTACGTATGATCATTCTAAGTGACATAATTCAAAAAGATAAAGACACATATCATAAGATATCACTTAAAGGTGGAATCCAAAATGGCTACACATGAAATAAATTACAAAACAAAAACATAGTCAAATATGTAGAAAACACGCATAAGGCTGCTAAACGGGAAAGGTGGGGAGGGGTGAGGCATCATCCAGGAGGTTGAAATTAGCAAAGATACCATTCCAAATACCAAACTGATAATCAACAAGGCCTACACAGTAGCTAAAAGAACTGCACTCAGCACACTCAAGTCACCGGAAAAGAATATATACGACTGGTAAGAATCTGAAAAAGAATTTACTGATGTCTCTCTGTACGTGAATCAAGTGGATGTACAGCAGCAAGAAACAGAGCTTTGAAAATCAGCTGTAACCAATATAGTAATAAATTGAAAAAAATAAACGACAGAGAGACAGAGAAAACCTCTTACAACTTTTCCTCAGGGCCGGTGATGCAACATGGATTGAACACATCTAGACCCACAGCAGGATGAGACATAAGGCTGGAAACTGTTTGCACTAAGAGAAATGTGAGGTTGGGTGAGGAAATGCACACCCTTTAAAGTAATACTACCTGGTACCCATTCAATGGGTCCCAAATCTGCAGGTTCAAAGGATCTTCCTACAGCTAAAACATGCATGGAAAACCCACAGGACTGTACACCATGTGATCGGGAGATGTGTCTAAAATGCAGCTCATTTATCCTCTCCTGGTGCTCCTGTTCACCATTCCAGCCACGTTACTTAGAACCTCCCCACTTGGAGAATGAGCACATTTCAACTTCTGTTTCACACATTTTGCAAATTGTGAGGAGGATGAACAGGAAGAGGGGGAACCAATGAGAGAATAGTTGTAGGGGTTTGGACGGGCACATATCACTCTAATTTCCCATTAAGAATAAGAATTGAAAAAAGGCTCAGCCCGCCTCGCCCGAGCCAAAATAGGGCCTGAAGCAATCCTGCGGCTTTGAGGCCAGCTCACAAAAGAGCAACTTAAAAAATGGAGCTCAGGGTCACTGCAATTCACAAACCTGCAGAGTTATAAATGAAAACTAACGTCCAAAAATATGTTGAGGTAAGGCAAAGAAGAGGATCTGAATGCAAGACAGAATTGTAAGAAACAGATTTCAAGAGATAGATTGGACTCGTCTTTAAAGCACATGAAAAGCGGCAGAATTTCGACAATGATGCAGTTGGCCCAAAAGGGCGTATGCGTTTTTTCCTGATTATATCCAGGAAAAAACGCATACACACTTTATGGGCAACGAAGCAAGCAAGCAATGCAAATGTGCACAACAAAGAAGTCTCATTACCCACTGGTCAAAAGGGCCATCCTAAAAAATTGTAAAAACCAGAAATGCAGGACAGGCCATGGAGAACAGGGAGCCTTTATATGCTGATGGGCAGTGTGTGAACTGCCGAGAGCCACTCTGGAGAAGTGTATGGTGGTTCCTAAATCATCTAAAAAACAGAGCTACAGAGCATAGGACACTTCCAATCATGGGAGTATATCTAGGGAAGTCTAAAAATCAACAAGACACAAGCACACCACAGTTTAGGGCTACTCTGTTTACAAGAACCTCAACTTCAGTACACCTTAAATATCCCAGGAAAGAGAACAATGGATAAAGAAGATGCGGTACTTATGTACAATGGAATATCTCTTCACCATGAAATCAATGTAATAAGGCTAGTAGAAGGATAAAGAGTGGATTTAGGTCCGATAATACTACTTGAAATAAGTCAAACAGAAAAAGAAACATATCATAAGATATCACTTATAGA